>NC_133754.1:77658246-77973107 GCF_036562045.2 Rhinolophus sinicus | reverse complement strand
TAGTTGAGCCTTGAATGCTATTTGAATGTCAGTGAGTGGGATTGACCCTCAGGCTGACTGGCTGTGGGGTTTGGCCACATCCACAGTTTATGGGCTGCTTGTGGGGGGCTTACTTCACTTAGTGGTATTTGCCCCAGTGGGCTCTGGTGCCTGTGAAGGTTGCCCTTTGTATGTGCTGCTTGTGGGGCTAATTGGGCTTTGCTCTGCTGTGGTCTGAAGCCAACCTCCAAGTATGTTTTTTCTGCAGCCTCTTAGGAGGTGCTGTGATGCAGGCCTAGGTCACCCACTGTGTGTGACCAGCCAGGGACTACCTGGTAGAAGCTACAAAGCAATCCACAGTTGTTCGCTGCCTGTGCTGTACCTGGAGGCACGTGGGAGAGGCCACACTGTGAACCAAGGACTTCTGCCACTAGTACCGGGCCTGGGGTAGCTCTGCAAAACTCCAGGACACCCCAAGGCCTGCTGCCACCTGCCAGGTCCCTTAAGATTCAGCCACTTATAGAGCCTCGTGCAGTACGCAAGTTGGGCGAGGCAGGGTCTCAGACAGTCACTAGAGTGGTAAGAGTTGTGGTCACCAGGTTAATGTAAAAAAGTCTCAGAACACACTGAGGCCAGTTGCTACCTGCCTTGGGCCAGCTGTACTCCAACAGTTTTCCGAAAAAGAGTGCAATGCAGGTGGGGCTGGCTGCTCGCCAAGAAAGTGCCTCCAGTGTTGAGGGAGCTGAGGGTCCCAGCAGAGCTCACCAAAACCGATTCACATTCAGGTTTGGCCTGTGGGGAGGGCTCAACACAGGAAAGATGGCGCCCACCTGCCGGCTGCACAGGAGAAAGACCCCACACAAGGAAAATGATAACTGTTCTCCAGCCCTTGCTCCAAGCCACACACCTCAGTCTACCCTTGTATTGCCTTTGATGTCCCTCCGCCAGAGCCCATGGTGAGCACCTGCAAGTGAGTGAGTCTGTGTGTGGGCCTCTTGAGAGGACCTCTGGGTTTCCCACAGCCTTCTGTCCCACCCAGCCGGTCGAAATCCCCACTGTTTCTCACAGCCAGATGTGGTGGCTCTTTTTCTCGGCACCAGTACTCCAGGCTAGGGAGCATGGTGTGGGGCCGGAGTCCCTTGCTTCTCTGGGTGGAACCTCTGCAACCGAGATATCCCCTCCCAATTTTTATCCGCCACACAGAGGTTTGGGGTTGGCCCGTTTCATGTCTCTGCCCCTCCTATCAGTCTCTACATGGCTTCTTCTTTATATCCTTAGTTATAAAACTTCTGCTCAGCTAGACTTCAGATGGTTCTTCAGGTTGTTCTATTAATATAATTTAGTTATAATTTTGATACGTTCGTGGAAGATGCATGCATAGTGTTTATCTACTCCACCATCTTGGATCTCTCTAGAAGGGAATGATTTGTGAGGAATAAGAGGAACAATAAAGTAGATTGGAGGAACTTACCTTTAGCCACTGTCTTAACACCTCCACAGTCCTAAGAAGTAAACCTCCTGTCCAGTTGGACCTCGTTTCTTTAGGGCTCAAATAAACCACTGTCATGTACGCAGGGTCACTCTAGCTTTTCAAAACTATGGGCAACTTTTTACCGACAGTAAAAGCCCTGGAATTCACAAGGTGCTTCCCCCGCTCCACTTCTCAAATCTAGCTCCAGGTATTAAACAGAGGCTGTTGGGGCCAATTATTTGGACAAAGGCAGGCAATGGAATAGTAGATTTTTAAATCACACAATGGAAGTCAGAAACAAATAGTCACTGGACCAGATAATTGCAGATATCATCTCCCAGGGGGCATGTAGACATTTTGGAAGCAACTACAAGATATCCTGTCATATTGAGAAAGCTTTCAGACAAGTGATCAACAGTATATGGCTAAATTGGCTTATAAATATTTCTTCTTCAATTCCATTTTCATCTATAAAGTCAGCCTCCCTCTAGATGGAGCCATTTCTTGTTCAAATCCCAGAACTCACTCTGATGGTGAAGTTGCCAAGATCAGAACGAAGACAGGTGAAGGGATGGGAACTGTTCACTACTAAAGGCTGTGGAATTGGAGCAGGGTTTAAGACAGTGACCCTGCACTGCAAACTCTTTAGTTTCTTAAGTACCTTGTTTAGTCAGCCATAGGAATTGAGGCCTAGTCTGTCTCACAGCACACTCTACCTCAGACTTTCACTTCTCTTCCACAAGGAAATCCTTTCTAATCTCAAAAGTGCTATTTGTTATTCTAGCTAGGAACGACTCTTTGTTTGCATATGATTGAAACTCAACAATCTGAAGCTTTAAAACAAAATTATTAGCTTATATGGTATAACTGCAAATTTCAGACATCGGTGCATCTAGGTGTTCAAACAATGATAGTGGAAATCGGGGTTAATTCATTTGTCAGCTCTGCTTTATTGTATGTTAGCTCCATTCTCTGACTCTTTCTCTCCCAAAATGACCACCACCAGCCCTAGGTTTATATTCCATCACTATAACAACTCCAGTACCAGGTGAATGCCTTTTGCAGTGGTCACATGAGGCCTGGACCTGGGGCTCACTCTTATCAGTCTGAATTAGGTCACCTCTTCAAAGGAAAATTGAAGTTCTGTCGCTAGAAGAAAGAGGTATGGATGCTGGGTAGGCAGAAAAACAGATTCTACTATACGACTATTAATAGCTGTACATAGCATTTAGTTTTAGTATAGCAAGACAATATATTTGAATAACTATTTCATATGGATAGTAGACATCTACCATGTTTCCCCGGAAATAAGACCTAGCCGGACCATCAGCTCTAATGCATCTTTTGGAGCAAAAATTAATTATAATATATTACAAAGACCGGGTCTTATATTAATTTTTGCTCCAAAAGACGCGTTAGAGCTGATGGTCCGGCTAGGTCTTATTTCCGGGGAAACACGGTATTACTTTCAGAAGGAATCTTCTATTCTCTATCTCCTCCCTTCCCACAAAATTACAGCCTTCTCACTTGAGAACAAGAAAACCAGTGCTGAACCTCGGAAGTGCTTTCTCCATTGACAAGGCAGCTATCCAGTTCTCCCTATGTACTTTTATATGCATCGTTACTTTTACCTTACCTACTCACTAAGAATCTCATTCGATAGGGGGTTTCTTGACGTTAAATAGCTCCCCATATGGTGGTCCCATTATGCAAGCATAAAACTGCAACTGCTTGCCAAAGACAATTTTATCTTTATAGAAACTTAACATATTTATTAACAAGATGATTTCTCCAAAATACATTATCTCTGGCAATTGTTACTATGTTCCCATCTTTCTTCCCATTAAAGAGATCTAGTCAAATTTCCCTTTAATACCTTGCTTCCCTAACTGGTACTTTAGTGGATAGCCCCCTGTGGGTACTTGAGACATGACACTCAACCCTCTCCTGGAGATTAGATTGTTGAGGGCACAAGGTTTAAAGCTTCATACTAAACTTTGTGCAAGAATGGTGGAATGCCAAAACACAAATCCTGCCAGGAATAATACATCTTACTTATAAGTAGATAAGAGTTATTCTTTATCCTTCAGAATTATTAGTTTATGGGGACATATCAGGAAGATGTACCTAAAACAGGCTTTTTAAAAGTATTTGGAGGCTGATGATAGTAAAGAAGAAAGAACAATTCAATCGAGGTTGTTCAGGAATTAGAACGATAGAAACAGTAATGAGAAAGGGAGAGAGTACAAATGGAAGTTTCAAACTGCAAGAAAAAGTAAGAGTGTGCAAGGAATAAAAAAGAGGAGCAAAAAAATGAATAAAATTGTTATGTAAGTATCAAAATGAGTATCATGAATCGGTAGAGATGGTCTGAGTTTGGAGACTACCAAGTGAAACTAAGGAAATATTTGAAAATAGATTTTTTTAAAGTTCTAGCAGGAGGATTAGAGTATTGTGTTCTCCAAAAACATATTTAAAATTAAAAATTAAGTGAGAGTAACAGAACTGGGAAAAGAAAGGGAAAATGGTGAGAGAGAGAGAGAGAATTACAAGAGATCAAACGTACTTCCCCAAAATAATTCAAATATCAAAACATAAAATGGCACTCAGTGTCTCAGAGCATTAAAATATATTGTGCTGGTAGAGATGATTTGGGGTGGGGGGTGGGGGTTCAGGTGGGGAATTACCATGACTTTGAAAGACTCTACTCGATCCTATTTTAAGGAAGAGAGTCGAGTTTGTCTGAAGCCTTTTACTTTCACAGAATATTTAGAGCATAGTCACCCCATTCAAGGAAAGAGAAGTCCAGCTTGTGCCCTGAAAAGCAAAGGACCCCATTAGCTTCCCAGCAGGACACAAGGAATATGGGGTTTTAGCACTTTTTTGAGTGAGTTTTAGAAGGGGAGGAAAACCAGAGCCTCACAAGCTGGAACTAAAAGTCTTCCCTATACTTTACACCCACTACCATGAGCTTCCACCTCAAGCTTCGAATGTAGGAATGGGCGTTGCAGAGTCTCTGTAGAAACGGGTCCCCTTGTTACATGTAGCTCCGAGGTAAGAACTTCTGCATTAGTGATGAGAGTAGTACACAAACATTACATTCTCATTGTCTGAAGAGTTAACCACTGTCAACAACTGGGTGAGCCTATGTGTACTTCTCCGTCAGTGAATTTGTATGCACATTTATGTTTTTAAACTTAAATGGGATAGGTACTGATGTAAATTTGATTCTGCCAAAGAGTATATCTTAGAGATTTTTTTCATGCCGTTACATATAGATCTGTCTCATTCTTTATAATAGAAACATAGGTGTACTAATTAATTTTACCACTATTACATGAATAATACTTCAGGGTTTTTTTTTATTTTTTTGCCCTTAGTATGAAGACAAATCTTTAGTGAATCTGTATGTGTCTGTGTGTATGTATATCTGCACATAAATCTTTGTGTAAATGTACAAATACTTCTTTTGGACAGATTTTTAGAAGTGAAATTGCTGGTTCAAAGGGTATTTTAATTTTTAATTTTGATAGCTACTGCCAAATTGCCTTGTAAGTAGGTTTTACATTCTACACTGCATCAGTATGAGAGTGTTTATTTCCCCCTGTTCATAGCCTGCACATAATCGCTGTACATAAACAAAATTGTCCAACAAAATGAAAAATATGAATTTTGTCTGACAGCTGAAACTGACTCCATTTTTATTGTTTTAATTTGCATCTCCCTAATTATTAATTAGATTGATGATCTTTATATACATTTCTTGACCATTTGTTTTTTTCTTTTGCTAACTGCTTGTTTATTTCTCATACTCATTTTTTTCTATTGAGTTGCTTACCTGACGTATCCTTTTTAATGTTTAGGATGTCTGTATTTATTTACCTTATTAATTCTTTGTTAAGTGTGTGCATGTATTTTATCCCAGCTTTTCACTTATCTGTTAACTTTGTTTATGGTGTCTTTTGTCATGCAGAAGTTTTCAATTGATGGGAAGTAAATATAATGTTTATCTTCTCATTCATGAATTCTAAGTTGTAAGTCTTTATTATTAAGTAGGAACTTTATGTAAGATTCTACATAGTATTTCATATAATTTCTTCGAATTCTCTTTATAATTTTGTAGATTGCTTAATGTCCAAGTAATCAAGAACATTTTAAAATACCTATTAGAGTAAAAAAGAAACAGGAATCCAAGGAATGGCATAGTATCTAAGGGTAGGAAAAGGGTGATAAGAGAAAACCAGTAGGCATCTCTAATGTGCTTTTAAGACATTATTTTGACCTGTTTAAATCTCATAATCCCTAGAAACTGAATTCATTCTTCTCTTCATTCAGCAACTATATTATATGTCAACTTGATGCCAGGAAGTTTACTAGATGCTGGGAATACAAGTGAACTAGATTAGCCCTCATGGAGCTTCATGAAACCATTGTCTCAGCTGATTGTGGAAGGAATTGGGGGTGAGAGTGGGGAGTAGGAGCAGGTTAGAAGTTTCCAGGCAGAGGAAACATAGATCACGAAAGGTCTTATAAGCCATTTTAAGCAGTGAGTTCTAACTACTCAGAAGGCAGTGCAAGTAAAGAAAGTATTTTAGCTAAAGAAGTGAAATAATCAGACTTGGTTTCTGTAAAGATTACTCTGACTAAAAATGAGAACTAGAGCAATAATGTTAAGGATTGACTGGAAACATAAACTATATTGTCTACATCAAAATACTACTCACATTGCGAAGCTTACACTGAAGAAAGGTCTTAACTGATAACTGACATCGTCATTCAGTGGGTTTGAATATTTTTTGTTTTCTTGAGATTTTTATGATTGATTCTACTAGACATGGCTCCTACGCCAATATAAATTTAAGCCGACCTAATATTCCTGAGACTAAAATGGAGTCTTGATGATTTTGAGAAGCTATTCCACGAAGACAATTTCGCTACAGTACGAGTATACATTTGGGCAACTGGGTAATCAACTTAGTTGTACTAGATAGGCCTAGCCTTATAAGTACAGACAAAGAATGAAAAATGTTTTCTCAAGTTATAGGGAGCCAGATTCATGACCATCCGTCACTTGCTTGGGCAAGTTACTGATAAACTCTGCAGAAAAATAACAAACAGTGGGTCCCTGCATCTTGGCTGTTGAAAATGAGATTCTTTCTCTGATTGATGTTAGCAGAGAGGCTTGTAAAAATGCATTTCCAGCTGATTAGTTCAGAAGGTGTCAATCTCATGCAGTTTTATGACCTGCAGACTACATGCCAGATGCACATTTGCTTTTTATAAACTAACAAAGATGAATGACTAAATTTGAGTATTCGAGTATTCCTCTTTGGCTACTGTACCATATATTGCCTCAAGGAAGACAAGGTGGGAGTATTGTGGGGGAAGAGAAGAAAGTGAGGAGCATTTAACCCTTAACTTACCAGGATAATGGAGATTAAATACAGTACAGCATTTGGAAGTACTTTCTCTATGAGTAGTTTCTACTTATGTTAAAGAATGAATATAAGGGGACAACCTGCAAGAATATCAAATATTTACTCTCCCGAGTAAATACTCTCCCGAGCATATGCACACCCATTCTGAATCCATGGAGTAAGATCTCTTAAATATATCATAAAACACACATTAAAGACTTTTCATAAAGTCTCAATCTGTAATCATGAATTGTTACTTAAAGGTTTTTACTTTTTTAATTCTTTTTTTGAAGCCAGAAATGATATTAGGGCAATAGTTCAACAGCCTGCCACCTTAAAAATCTGAATCTTAATAACTGTGCATCTATTTCTTTGAGAGAGATGGAGAAAATATACTGTATTACATTATTATATTATATCCTCATGAAAAAATAAGCCTATAGCATAGTTTCATTTTCCTTCTACTAGAAATATTGAGAAATATTTAGATATTTGTCATCTCCCTGGCCTTTTGGCTAAGAAAGTAATATTTTGATAAATTCATATGAAATTTCAAAGTTCAGTTACATTTGATTTTCTTAAAACACGATTTTAAATTTCTATCAAAGGAATAATATGCAGTTTCAAATAATTAACAACACGTTTTTAGAAGTATAACAGACGTCTACATGAAAATCTAACTATCAGAAGGAAATAATGTGTGATAACAGCTGCCTATCAGAAATTCTGACTTATTTTCATGTCTGTAGGAATTATAACAAAAAATTAAGATACTAATATAAAAAGAGTGCAACATCACAAATTTAATTCAATATTCACTTATTAAGTTTTTTTTTTTTTTTCCAACTACCAGGAAAGAGATTTTTAGTTACTGTCTCTGAATAAACTGAGTCGCTTTCAGTTTCAAGTGACAGAAAATCCAACCCAAACAGGCATAGGGAAGAAGGCAGTGCCTTTGCTTCTAAAACTGAAAAGCCCATGAGGTCAGGTACAGCTTATTGCAAAAACCCCAAAGATGTCACTACGGCTTGGTGGTTTTTCTCTCCAGCTCTTGGCTCTGCTTCTCCTGCAGTGCCAGCAAGATGGTTGCAGCAATCCCAGCCTCACAGCCTTACAGCTACAAGCTGAGGGCTAGGGGGAGTTCTTTTCAGATAGCTCCTGAAATTCATTCTGGTTAGACAAGTTATGTCCCATGTACATTTCTGAGAAGGGAGGGATACCCAAATGAGAATTTAGGGCTGTTGCCCAAAGAAGGGGGGATGGGTGTTAGGAGAAATCATAGGTGTTCACTACCTTCTTCTTTAAGTGGGTAA
Organism: Rhinolophus sinicus; assembly: GCF_036562045.2. Lineage (NCBI taxonomy): Eukaryota > Metazoa > Chordata > Mammalia > Chiroptera > Rhinolophidae > Rhinolophus > Rhinolophus sinicus. The sequence goes on along the minus strand of NC_133754.1, from coordinate 77,964,927 downwards.
AACTTAAGGACACTGAACCGGAACCCCTCTTCTCCTGTCTGTTTCTTACCTTTCTTACCTTGTTGTTGACCTCCTTCTAGATTGAGTCTATTTTCTTTTGTCTCAGTTTGCTATCAGGTAGTGAAGTATGCAAACTTATATTCTATTAATAAGAGTGGTGTAAAGCAACAAAAGAAAATGACTAGTGTGTTTTTTTAAAAAACAAGTTATTTATAAACACTTGTGTAAATAAAATATATAGGTCAACTAGATATTTTCAACTGAGTTTGCTATAATAGGGTCACACTAAGACCTGATACTTAGCTTTGAAGATTTTAAAACGATTTTGTCAGTTCTCCCAAGGGTAATTAAAGTCCTCAGAAACCAATGGTTTTATTAATCCTCACTGAGAAATATAATTGGCAAGCAGATGAAAACTCATGTATCAACTGGTCAGTCATAAATGACTTTAAAGGCTAATGTCATCAAACCTGACACTCTTATCCACTAATGGGTTAGTTTCTGTGTTTCAAACAAAATACTAATATAGGCCATTGAATGTGGTTTCCTTTTGATGTTTTTGGAGAAGGCACTGGCTAAGTCTCTTCTATCGATTACTCTTTTTATGTCACCAACGCTATAGGTCAATTTTTTGTCATAGGTTTCTTATAATTTCCGATAGTATGGCTTATTTACGTTTGCCACATTTTAAATTAACACGTCCCTTTTAGGGAGGCATACTAGAGGCTCAGACTGTTTAAAATTTGAGAAATGCCTTAATTTTTTGGAACACATTTTACCTTCTTTGGGAGAGTGATTTTCTTTTTTTTTTTTTACCTTTTATTTATTTTTTTTTAAATTAAATTTATTGGGGTGACAATTGTTAGTAAAATTACATAGATTTCAGGTGTACAATTCTGTATTACATCATCTATAAATCCCATTGTGTGTTCATCACCCAGAGTCAGTTCTTCCATCACCATATATTCGATCCCCCTTACCCTCATCTCCCACCCCCCACCCCCCGCCCCCCTTACCTTCTGGCAACCACTAAACTATTGTCTGTGTCTATGAGTTTCTGAGAGTGATTTTCTTAAAAGGTGGTTGGCTAATCTTATTTTCTGTTGATTGTTATTTGCTATATTTCACAGTTTTATTTTCTGACCCTTTCCCAAATTTTAGAACTTCACCTCATGCAGGTATTTATCCATTTACCATACACACATACTATTTTAATTCCTGGTGTATTTTCTCTAAAATATGGAAGGCTTGAGTAATTACACATAAAACTAACCCATATTATGTCATACTACTAATAGACTGTTGTAATCAGTAAGTTTTTATTTCTTACTCAGAATCAACATTATATGATTCTTTTCAGCCATCTCTAGTTCAAACATGTACTTTATACAAAAGTTGCTGAAGGTGTTGTATATATAGTTCATCTGTTTTCATGATATATATACCTCATGGGAATTACTCTCAGATTGGACAAATCATTCCATGTGAATAAAACCAACCAACAAACAAAATGTAGTCCACATCACATCATAGAAAGGGGAATTCTCTTACTGGTTTACATTTCTCTCTACAGATGGACTCATTGACTGTATGGATCCCGATTGCTGTTTACAGAGTTCCTGCCAAAACCAGCCCTACTGCCGCGGGTTGCCTGATCCTCAGGATGTCATCAGCCAAAGTTTACAATCACCGTCTCAGCAAGCTGCCAAATCCTTCTACGACCGAATCAGCTTTCTTATAGGATCTGATAGCACCCATGTTATACCTGGAGAAAGTCCTTTCAATAAGAGGTTAATGCATCTTTTCCTTATATAGTTTCGTAGTGATACCATGTTTTCCGGAAAATAAGACCTAACCAGAAAAATAAGCCCTAGCATGATTTTTCAGGATGGCATCCCCTGAACATAAGCCCTAATGTGTCTTTTGGAGCACAAATTAATATAAGACCCGGTTTTATTTTCACGGAAATGTGGTATCGACAGTTATATGCACTTTACATGAAATGCTGATGACTGTGAATTTGAGGAAAGTGCCTTTTTTTAATGCAGTTTTTCCTCCTATGGCAAATTCTTCACCAAACTTCGCATTTCAAGCATTTTTGACACAGTTCACATACTTTGTCAATTTCAGTACCTGCGACATAACAGGACATCCCATTAAGGAGTCAGTAAATCTTCATTTAACTAGTTAGCACAGTTGGAAATGTTTCAAAAGGAGCCGTGAAAAGAGCCCAAAAGGCAAAACAGAAATGCCCTTTTTTTTTAAGCTGAGCTCACTAAATAATATAAATTATGAATTAATGTAATGGAACAGCTAACGGCATGGCAGTGAGATTGCATAAGCTGTTTGACTGGTGCTTTACAGAGCAGTAATGACCTGAAAATAAACCCCTAAGTGAAAGCCGGTGTCTTGTGTCTCACTGAGCAAAGAAGATGATTTACACTAGAACTCCTGGGTCTGCAGTAATTTCACAGCATTAATGCAGTTAGACCCAGCAGTTGATTAAAAGTTGTTGCACAAATGTTCCTTATTGCCCCCTTAAATCCTGTACTTCTTGGTCCCTGCAGATTTACAGATTGCCTCAGAATTAATTGGAAAGTATACTTTTCTTCATGTGAGCACCAGACATAAGACTTATGGAAAAAAAGCGCAGTTTATAATTTTAAAAATTCATGTCTAAATTATTGGTTTGGATAACTCTCCAAAAACCAGATTGCAACGATTTAAAACCCAGGGTAAACACTAGGCATTTAGAGAATGTGAATTGCACTGAATTAAAAGGGACATTGTCTTGGGGGTATTTCAGGTCTGGTTTTTGTGAATAATGATTGCGTGTGATACTGTTATTTTATCCTGAGGTTGAATTATCTGTAAATCATGATAATGTTGGCCTGAGAAGACAAATGTTCATTCTAATTCTTCTGCTTTTCCCACAGCCTTGCATCTGTCATCAGAGGCCAAGTTCTAACTGCTGATGGAACTCCACTTATTGGAGTAAATGTCTCATTTTTCCATTACCCAGAATATGGATATACTATTACCCGCCAGGATGGAATGTGAGTTAGTCCCAATGCACTGTCTCTGTTTGAAGTATTTTAAGTATAAAAACTAGACATTCTTGTATCACCCAGCATGTCCCTTATAGAAATGCAACAACTTTTAGACTCCAGAAGTCTGTGACAATACATGTGACAGAAACTTAAGAGTCATGTATTCATGTAGTTCTTTAAAAGTTGATTTCATTTTTCTAAAGCATAAGAGTGTATGGTTTTGTAGAAGAATGTTCTTTATCTTAGAAGATTCTTGTTGAAATATTTACGAGTGACATTTTATAATATCTACAATTTAAGCTCAGGTGGTTCTGGAAAAGGAGTAGCTAGGCAGATAATAAATAAAACAAATTTGGGGAATGATTAATAAATTGGTAAATGTAAGTAAAGAGTATATGGGTGTTCACTGGATAATTCTTTTAATATTCCTGTACATTTGAATCTATTTCATATAAAAGTTGGGGGGAAAGTTGATTTTCTTTGTAAAACGTTAATTTAAGGAAGTTAAAGTAAATTAATTTGGAAGTTATATGGGATCCAGATAATTCACTAAGTGTATCTTGTTTTTCTTAGGTTTGACTTGGTGGCAAATGGTGGGGCTTCTCTAACTTTGGTATTTGAACGATCCCCATTCCTCACTCAGTATCACACTGTGTGGATTCCGTGGAATGTCTTTTATGTGATGGATACCCTGGTGATGAAGAAAGAAGAGAATGACATTCCCAGCTGTGATCTGAGTGGATTTGTGAGGCCAAATCCTATCATTGTGTCATCACCTTTATCCACCTTTTTCAGATCTTCTCCTGAAGACAGTCCCATTATCCCCGAAACACAGGTAAAATATTTTAGCAGGCAGTACCTTCAAATAAACCATTTGCAGATCATGTGGTTTCCAAAAACTCTTTTAAAAAGATCACAAAATTCCAGTACTATTCTAAATCATTCTACAGAATGAGATTTAGAATGTGTGTGTGTGTGTGTGTGTGTGTGTGTGTGTGTGCGCGCGCGCGCGTGCTAGAACAGGTATTACTATAGTAGGTTATCTAGTTATTTCTTAAAGATCTATTCAAAATACTTTTTCTTCAGGCTACATCTTTATATACTAGTTGTAGCCAAATGGAAAAACAGCTTAAACTCAACAGCTAATAATGTCTTTGCTCATTTATTCATTCGTCGGAAAACTTTTTGGTGTCGATTTGTACCTAACTTCCTGACTGACTTTGTACAAATGTTGTTGTGCATGGTCATTATTCTCAATAGCTTACCATTTAATTATTATTGTAAGTTAAAAATGTTTTAGAAAAGATGATTTTTGACAGAAAATGTTCATGAATTTTCTCAAGATATTATTTTTAAAACTTAGTATCATGTCTTAAGCTCTAATAATTTGTAATTCATAAAGCTTTATTGTCCACAGGAAGAAAAAAAAAAACCTTATAATTTTATTTAAAACAGCCATGCTTTCACTATTCCTTTTATCTGCTGAAATATCTTGGAATCGTTTTCCTTCCTATGTGTTTCCAATTAGAAGTAACTTTCAGACCTTAAAGGCAGAACATTAGGTACCATAATAATGGACGTTATTCATAAATAGCTAAGTATAAATACATGGTCTTTGAAACAGAGCAGTACATAGCAGCTCTGTCACATTTATCCTTCAGATATTTAACCAGGGACTGTTATGATGGACCAATGCAGTAAACCAGTCAGATGAAGTACCTGCTCTCCAGGAACCTACCAGCTAATAGGGAGAGAGACACATCAAATGTATGAATATGTGTCAGGTTGTGAACCAGGCTTATTTTTTAAGAATAAAGCAGGGTAAAATGGATGAAAGTTCAATTTTATGAGGTGTAGTTTGGGAAGACGTCTTGATAACATGCTATTTCAGCAGGAACTTTAAGAAAGTGAAAGGCCAAACCTTAAAAACAGAAGGGCATTCCAGGCAGAGCAAAGACCAAGTTCAAATGTTCCAAGGGAAGAACATGCTTTGCTTGTTCAAGGAATGTCAGAGGCCAGCAGGTGAAGCTGGAGTGAAGTTCATGGTACACAAATCACGAACCATTGAAGACCATGGCAAGGATAAGAACTTCTTATGGAGGAATTGGAAGTCATCGGAGGTTTTAAGCAGAGCAGCAACAGTTACTGATTTCCTTCTTAGAAGGACCGCTGTAGTTGCAGTGTTGAGAATTTTCTATATTGGGCAAGGGCTGAAATAAGGAGACCAGTCAGGAGGCAGGCTCAGCAGTCCACAGAAGAAATGATGGTGGCCTGGACAAAGGTGCTTGGGGTCGAAGTGGTAAGAAGTGGCCGTGTAAGAGTGGAGTCCAGGGAAGAGGGTGGAAGTAAAGATGTAAATTTGGGAGTCATCAGCGTTATTGATATACTTAAAGCTTAGGATGGGATCCTAAGAAGGCAATGTAGATAGAGATTAAAAGAGATGAGCCAAGAAGGTCTAGGAAAACAAAATATGGAGAAAGCTCACAGACAAATAGGATACAAAAGAGGCACCTCATTGATTTACTGGGTGACAGTCAAGCACACTTTGAGCTGACGCTTTAAGAAATTCATTGAAACCTTATTCAAATTACTACTTCCTCCCCAGGGTCTACCTTGCAGTAATTGTGAACTCCTTAGCCAGTCCTAAAATAGACTTAACCTAGACGTAGTGTGTCTGTCTATAGGGGGCAGATTTCGCGCAAACCAGGTCATTGAAATAGGTTTCGAATAGTCAACAGTTCCATGAATACATGAAACTTTTTTTTTCCATGACATCATAGAGACAGCAAACATTTAGTAAAAATTTACTGAGAGCCTATTATGTACAAGGTACTCCGCTAGGATAAAAATAATAATGAGACATGTATCCTGCTATTCTAAATGTGATAAAGATTTGAATGAAGAACTGTGGAAGTTCAAAAGAGAGGTCAATTCTTAAGGAAGCCAAAGAAAGCATCACTGAGGAGGTCAGCCTTAAGAGGGGGAAAGGATATTCCAGACTGAAGAAAATGTGTGAGCAGCAATGTGGTAGTAAAAACAATGCTGTATAAAACTGGTGAATAATTTAAATGTAGGGTATAATATAAGGGGAAAGATTGGGCCAGATTATGAATGGCCCTGAAATACCATACAATGGAGACCTTGAATTCTTTAGGCAATATGGAACCAAGGAACCGATGAAGTTTTTTAGCATTTCTCAAAAACTAGCTCAAGTAACAAAATACACGATTGATAGAAGGAGACAGATCGGTGAACAGGCTAATGTTCACTGTATTTCCATAGATATCCAGCTCTCAGATGGAGAGAGCCCACCAATCACAAGGGTAGTGAAAATGGAGAAGGGGGATACATTAGACAGAGATCTGGAAAGTAAAATTGGCAGGATGTAGCTTCTAACTGAATGTTTAATGGGGTCCAAAATGGGACTTACGGATCATGCAGCTGGCAAAAATCGGCTTAATGATTATTTTCCCCCTCTGGCTGGATTTACTTTTCCCACTAGTGCAAAATAACATGGTCAAGTTAAATTACATAGAAGAAGCACATGTTGTAATGAACTAAATGGCAGATATTGGTTCCATAGAAGTAGGTTAATGACAACAAAGATAATAGTTATTAAAAGTAGGATAACAGATGATGTTTTGAAACAGACAAGCAATTCCTAGAAGGTCACAGGAAATAGAGTAATGAAAGATTGCCTTAGAAAACCTATCAAATTTTTGAGAAATTATTTTGAACATAAATTAAGAAGAAATAAAGTATATGCTTTAGGTTTCAATTCCTTATATTTTCAGGGCCATTCAGGAGTCACAGAATCTGTTTTTCAAACTAGCCCATTGCTATTTCACTCCAAGGAGGAGAGAACAATGAGTTCTGTTTAGATTGTTCACCTTATACCTTACAGTCCTACAAAAGTACTGTCGATCTTAAATGTAATGGTTTCCCTGAGCTCTAAAAAGTTTCTATGTGTTCATAAACTATTTTGCTTAAGACAGTCTGTGGCTGAACTCAGTCAGTGTGTTCAGTAAAGAAAACCCCAACTGTAATAACTTGATGTATATTAAGGTAACATCGCAATGCCTTCTTAATCTATTATATGCCATCATGCCCCTCTTCATGCCAACACTGACTCACAAGCCAAAATGAGAGTTTGCGTAGTCCATTCTTTTGTGCTGCTTCCAACTGTTCGCTTGTTTACATTGAAACTGACAGCTACACCTGTAGTATCAAGGGTTCTACTTAAATTATTAAAATTTGGAGATGGCCGATCTACAGCAATCCTAACTGTTTTCCATGAGAGGAGTTGTGGGGAGGCAAACACTACTGAACACTGAATCACTATTCTAAGACTTTCTAACATGAAAAGGCAATCATTAGGTCTGAATGATGAATATTGATGGGGCAATATGAGGAAGCCTTTGAAAATGCCGTATAATTCTTAGTAGAGAAAGTGGAGCGTTCCTGGCACTGGTTCTTGAACAAAGATAGCCCTGCACTTCACAATATTTGTAGAAGCCTATGAAGAGCTATTATTATTAATCAAACTGATAGGAGCATTAGTAAGGAGAATCTGAACTGTTTAGAAAGATTTTATTTACTATGTGAAATACATTTTTCAAAATAATTAAATAATGTTTTGGCATAATACATTTTGCATATGTCAGTATAAATTTGTTGGCACTCATGAAGCCAGTCACAGTGATGGGTAAATTGTGGGGTTAAGAACATGAGTTTTAAAAAATTGAAAACTAGATAATTCTTATGCATGTAATTACACTAACTTTTTACAATCCAGTTTCAATTCAAAAAGTATATACCGTGTTTCCCCGAAAATAAGACGTAGCTGGACCATCAGCTCTAATGCTCCTTTTGGAGTAAAAATTAATATAAGACTCGGTATTATATTATATTTTATTTTATATTACATTATATTATATTATAAAGACCTGGTATTATATTGTGTTAAAATAAGACCGGGTCTTATATTAATTTTTGCTCCAAAAGACGCATTAGAGCTGATGGTCCGGCTAGGTCTTATTTTCGGGGAAACATGATATTGAGTGTCTCCTGTGTGCATTCAATAACACATTAGTTGTTCACTGGGGAAACTTTTATGCTGCTTTAACATATTTGTTCATTTACCATCATATCAAAAATCAGTTGTGAGTCCTACCTCAATGTTTAACTAATTATAAGAAGGTGCTATTACTATATTACCTTTAAGCATGGATATGGAATTTGCTATAATTTAACCCAAATAAATTGGTCTCTTACTTATTATTCCTGTCTTTATAGACTGTGACCAGTCAGCTGATGAGGCCCCAGCACAGGTTTAATCCCTAACTGAACCAGCTGGCACAGGCCAGACCTTTGGCCTAAGACCACATCCCTCTTCTGAACCAACCATCTTACAAATGTCTGCTCCCATTCTCCAGGGCAACAGGGGTGAAAGATGGGTTAGGAGAACCCATTGTGACTATAAACTAACAAGTCAGTGCATGTTAGCCTGTTGGAGCAGTTATAGTGTCTCTTGGATAAGGAGTAGCACCTGAGGTACAATTAACTCAGAATAAATGACAAGAAGCTTTTTAGGAGGAGAAAAGTGGGCTGGCAGCAGAGGTGTTTTTAATTATTGAATAAGATAACAGCTCAAACGCATATTTGTCACTAGTGACTCTTTGGTGTCCTGTTAGTTGTTCTACTCGGTACTTTTAAATACATTTTATCTCACAGTTGTACATGATCACAGTTTGGAGCTTCTGTTTTATTCAAACCTAGGTCCTCCATGAAGAAACCACAATTCCAGGAACAGATTTGAAACTTTCCTACTTGAGTTCCAGAGCGGCGGGATATAAGTCAGTTCTCAAGATCACCATGACCCAGTCCGTTATTCCATTTAATTTGATGAAGGTTCATCTTATGGTAGCTGTAGTAGGAAGACTCTTTCAAAAGTGGTTTCCTGCCTCACCTAACTTGGCCTATACTTTTATATGGGATAAAACAGATGCATATAATCAGAAGGTCTATGGCCTATCTGAAGCTGTTGGTAAGTTCCATATAAATATATTCTACATCAAAAACAATTATCTTGAAGTGAGAACTAACATGAAAATAATTGTAACCCATGGAAAACAATGGCTGAACAGATAGGCAGTAAGGTTGCCACAGGGAAGTTCCAAGCTGGTTGGTTTAGATCTACCATAGGAAAAAGGAATATTCTACATGAGGAGAAAGTGTCCATTTTTCTGGCTGAAATTATATGTTAGAAGAATGTTCTGAATGAGATTTCAGGTTGTCATTTTATTTTGTCATGTTTTTATTTCCCTTATTGTGTCTCTTGCTTTTTTCATTTGTTTTTCTTTATAACTATCTCACTAGTTTTCCTTATCTTTTTTGTTTTCTGTATCTAACAACTAGTATAGCTTCAATTCATAATGATATTGAGTAGGAGATCAAACAACATTTGTGCCTAAAAATTATTTCAGTTCTTTTGATTAGAAGGACCAATCAATTCAGTGAAAGAATATTCTTAAAATATTAGTCTAACTAGTTTCACTAAATGGACAGTGTAAGCAAAGTTTAACATGTTGAGATATATATATAATATAGCTTCAAGCTCAGGCTCAGAACGTCAAAAACTAAAGGATAACATGTGTTTTGTTCCATTGGATTTTATCTAAGATATTTTATTCTAAAATTAATATATAATTTGGACTGGAATTAATTCAAATCAATCTAAAAATTGCCACTTATTCCTTCACTTTGTTCTAAATTTTAAAACCCATGTTTCACTGTGAACTCTGAGGTTTTTTCATTTGTGATTCATTTATATTAATTTACTGTTAATTTTATTGTTCATTCCTGATAATAACATATAAATATAATGTCATAATCTATCTTTTTTGCTCTATTGAAACTTACTGTAAATATTTTCCATAACTTAATACTCTTGGAAACTAAACAGCTGTAATTTTTCAGATAGCAAATATTATTTTTAGTTGTAATCTGGCCAGCATTTGGGGCTGACTTATCTGATCTAACTACTTAACCAAGTGCCCAATCTGAATTTCACGTTGTGCTGTGAATCCCTTGTAAAGACTAGCATGGGGAAAAAAAGATACTAGTTTTCCATTAAATCAGTACAAAAATAATATTTGGAAATCAATTTTTTAGAAAAACATCTTTTGTGTGATTAAATCTCCTCATATTAAAAAAAAACTGCTCATAAATAAGATGAAATGTAGTCTCAAAACACAATTGTGAAAAAAAAAGAAGTTGTATCAAAATAATAAAACAAATTGTATTTCTGCCTGTAGTTGACAAGATGAACTATGATTTGTTTTGATTCCAGTGTCAGTTGGGTATGAATATGAGTCATGTTTGGATCTGACTCTGTGGGAAAAGAGAACGGCCATTTTGCAAGGCTATGAATTAGATGCTTCCAACATGGGCGGTTGGACATTAGATAAGCATCATGTGTTGGATGTTCAGAATGGTAAGTAAGATCTTGTTCACAGATAATTAATATTGCTCACGTTCAAACTGACTAGATTGCAGTAACATTTTATTTCATATATGCTGTGGGATTAGAATTAGTAAAAAATAAAGATATACAGTTGACCCTTGAACAACATGGGGGTTGGGGCACCAACCCCCTGAACAATTGAAAATTTGTGTATAACTTTTGACTCTGCAAAAGCTTAACTAATAGCCTACTGTTGACCAGACCTTTACCAATAACATAAACAGTCGATTAACATGTATTTTGTATGTTTTATGTATTATGCACTGTACTCTTACAATAAAGTAAGGTAAAGAAAAAAAATGTTATTAAGAAAATCATAAGGAAGAGAAAATACATTTATAGTACTGTACGTATTTATTGAAAAGAATCCACATGTAAGTGGACCGTGCAATTCAAACCTGTGTTCAAGGGTCAACTGTATTTTTAAAGTATACAAAAACCTGAAGTGAGGACTACATAATACTCTTTTCACTAATTTTTAAGTGTTCATATATTCACCACCAAAATAGTTTTCCCATTAAAATGTGACTAACTTTGGTGCTGTATTGAAAAAAACTCTCTGTGGGTACCTTCACCACAGATTCACCTAAGGCATGTCTAATTCTACAATCAGGAAGTCAATGAATTGATCCAAAGTGTTTTCGGAAGGTTTACCAAAAACAGAGAGAGAGTTTTGTTTTTTTTTAAAGAAAAATAAAAACCTCTGTGACTTTACCAAAATATTTCTACTAGATCTTAATCCTTATGTAATTAGTCTGAGTATCTAAAATTTTTTTCTGTTCTTCTTAGACTGTATTTAAGAAAAAACTTCCCTCCTACTCAAAGTGGGTTACTTATATACTGTTTTTTGACTTTGCAAACATTAGGGGAAAAATAAGTGAATAATCTGAGAAAAAAAGCAAAAATCCAGAGTGTAACTTGTAGTAGACTTTATAAGTGAATATGAACTGAAAAAACATATTTCAGCTATCACAAATCCAAAGAAATCAATCACTTGCAAAATTTGGCCAGCTTAATTTCATACATATTATTAATATTATTTATATTAAATAAATGCTGTTGTCTTTACATTTTGCACATGTGCTGGCTATATCTCAGATAATTTGTAAGTACTTTGCTAGAAAAGCTGAACCTCAAGGTAACTTATTCTGGCCTCCTATCCCAAAGCATGTCACGCTACTGTGTTTCCCTGAAAATAAGACCAGGTCTTATATTAATTTTTGCTCCAAAAGACGCATTAGGGCTTATGTTCAGGGGATGTCATCCTGAAAAATCATGCTAGGGTTTATTTTCCGGTTAGGCCTTATTTTCAGGGAAATACAGTAGTAACTCTATTCTCCTTTCACAAATAGCCAGAGAAGGAGATTTCATAGTGTCGAAGAACTAATTTAGCTTTTGACTTTCTAGAGGTTTTTGGATGGTTCAGAATGTTGAATTGAGCATGCAATAGAACTAAATGTTTGAACTAAGTTAATGGGCACCTTTTTTTTCAGATTAGTGTTGCTTTGGTATTCATTCTTTAAAAAAATAAATAAATATATATATATATACATATATATATATATACACACACACACACACACACACACACACACACACACATTTTTGAGGTAGAAAGGGTTTTAAATTTCCAATTATACTAAATTTAAAGCAGTTTCCCAGCCAGTGTTTGTAAACGCTGTTGGTACCTTACTTACCTCCAGAAGAAAATAGTACTGAGCAAATCAATAGCAAGAAAACAAAACAGAAAAACCTTTCTCACCTTTCCTATTTTGTGACAGCACTGAGCTCACTCTCTTAACCATTGGGTCCTCATCAGGACATCAGGTTTCAGTTCAGGTGGCACTCCAGAAGGTCAGGAGCAGAGCCGATAACTAGTGCCCTAGGCAGCACACACTTTGGAAAAGTGGGCCTCCCAACCATGGAGGATGCGCGATGTTCTCTCTCATCATCGCAGGGTCTGAGCAGTGGTAGCTTTAGTCTGTTATGTTGGCAACACAAAGCTTAATCATGGTCTTTCAAAATGCAAAGCCATGTGCCAACAGTGCTGGTAGCTGTTCTTGATTAAATTATTTTAAATTGTATTTCACACAGTTTGACATATTGCTATAGTCCTTCAGAAGTGCTTTACAAACAAAACTGGGGGAAATCTCTCTAGATGTATTTTAGTTATTATGAGTCTATAGGTAAAGTTCATAACCAGTTAGCCCCAGGACTGTATCCAAAAGACTATGAACCAGTGGCTACAAGCAAAGAGCTCTGGGAAAGCCCATACCTGTGTAATTCACCAGTTATGATACCCAACACTCAGTATAGTGTTCAGGTGGATTAAGAAACTTGCAGATATTCTATGTATGTATATATGATAAACACACACACACACTATGCCAGAATAATAGATAGTTAGCATTTAGTAAAATATCAGGTCAGATGTGAAAACCGCACTACACAATATTCTGTTCTCCAAAACAATGTCATAAATTATAAAATGTTATTTTTTAAATGTGAAGTAACCTATTCGTGTAGTGAACTGATTGTGATTTCAAATTTTATCCAAGAACAGTTTGACAAGTAGTGACTTTTCAAAGTGACATGTGTCTAATTGAATAAACAAAGTGATTTGTAATCATGACAAGGTGGATGAGCTATGAAAATATATTAAGGAAGAAGAGAAGGCAAAAATGTAGACAGTGACAGCTATTTGTGCAGGCACTCTGGAACATGGAAATAAATATTCTAATGTTCATCTTTCTATCCTGTCATAATACAGGAGAATCATGAAAGACCAATTGTTCAAAGTCATAACTGAATAAATCAGGTTCAGGAGAGCATAGGCTGGCTTGTAGGATTCTTCTGATGAAAATTACAGAATTGGCTCTTAGAGAAAATTATACTTCAGTAATTGTCAAATAACATAATCCCAGAAAGAAGGACCTTAGCTGTCATCCATGTATTCTTTGAATATTCAAGGCATTATTTCTGTTGTTATGCATTCCATCTGTTGTTATGACCCAGCCTTAGCTAGATTATTTTTTCTTAAATTTGAATAAACCTGCTTAATTTTTTCCTGCTTTCCTTATGTAAATTTGGTGTGATTGTTATATCACCCAAATGCAAAGCATTAAAAAAGTAATCCTAGAATCCACCTAAAATAGCTGAGTTATAAGGGGAACAGAATTATTTTGATCTCTTCTTCACCTTAAAATTCTCCTTAAGTGGGAGGAAAAAAATTTTTCTCAAGTTTCTTGTTTATGTTTTCATGGGATTGATTCTTTTAACAGTATACCTGCTAAAAAAGCATAAGAATTGGCTTGGAGAACTGCTTTGAAATGTAGAACATCCAATGAGTATAATATGTACAGCTCTATAAAGTCAAAGCAACAGGTGGTATATACAGATAACACATTGAGAAGGGTCATGATACAGGCATGGAACAATGACAGCTGATCATCCAGTGTACATCAGACCAAAATGGAACCATTGATCTATATATAATTATGGTAAATGAATAAAATTAGAATCTCAATGCAACTCTAGTTTCTAACTATGAAAATATTTACTATTCATCTGGAATTTTTTCTCAGATTTTCATTGCAGGCCATAATGGAACAGATTGGCATTTTGTCCTCTTTAAAATGATTGGCACTTTCATGCCATGAAGGAGAATTCACTTTAAATAATAAATTTCCCTACAGTTTTGTTATGTATAACATTTTGAATAAGTACAGATATATGCCTTCTTATATCGGACAGAGTATAAGCAGAAGAATATTCTTTGACAGTATAGCAGTATATTGGAGGTTTGATATGTAATTTCTAACTTTGTTTTCTGTAAAGCATTTTTCAAACCCAATGATAAAGTCATAAAGAAGAAATTCATATTATGGTGCACATTTTCATTAATTGGATTAATATGTAATATTTTCAGTATCATTTAACAATTAGGCAAACTTGTTATTCCCTAAAGAACATTATGTAGAGCATTGGTCTCAAACTTGGTTGCACATTAGGACCATCTAGAGAGTTTTCTAAAATCTCAATGCCAAGACTAAACCCCAGACCAATTAAATCAGAATCTCTTGGGGTGAGAGCCAAGCATCAGTATTTTTCATAGTTCCCCAGTCAGTTCCAATGTATAGCCAAGTGTGAGAATCACTGATGTTGAGAATTTGGGTTTTTTTATTTTTCTTATTAATCCTTTGTTTCTTTTACCAGACATTCTTTAAATTCATAACAGACAGCATTTATATATACATATATACATATATATAATATTTTATACTAGGTAATTGGAGTTCTTTCCAGTAGAGCTTTAAATAAGTTTCTCCAGTCCAAATCTAAGTGGCACTGGATTGTAGTTAGATCTATAGTGAACCTGTTTATTTTTTATCTTTACTCTTTTTATTGTAAGAAAAATGCATTTTATTTCTTCTAGGTATACTGTACAAGGGAAATGGGGAAAACCAGTTTATCTCCCAACAGCCTCCCGTTGTCAGTAGCATCATGGGCAATGGACGAAGGCGCAGCATCTCATGCCCAAGTTGCAATGGTCAAGCAGATGGAAATAAACTACTGGCCCCAGTGGCATTAGCTTGTGGGATCGATGGCAGTCTATATGTAGGGGATTTCAACTATGTGCGCCGGATATTCCCCTCCGGAAATGTAACAAGTGTTTTAGAACTAAGGTATGTCTTTCCTTAATTTGGGATTTTAATCAAATCTAAACCTTCCTTTACAAAAAACAAAAAAAAACAAAAAGTTAAGTCTAATGTGCTAACTTATTTATTTAAACATAACTTCCCAATGTTTAAAATTCTCCCTAGAAAGACGATAGATTCTTGGTTAAAGTTAGGAAAAACATGACACATCTATGTTGTGACATAAATGTATAAAAGAGTATAAAGTCACCTAATATATGAAATGTCTCATTGATTCAAGTGCATTTTTCTGTGGTCCAATCAGATAGAACTATGATTTTTAAATCCCTTTCATTGTTATTAGAATAACCTTGTGATATATATCATTACTCTTTTATTTCACAGTGGTTGAAATTAAGGCATAACATATTTTCTTACGGTTATTTTCATAATTAGTTGTAATGCCAGTAGTTCAAGTAACAAATAGTTGTCGTTGCTTTGTTCATTTAAGTGTGATTATCATTCTGTCCTGTAAGTTATTTGATAAGCTTTGGCCTACAAAATTTATTTCCAGTGTTATTTCTGCTTAAGTTGGCAATTTTCCATACAAAGTATTAAATTCTCAGTAGTCAACTCATTATATCTTGGAAACCTTTTCTAACTGTGCTCTTTTTCTCACCTTTTTTATCTGCTTCCACCAAGAAATAAAGATTTTAGACATAGGTAAGCATGCTTAACCAAGCATCTTGGTTATTGTATATTTTCAAATGTCTTCTTTCATTTCGGTGTGACTGTCTGCCATCATCATGAGAGAGGAAACTCAGTATCACAGAACATCTAAGGAATTAAAAGTGATTAAATGAACTATTATTATTCAATGTGTTGCAAATTATATTATGAATATAATTTGAAAACTATTTTCAAGTTGATTAATTACATAGATTTTGCTCTCAAAAATTATTACAATGAACATATCTGTATAACAAAAGATATTCCTAAACTTCAGTGACTGACTCACATAATCTAAGCCATAATGAGCAGACAAAAGTTAAAACACATTAGGAAAGTTGGAGGAGAGTTTAGTTTGACCAATAGCCAAAGCAGATCCTAGTTTATTGGGCCCAAAGCTTGTTTAATTTGGGGGACTCTGTTTAAGACAAAGAATTTAAAAATATTTTACTTTGGCAAGTTTTGAAAGACATAAGATCACATGAACGTGTTGCCAAGGGCCCTCACTAAGCTTGGCAGGGTCCCAGACAAGTGAAGGTCCCTACAGCTTTAGGTTTATTGACTTCCTGGCAAATTGATCATTGCTGTAGTTTATATTTTCCTAAATTAAAAAAGTAACTAGATTTGAGTTTGAAGTAGTAATGTTTTCATTAACATCATTATGGAGGAAAAGGCTTTCTTCAAAGCCAGGATGAATACTGTTGAAGCAAATATAGAAGCTCAAAAGTTTCTCAGATTCTGTTCATGGTGTACACTTAGTTGGAGAAGGTACAGTAACAGCTTGTATATGGACACATTTGACTGAAAACTGCACTCAGGACAGCAGAAAAGGGGGAAAAACTATGTTTTAAAATAAAGTTAGCAAAAAGCAAGATATAGTGGACATGCTAGATCTGTTTTGGCCATTAAAATATCTAATGAAAGGATACCAGGTGGGAAGAATCACAGTAGTTTCTGTGAGATTCTTGAGATGAATCAATCAACATCACCCATTTAAACTATTGTGTAGAGATTAACAGCTAGGAAATAAAATCCAACATTCTACTGGAAAATGTGTAGCTATTGCATATCAGTATTACCAGGCATGGTCCCATGACCTTTTCTTGAGATCCCCTATTCATCTTGTACTGTCAGCTAATAGCTCAGTCACATGCAAAGATTAACACTAACTTTCTCCAGACTACTGGGAAAAACAGCATGCAAAGCTCTGATATTAGACATCACAAGAAAAACAAACAAAGAAACAAAAACTCATAGGCACAGACAATAGTTTAGTGGTTACCAGAGGGTAAGGGGGGAGGAGGGTGGCAGATGAGGGTAAACAGGATCAAATATATGGTGATGGAAGTAGAACTGACTCTGGGTGGTGAAAACCCAATGTGATATATAGATGATGTATTACAGAATTGTACACTTGAAACCTATGTAATTTTCCTAACTAATGTCACCCCAACAAATTTAATTTAAAAAATAAATAAAGATAAATTCTAAAAATTAAAAGAAATCACAGCAGAATGTCATAATTTTTCTGGCCTTTCCTTCTTGGTAACTGTGGAGAAATGAGGAAAGACAAACAGGCGTGTGCACCAACTAAATGTGAAAATGCTGGAGGCAATACAGAAAAAAATCTACCAAAACAGCTACCTTTTAACAAGCTGGCCTATTCCATGCCAGGCACAGTGCCAGATATTTTATATATGTTATTGCAGATCCACACAACAGTCCTCAGGGTTACACACGAGAAAATTAAGGCTCCAGGAGGTTATATATCTTCCCCAAGATACAGAACTAAGAAATGCAGAGCAGAGATTTGAAGCACTCTAAAAAGTGTGTTCTTTCCACTACAGCACAGTCAGCCAGTTTTTATGTGTCCAAATGGCTAGGTTTCTATGGAGTTATTCCCTGGATGTTCCAAAGGCTAGATGTATTGCATAATCATTTGACACATTACTTAGAGCTATAATCTGTATCTGGGAAAAGAATCTGTGGGGTGACAGCTACATTATTATTAACACCATAATATGAACTCATTATGCACTAACTCATGGTGTTTGGCGGTGATACTCATTGTAATCCCTCTCTCGTGACCTTTCTCCTCTGTACGTTACCCTGGCTAAATTTTGGCTCCTGCATTTCCTCTTATGTTCCATGCATGTAAAATACACTGTTTGGGTTTTATATTGATATTCATCTTCATTAAATCAATATTAACTGGTCACTTACCATGTGTTAGCCCCTTGACAAATAGGAGAAGATAATGTCCATACACTCAGAACTCACAATCTAGTAGGGGGGAAAAGACATATTGTAACAGACTAAATAATGTTAGCAGTCTCATTCTTTAATCGTACCCACAGTTTATGCTGTGGGGGTAATTCTGTGGAGGAAGAGATTACTGGGAGATGGCAGTGTGGTAAGGAAAGTAACCTAGAGGTGTTGATACTTGACCTAAGTCTAAAAACGAAGTCTGCTTAAACAGAAGAAGAAGAAAGGAGGGCAGGGCTGAAGCAAGAATGGAGACCAAGTAAAGTTACTGGGGTCTGCAGGCATGTTCTGAGAGGAATCAGATCCACCTAAACCTGAGCAGGTGACTCATGTTGGTAATAATAAGAGATACAGGTAGAAAGGCAGGTTAGGGTCAGATTGCTGAAGGCCCAGAGTGCTCCACGGAATTGTTACTCTTTTATCCTAAAGGATAACAGAGACAGTGGGAACGATTTCCTGATCTCAAACAAGATAGCAGCATACGCAAAGTGGCCTTTTCGGAAGATTAATCTGATTATCAATGTTCACGATGACTTTTAAAGATCAGTTAGAAAGCTGTGTGTGAAACCATGAGATGCGAGGTACCTAAAATAATATGGCTAGCAGAAGGAAATCAACCAATAAAATAAAGAAAGTCAGGAAATGGATACACTCTATATGGGTGATAAAGAACAGGAAGATGTAGAAAATATCCAAGGTTTTTGAGCCCTAGTCATCAAACAGGTAACAAAATCATTGAGAAAAATAGGGATTCCGTTTGCCTAATAACTAATTAATCAAAATTGACTTGACAAAACTACGATATTTGAGCTTATTGGAGCTTCTTCATTTAGCTGACAAAATTAACATTCTTTTAAGATGCTTTTTTCTATTTACCTACCTATATCATCTTTCTTTTATAGGCCGATGGGATCCTACCTAGGTTTCTTCTTATCCCCAATTTCCTGCCTAGCATAAAAGTAATGAGAGGCTTAGGAAAAGGTGATAGGAAGAAATAGAAATAGAAAAATATGTCTACATCTATAAAAATGAACACTGTAGTCAGTTGTTTAT
Source organism: Rhinolophus sinicus (assembly GCF_036562045.2). Classification (NCBI taxonomy): domain Eukaryota; kingdom Metazoa; phylum Chordata; class Mammalia; order Chiroptera; family Rhinolophidae; genus Rhinolophus; species Rhinolophus sinicus. The sequence continues at coordinate 77,945,668 of NC_133754.1, read as the reverse complement.
GATTAAGTAAAATATAAAAATGTATGCTTCTTGGTTCTCTTACTATGTTTCATATACTATCAACAGTCTCATTAATTGGACTAATGAGGGAAATAGTTAATAAAAATACTGAATAACGAAATAAATATGAAAGCACATAGTCTTATTATTTTAAAATTCAGAGTATTGTGTCGTACCAAAGTTACTAAGTATTGCCAGGATATTATATCAAGTTAAACTACCTAGCTATACTTTAATGAATAGACATAAATACTATTCAGCACATGAAATTTTTTAGATAAGTGGAAGGTTCTGAAATGTTTAAAAAATAAGTTTCTCTTAGATATACTAAATATTTCTCCCTGTGATGCTTATAGTATTAGTTGGCTAACTAATGTTAGGTAGTAAATTTTAGTTCATCTCTGTTCCAATTCTTAAAAATTCCAAAATAAAGGAACTTAATTAATACCAGCCACAGGGCATTTAAACACGTAGGACTGAAAATCAACTTTGTGAATTTTATATTACCAACTAAAAGATCAAAGGAAGTGCCAGTCACAGGTCTGTGGATTTGAATCAATTAAAGTTTAGATACAAAATCATAAAAACTTGATTCAGCACTTCTTACTGACTTAATATTTAAAAAATCAAGTGGGCACAGAAATATCACATCCAAAAGCCCCGCTGCAATAATCTAAACAGTCTTTTTTTGGTAGCCAGAAGACAGTTTACTTTTATACCTAAATATAATTTATGCTTCTTCAAATCCTCTGTGTTCTCAAGGCTATGACACAATTTCCAATTAAAAAGATAAAAGTACTAATACTATCTATTGTATAGCTTGTTCTTTGCTAATATTTCTCTAGTCTAAGAAGGTTGACAAAACAAATGATCAAATCCAGTCTGTATTTACCACCGGATCTGTGTCTAATTAAATAAGACCGTAGAGAAGACGGCTTGATAATTGTGATCATCTAAGCAGTGCCGGATGAGTTAAGAATCAAGGTGCAATATACCAAAGCGTCTAAACTTGATGTCAGTTTCTTTGATTTTGCTGCTCTGAGTCCAAATCTTAATGTTATTTTAAAGTTCTCTGAAATGAAAATCTCAATCAATCACACAGATTCCCCCAAATCCTGCCTTTTTAAGTGCCTGCGCTCCAGCGGCCAGCAGACTGTTTTCAGGCATTGTAACCTCACGTTTTCACACGAAATAAATTACTGATCTAAAACCTCACCACCCATTTGTACCAACACACCAGCAGCCTCTCTAGAGCTTTGGCTTTTCAAGCAGGTGGAGAGCAGGAACAAGCTCACCCTATCAGAAGCCTCTGTGCTTCAATTAGGTGTCCTTGAGTCCCAGGCCCCTCACAGATAAGCTCAGAGCTTCTCTGCCACCAGTCTAACGAAAAATCTCCCAGCTCACGTTTTGTTTTGTTTTTAATACGTCAGTACTGATCCATAATCTCCATTTCAGAGGGGCTGGGCTCAGAGACGCAGCTCTCTTTTGCCGTGCTAGGCTGCACTGCAGGGAAATTATTCGGTTCATTTCCTACCCTTCTGTGGGGAATATTTCCAGAGACAAGGTCTCTGCTCCAGGGTCATATGCTCCTTCATGTTTGTTCTTCTGGGCAATAGAGTTGTTTGCAAAATTAGAGCTTTCTTTGGAGGACATTTTTAAAACCATTGACATATGTTGCTTGATTTAGAAATGTCTGTGTCTTCAAAGAAGGAAATGCTTCAGGACAGGAAAGAGCAAACAGAAACACCACCTTGGAGATTCTCTTTTTACTATCCCACTGGAGTAAAACTGATGCCAAGAAAGGCAGAGCTTATGATTTCAATATCTGGCCAGGATTTTTTGCTCCAAGAAAACTCATGTCCTGTAGCTAAAGAGTGTGCCACTTCTACTCAAGCAGCCACCTCAAAAGTCTGTTGTTGTTGTTTTCTCAAAATGGGAGACATCATGAGAAAGTCTGCGTTATTCATTTACCTTTATCATCACTATGCTGCAAACAATTCAGAGTGGATATTTCAAAAAGGGTCGACCGTATTTTTGTATTTTCTGCTAAAACAGCAAGACTAAGGAAACAAATTTGAATCTATCCAAGTTTAGATCATTATTTTTTGTACTAAGATTTTCAGAAGGCAAGTAATATTTTAGTTAGTTAGCAATGATTATTGCACTCCTACATTGTATAGCATTACAAGGCAAAAGATACATTGCAATATAAGAGAAGTTAGGACAAAAGCAAATATTAAGACTAGCTAATGCTTAGTGAGTATATGTAATGCGCTAGCCACTGCTCTAAGGATTTCACAGCTATCAGTTCATGCCATCCTCTGAGCAGCCTATGAAATACGTATGATTATTATTATTATTTCCTTTGCCAATAAGGAATCTGAGGCACAGATAAGTTAATAACTTGCCCAAGGTCACACAGTTAGTAATGAAGCTAGGATGCATAGTCAGGCAATCTGGACCAGAGGTCAGGCTCATAGATACACTGACAAGAACTAAATGTGTGTGTATGTATATTCATAACAAACTGTACAACTATTCATAATTGGTATATAATTAGAGAGATAACAAAGACTACAGAACTCTCTCCAATGTCATGTCTTTCAAAATAGATTCAGCTCGATTAGGCTGCAGTTCTGTCACTAGCTATACATACCTGAAAGACCAGTTCTGTCAATATCAGACTGTTTATAGGGGGAGAAAAATCTCTTTAAAATTGCTCTGAATGTTTATATTGATGTATAACTTTTCACCTCATTACAAAGTAATAAACTACCACATCAAGGAGCACAATGTGTCTTGCTGCATTTAAAATGCCACACATCAACTTAGAAAACATAATATAATAACACTTAGCATGGCAAGTTGATCATGTGGTATAACCCAGAAGTTCGGAAATGTTTTTTTTCAAATAACTTGCATCTCTTTATGAGTTTCTCCTTTCACGTTTCACCCTTTCAACCTTTTGCACATATTTACACACTCAAGACCTCTCACTCTGATCTGTCTCTTGTCACTAAAAGATATTAAAGACTGGAAGGGAGACTTCAAAACTGCAGGTGTTCAGGCTCTTGTGAGTCTCAGCGCTTCCCTGGACACCACCATCACAGCCATAGTGCTTTCCAGATCTCCAGCAATTCTCTGCGGACTCTGTGGGGGGTCTGCCATGGCCCTCTACCAATGTGAGAAACACTTGTGGAAACTAGAACCTGTTATTTTAACAATAGAATCTTACAGGAGTAATAAAGGACATATATTCCCCACTTAAAAGGAAGAGCATTCAACAGTGAGAATGCTTCATTAGAACCTAACCAGTAATAAGAAAACCACTACACCATAAATTAGATTAAATATCTTCACATAGTTAGATTTATACTACATATTTTAGATATTCACATATAAAATAAATGGAAACAAGCAGGAGAGAGAGAGAGAATATGAATGAATCAGTAAAACTGGGTTTGTCACCAGAAGATAGGTGAAACCTGGCAAATTCCTATCTGTTGACATCTTTATTGCCACAGCCAATCATTTAAATTCTTTTTAGAACTGTTTTCTCAGCAGGCAATACTTGTACATGGTACAAAATTACATTAATTCTAAGACTATGGTGTGAGGTGTTTGTAAGGAGATTAACTGTTTAATTCCAACTGTGTGTCATAATTTGTCCATTCCTTGATAATGTTGGCCTTACCATTTTTTTTACAGGTAATGGGACATAAAATATAATATATTTGCGCTAGTTTATACAACTGAGGCACTGTGTTTTACGAACAAATCTCTGTATCTCACCAAATTCATAGACAGGTTTTAGAGCAACTCAATGTACAAACTTTAAAAATAAAGCTGATGAAAAGACAAATACCATATGATCTCACCTATGTGTTGAATCTAAAGAACAGAATAAACAAACAAACAAAACAGAAGTAGACTCAGAGATATAGAGGGAAAAAAACTGAGGGTTGCTAGGTGGGAAGGGGCTGGGATGGATGAGAAGGTAAAGGGATTAGAAAGTACGAATTAGTAATCACAATATAGCCACAGGGATATGAAATACAGTTTGGAGAATATAATCAATAATGTAAATATTTTGTAGGGCATCAGATGGGCACTGGACTTATTAGGGAGACCACTTCATGGACTGTGTAGATATCTGACCACTGCACTGTATACCTGAAGCTAAAGCTGAATAATATCGAATGTCAACTATAATTATATATATGAAATATATATAGAGACACAGGATGTGGAGTACAACATAAGAAATAGAGTCAGTGGAATTGTAACGGCTGTGTATGATGTCAGAAGGGTAGTAGATTGGGGGAGGGGATTATCACTTTGTGAGGGGTGTAAATGTCTATTACATTGTTTTATACATCCGAAAATCAATCAATCAATCAATCAATCAATTATTCAATCAATCTAGCTGATGCATCTACCATTCTGACACACTGTGTGTGTTAGGCCACCGACTGAGCCTACCTCCGGCACTTTAATGACCTCATTTTATAGAATTTACCCCATAGCCCAGGACAAACACTGTGACTACAACATGTTACCTTTCTGCATTATGATAGAGCAACCAGACATGCTACATTTTTTTCAGGGGCAGGTGTTCATTTTGATTTGTTTTTTTAGGAAGAGAACAGGAGAATTCCCTATGATGAGGTCCAAGTGAAATTAAAAATATATTGGATTTCACTGGAGAGTTTGATAGAGATAACCTTCCCCTGGAATTAACTTTATGTCTGTCACTCAAGGGCAATTTATTAAGGGCTTTGCATCAAACCAAAAAGATGTAGAGAATTTGCTTCTATCTTTTAGGCTAGAAGCATTTTGCCTACTGAAGGTAATTATTTTTAAGATGGCTGTTTTAATAATATTTAAATCTTTAGCAACAGGCAAGGAAGGAAAACAATCATACCAGAGATGCCTACCAATTCTTTTCAGTCATTCTTTTAGGTCATTATTAAATATGCTATTCATTTTCCGATCTTTGATAGTGGATTTCAGTGTATAATCAGTATCTCAAGATCTGTTTTATTTTGCTTGTAATTTCTCTCTGCATATTAGGAGTAACTCTCTTGTGATGTTTATGTATGATCCGTTTTTTACAGCAGCAACCCAGCTCATAGATACTACCTTGCAACCGATCCGGTCACAGGAGATTTGTATGTTTCTGACACTAACACCCGCAGAATTTACCGCCCAAAGTCACTTACGGGTGCAAAAGACTTGACGAAAAATGCTGAAGTGGTTGCAGGGACAGGGGAGCAGTGCCTCCCATTCGATGAAGCCAGATGTGGGGATGGAGGGAAGGCTGTGGAAGCGACACTCATGAGTCCCAAAGGTACTGACTTTTATCAATTTGGGGGTTTCTTTTTATTAAAAAAGAAAAAGGGTAGAAAATCCAGTTGGTGCCTGATTGTGTTTAATGCTGAGTCTAACATTTTATCCTCAGCTGTGTTCTGGAAAGCTGGTTCACATCTAGTGTTTTTAAAAGCCTTTTAGCGTGAAACTGCTAGAATCCTAAGTTGATTTTACAGTAAATATTAGGTTCTTGGCATTTTTTTTTATTATTATCATACCATTTTTTTCAACTTTTCGAAGAATAAAGTAGCTACTCTGTGTTATTCAGGTCACATCCTGTTCAACTTCAAGGAAGTGCCCAAATTCTTTCATTGTCCTGGAATTTCTTTGTCATGAATGAGTCCCAGGCCTCTTGAAAAACCATCACTAAGCAACCCCATTAGCCCTCACCCAGTTTGGAGCTATTAAACTTCTGTTTCTATGCCATGGGAAAAAATGCTTGCTGTGAGGAATTTCTAGAGGTAACAAGGGATAAAATTCTACGTGATAAAGGTTTCTAGCTTTTACACAAATCAGGACTGACTCATTGCTCATGTATTATGCCATTCATTACAATGGTTTTGGTTTAGGGCTTTATTTTCTTTTTCATGATAGCTAGCAACTATTATGGGAACAAGGACTGGAAAAAGGTATTGGTTATACTGAATTATTCATAATAGCAAATTTCATTGTAACAAGGTCAACAAAACACTAACCTTGGCTTAGATCTATTTTTGTTGGAATACAGTTGCTCTAAGTTCAGTGTAACAGAATTTGACCTATTTCTATAATTTATAGATAACATACAGACACTGTAATTTTGTATTTAAAACACAGGTACTACGTATTTGATTCACACAGAAAGTGGAAATTCTTACAAATTTGGTTTATTTCTTAATTATATTTTACATGTATTTATATTGTAAATGCCTCTGTTGGGTTTTTTTACTAATGTGTTTGTAATCTACAATCCTACCTGTTACCTTTCCCCCATGTTATCACTGGGGTTAAATATTAAGTTTAATGATGGGCCTAAAAGTTTAATCAACGTAATCATTTCTGAAAACTTAGTAACACTTTCTTCTCTTGGATAAAGGAATGGCAATTGATAAGAACGGATTAATCTACTTTGTTGATGGAACCATGATCAGAAAAGTTGATCAAAATGGAATCATATCAACTCTCCTGGGCTCTAATGACCTGACTTCAGCCAGACCTTTAACTTGTGACACTAGCATGCACATCAGCCAGGTAGTTAAAATATTACGCTGAATTGTTTGTTTATCCTCTACGTGACCTGATTTACTATGTCAGTAGCCTGTGATGGCGCCATATTAAACTGCATACATCCTGCGTGGCAGTAGTTGAGATAAAGTTGTTCCATTTAAGTGTATCTCAGGAGCTAATAAAAAGGTATTTTCTTCTATACTTGTGCATTTGATGAATTCAGTGAGATGCAAAACAAGTATCACCAAGAAATGCTAAGCATTTGTAATAAAATACCAGTAAAGTAGCAGCATGCAAATATTCCAAAAAGAACCAACCAGCTTAAATCTCTAATCCTTTGAATGCATGAGCTTCTTAGGTAGTAGAGAGAACCCACTATGATTAGTTCCAATGGACTTACATTCAAAATTAGGAACTTTACTATTGGCCTGATTGAAAACACAATAGAACACTAATGTATGCATAATGTAAAAAGCCCTGACATGTGGTGGTTATTACTGCTAAAAGGAACATATGTGTTCATATCTCACTGATATTTAGTAAATCACTATTAAGAGTTTCATTAGCTGTTTGGCTGTAACTTGCAAATCTTTTCGATAAGCTGTATTTTTAAATAAAATGTTATTTCCTATAGTTGTTTTCACTCAAAATTTTCAAGTTTATTTTACTGTAGGTATTCCCAAAAAAAAAAAAAAAAAAAAAAAAAACAATTTTAAAACAGGTTATCAAATTAAGGGTAATTTCGCCAAATGTTCTAATTTACTCTACTGGCAAATTAACTGCAATACAGTAACTGACTAAGCAGACCATTTCTTTTTTATTAAGGTCCGTCTGGAATGGCCCACTGACCTAGCCATTAACCCTATGGATAACTCCATTTATGTCCTGGATAATAATGTAGTTTTACAGATCACTGAAAACCGTCAAGTGCGCATTGCTGCTGGACGGCCCATGCACTGTCAGGTTCCAGGAGTGGAATATTCTGTGGGGAAGCACGCAGTTCAGACAACACTGGAATCAGCCACTGCCATCGCTGTGTCCTACAGTGGGGTCCTGTACATTACAGAAACAGATGAAAAGAAAATTAACCGCATAAGACAGGTCACCACGGATGGGGAGATCTCCCTCGTGGCTGGAATACCTTCAGAATGTGACTGCAAAAACGACGCTAACTGTGACTGTTACCAGAGTGGTGATGGCTATGCCAAAGATGCCAAACTTAGCGCTCCGTCTTCCCTCGCCGCTTCTCCAGACGGTACCCTGTATATCGCAGATCTAGGAAACATTCGGATCCGTGCTGTGTCAAAGAATAAGCCTTTACTTAACTCAATGAACTGTTATGAAGTTGCCTCTCCAACTGATCAAGAACTCTATATCTTTGACATCAATGGTACTCACCAGTATACCGTAAGTTTAGTCACTGGTGACTACCTCTACAATTTTAGCTACAGCAATGATAACGATATCACTGCTGTGACTGACAGCAATGGCAATACCCTCAGAATTAGACGGGACCCGAATCGGATGCCAGTTCGAGTGGTGTCTCCAGATAACCAAGTGATATGGTTGACCATAGGAACAAACGGATGTTTGAAAAGTATGACTGCTCAAGGACTAGAATTAGTTTTGTTCACTTACCACGGCAATAGTGGCCTTTTAGCCACTAAGAGCGATGAAACTGGATGGACAACATTTTTTGAGTAAGTATATCAGAATTCTACTCGGATTATAAAATACCGTGATATCATAATGTAATCTAAAATGGTAATAATGTAATCTTAAAGGGATCCAGGTTTAATTTAAGGGAGCCTGAAGCTTCTAGCATTTTGGCTTCATTCTGAAAAAGAAGACAAAATTAGACTCAGGGCCTTGGAAAGGACCCATGTAAGTGAGAAGCCTTGAGGCTTAAGTTTCATTATCGTCATGGTAAATCTGCCTCTGTCTAAGGATTAACGTGTTGCTTCATGATGGTCTAATACATTAGTAGCAAACCTTTCGAGAATATACTACAGCTTTGGTTTTTAGGCATAAACCATTTGAGTTTACATTTGCCCACGTGATAAGGCTGACTATGTTGAGAGCTGCCACTGAAGAGGAATTTTAAAAATATTTACAATGAACTTGGCTAATTATTATATCGGTACTGCAAATGTTATTCATTTTTTTATTTATGTTTCAATTATAGTTGACATACAATGTTATATTAGTTTCCAGTATACAACATAGTGATTAGACATGTATACAACTTACAAAGTGTTCACCCTGATAAGTCTAATACCCATGTGACTCCATACATAGTCGTTATAATATTACTGACTGTATTCCCTATGCTGTACTTTACATCTCCTTGACAATTTTATAACTGCCATTTTGTACTTTTTAATCCCTTCACCTTTTCCCCCTGCCCCCCAACTACCTTCCCATCTTGCAACCATCAATTTGTTCTCTGTATCTATGAGTTTGTTTCTGTTTTGTTGGCTTTATTACTTTGTTTTTTAGATTCCACATGTAAGTTAAATCATATGGTATTTGTCCTTCTCTGTCTGTCTTATTTCATTTAGCATAATACCCTCTAGATCCATCTATGTTGTCGCAAATGGTAAGATTTCCTTCTTTTTTATGGCTGAGTAGTATCCCATTGTATATATGTACCACTTCTTTCTGTTTCTCCAGTCATCTATCAATGAACACTTAGGTTGCTTCCTTATCTTGGCTATTGTAAATAACGCTGCAGTGAACATAGGGATGCATGTATCTTTTTGAGTTAGTGTTTTGGATTTCTTCAGATAAATACCCAGGAATAGAATATCTGGGTCATATGGTAGTACTTTCTTTTAATATTCCGAGGAAACAATCCCTCCAACAGTGCACAAGGGTTCCCTTTTCTCCACATCCTCACCAATACTTGTTGTCTACAGATTTATTAATGATGGCCATTCTGACAGGTGTGAGGTGGTATCTAATTGTGGTTTTAATTTGCATTTCTCTAATGATTGGTGATGTTGAGCATCATTTATCTGTTGGCCATCTGTATGTGCTCTTTGGAAAAATGTCTATTCAGGTCCTCTGCCCATACAAACATTATTTTTTTAATTACAGTTTATTGGGGTGACAATTGTTAGTAAAGTTACATAGATTTCAGGTGTACAATTCTGTAATACATCATCTATATATCACATTGTGTGTTCAGAACCCAGAGTCAGTTCTCCTTCCATCACCATATAGTTGATCCCCTTTACCCTTATCTACCACCCTCCTCGTCCCTACCCTCTGGTAACCACAACCATTATTCTTATCCAATAGAAAGGCTTAACTTTTTATAATCAGTTACTAGAGAATCTAAATTGCACTTAAAAGAACCTTACCACTAAATGCAAATCAGGAATTGCTGGTCGCTCTGGAAGTATATGAAAAAGTATGAGGCTCATCCAGCCAGAGTATGCTACTAAATATGTATAGTAGTGGCCCAGGCAATGTGCGGTTTGAACAGTCATATTTTGCGAGGTCAGTCATAATGAAATGAAAATTAGCCATTGTATATTTTATGGTATATGTACTTTGCAGTGAATGCATGTGTAAAATCATTTTCGATGACTCGTTTGCTGCACAAACCATAAGGGAAAATTAGATATACAGAGATGGCATGTTGACAAATGCAAAATAGTCCTTGAAATGAATATTGACTTCCTTAGTATGATTTTTATAATGATATGCTGAAGCAAATGTATTTCCTGTAGGAGCACACCTCTAAATTTTTATGAAAGTCAGTAGAAAAAATGATCCAATATACAAATATTTTTGTACAACTTTTCTGGAATGGGTCATATACGTAAAGCTTAGTTCTCTGGTCACTGGAATTGCTTTTCTTTTTTGACAGATTCCCTTTTAATAAAATGAATGTTACCCAGCAGCATGATTTTGTCAAGGGAACAAACCTTTCAACTGAATTACATTAAAATTCTGGTCTTAACATTGCTTTTGCTCATTTTAGGATCGCAATAGGAAAGGAATAAATTGGAAGTTAATGGAAAGCACTTCCTTTGCACCATTTTCAAAGTGATAGCAGGCTATATTGCCAAAGAAGCAAAAAAAAAGAGTACAGAAAAAGTGCTCCCATCAGATGCGACTGGGCAGGAGAGCTGCTCTGATTATAAGATCTTCAGGAAATGATGGTGGCATTGGTAGGGTTTCAATTTAGTTGAAAGCAAGGGGAAATATAGAGAAATAAGTTTTTGGTACAGTCTAGGACCCAAGCTCTGCTCTGTGGGCCATTTTTGAGTGTGTTCTTATTTGTTCCCTGGAATTGATACCACTCAAAATTTACCATGTGAGTTACTGCTGATACATGAACTTCTTGCAGCAGACACAGTGGTTTACTTATGACCTACAAATGAATTTTCATCAAGTTTGGAAAAGGATGCTCCACTGCTGGAGTTAGTATAAACAAATTTGGAGAGTTTCACCTTTTTTTTAAATTGTGGCGCACCGAGAAAACTCATTTCTCTGGTAACAAACACCCTCCAAAAAATTCAGGCTTAGTCAAGAATCAGCATGGCAGCTAAAGTAGAGGGTGACTTGGCAAGCCAATCTTGTGAATCTAATGGGCAAGCATTGTTATAAAGAATTAATGTTTTTAATTAAATATTTGACAATCATATGTTCACTAATACAACTCATAACATCATTTTTAAAGTATATCTATTAAGTCTTATAACTAGATAAGATACAGTAAAGGCAACTATTACAAAATAAAGTTTTTCTTTAATACTTTAGCAAATTTAAACCTGAACAGAGAGTACTTAACCTAATTCTGAACCATCATGTCTGAATGACGAGTGATCATTTTTTTTTTTTTCCATACATTGTTATAATTTGGCTGTGAAAGAGTAAGGGCCCACCTCTTCTAAGAGTGAGAAACTCTAAAACACTTTCCTCAGTAAGTACATAAAAGGAGGGAGGGGCGTGTCATTATCAGGCAGCCCCTCCAAAGCATGGTACTTGCTGTTCTGGCAGAGTGGCACATTTTGTCTGGGGAAGTTTGAGATTGTTGATGGATAACCGCAACCCCCATCCCTGCTCATCAGAGCCTTGACAACAATAGTCTCTGTTTATTATCTCCTAACTTGGACACGTTGAGTGGAGCCCACGGGAACTCAGAATCTTTGTCAGACTTTCTTGGTGTTTGTAGTCACTAGTGGGCTGGCAGATGCCCCGAGTGCTAGTACATATCTGTAAGTTTCCTTCCTATTTTTGTAGTACTGCGTGTCTAATTTAGACCTTTGAAGGGTACATGAAATTTTCATAAAGAAAGAATGTAAAGGTTTCACAATGGTCAGAGTTTTGCCAAAACCATGAGGAGAGTGTGAAAAGAAGCACCATTCCCAAGTTAAAAACACCTGTTTTCACTGGCTCTCATGACACCCATTCCGTAGGGCTGATACTAGCTTGTAATCATCTTTCTGCCCAAATACCTTACAAGACAAATTAAAATTTTCAGCTCAAATTCCCATTTGTACATGCCCAGCTTTCTAGCTAGCCTAGTGTCTAAAAAGCCTTGAGAGTAAAGCTTTATAGGATAGAAACAGATGGAAAAAGACCTGGAATCAATAAATTTGCCTACTGATAAAGGGATCATTGGCATAGTTTCTATCAAAGAAATTTAAAAAGAGAACTAGCTCAAATTACTTACATGTTTCTATTTTACTTTTTTTCTCAGTAAAAATTTTAGTTTACCGTTAGCATGTCACGGTATTGCTGTGAGTATAGAATGAAATTTGAAAGTGTTTTATACAGTGCAAACTATTTAATTATCTTTGTGGCTCCCACAACTCCTGGAATGTTGTAATGCATATAGAACTCTCCCCATAGCTATTTGTTGGATGAAGGAATAGAGGCATAAACCAAAGATGTAGACACATGAATATTTATATGTAGAGAAGAATCTCATAAAACCTATAATATAGCTGGGTCTGGCCAAGTCTCCATGGAAAGGGTCCCACATAAATGCTCGCTTGCTTTCTGAGATAGTCCGCACCTCTCTGTACCAATAGTTAATGCTGAAAATACTAACACTTCCATTTTTGTTGCTGATCTTTTTATAATAGATTTACCCAGTATTACATGTTTATTCACTGTCTTTTGCTTTATACAATAAGGACTTCCTCAGTTGGTCTTATTATTAAAACAATTAGCAAAAAATATGACTTCATATTGATAGCACTTTCCTCTGAAATGTCAGTGTTAAGGAGTTAAAGAGTAAAGACAGAAAACATTTCCTGTGCAAAATGCAGTTAAAATATTGTACCTGGTGTCAGAAAGAATGGTTCTAGGAAAAGAAAACCTGATTCCCAACCTGAGGATATTATCAGTTATAAAATTGACAAGGATGACTTTTTATGGTACACAGATAGTTTTTAAAGCACACAAACCTTCCTTTCATTTTCTTCTTGGCAGCAGTTTCTCTCTATGTACTTGTAATTATTATGTCCCTATTGTGATTTGTTAGAGAAGGGACCAATAGCCTCAGACATGCTGCTGGATGGGTATGGTAGGGAGACTACAGTGAGTATGAGACGGTTTATAACTTAGCTTTGAAATCTATGAGTTAGACGAATATGTTTCATGAACTAAATAATTATTTGTTACTGATTGAATCAGCCATCTTGTCCAAGACGTCCTCTTCCATCGACATGCTGGGCAGTGACAGGATGTCCAGCTAGCTAAGAGGGTCTCTTTGTGTGATGACACTGTGATAAGCCTAGTTATTCCCTTCACTTAGTATTAGGGACTATCTCATGCTGCTTTTCATACCATTTAAAAACAATTATCCCATGTTATGATTCTTTAGCTAGAGTAATTTCAAGGAAACCAAAAAGATCTCACCTGCTAAAAATATATTATTTAAAAAGTTCATACCCAAAGCGAAACCACAATTCTTATACTTGAATGCACATAAAAGCAAATCCAGTATATTGAATCGGGCAACAGAATAAATTATTTAATAGTAAATGGCACTTCACAGTTCTCTGCTTGCTTACCTGCATAAAATACAAATCATTTAAGCATAGTAGAGGCTCTTCTGTCTGGTTAAAGAAGACAACGTGAAAAAACAAAAAATAAAGCCACAAGTTCTGGCTGATGTGCACACTTCCAGGTTGGTGACAGTTTTTCTATCCTGGGACTTGGAATATGTGGAGCTTTTATATTTGTGGAACTGACTCTGTGATCTTTTGTGAGCTATATTCAGATTTACAGAGCAAATAAATGAGTTTTAGCTTTTACACATTTATGTAGGTATATATGGGTCTCCAGCTTCTCATTTGGGTGCTTTATTGTCCCTCATTCAAGCTTAGCAATTTCAGAAAGAGCCTCTCAACCATTTCTTTATAATGAACTTAACTCTGTGCCCACGGCAAACCCACGACTCCCACTGACACCAGTTCTAATACTCGGGGAGAGAATCAAAGAAAGGATCTCAGAGGAGGAGAGATAGGCAGTGTGAGGCGTGTCTGCTACAAATTCAAAACAGTGTACAGAAAACACAGATAATTTGGAAAACTCAGTGACAATTATTCCACATTAGAAAAGATGTGTCCATTCTCGGTGACATTGAATCATGTCTAAGTAGGCTGACATCGGTGCCGTGTTGTTCTCCTTATATGTGTGTTACTGTAATAGCTTCTGATGTTACCAAAATTATAGAGGCGTCTTCCACAGGACCAAACTGAGAGAATAACCTTTCCTTCGATAGGCATCTGACATCCAACCCTAAACACTCAAACGTTGAAACCACATTTCATTATTGTCTCTGCCAAAAACTGCATTAAAAATAAAGCACCCATTTTATAAATACTTATCTAAAAATGGTGCTTGGCTCCCCCCCTTTATTTCCCTTTTTCTTTTTCTTACTCTCTTCATCGAAGAAAACATTTGGGACATTAAGAATGATTTTTAAGAGATTTTATCAGCAGATCACTTAAAATCAAGGGACAATGCTATGATTGATTTTTATTTTTGCTATTTTGTTTAATTGTTTAATAATTTTGCTTCAAATTTTTAACCAGAATGTGTATTCCTGACATATCAGTAAAAAAATGTGATGAAAGTAGCTGCCGTACATTTCAAACATCAACTCAGGACTAAGATAAGACTGTTATTAATACCTGTTTAATCCAGTTTTCTTCTGCAGCCTTGTTTAGAGAAATAGTTCGTTCTATTCAGGTTTCAAAGCAGAATGGGAAATGGGGAAATTGTATGTTATTCAGATTACTCAGAAATTATCCGAGGGGAAAAAAAATCAATAAAAACAGATTCACCTGATTTTTTTCTACATATCTCAGTACATAATAAAATATAAAATCTCTTAGTATAATTTGCAGGGTATCAATAGTTGTGGAGCTACATTAACTCTTTCAGTGCATTCCATTTAGCAAATTAATGTGCTAGATGTGCTAAATTGCCCCACAATGGTTCAAGAGTAAGAAAATGCAGCTTCCAAAAGCGTCGAATTCCCTGTTTAAACTAATTACGTGACTGTGTGAATTAGACAGTTGATCTGATAGCCTCGTAGCTGTGTACGTCAGCAGCTTCCCTTGCACAGTGATTATCAAACAGTTTACCCTACGACTGAGTTATACACCAGCCATTTTAAAGGATTGTTTGAAAACAGGGCAAGAAATTAACACATTGACAACAGGGAAAAGGGAACTTTTTATTTATTTATTTTACAATCACAGAACTGAAGATCGACAGTTGGGTATTTTTTAGAGACCTATTGGCATCTCTGGCTCATTCCAATCATATTAAAATAAAAGCAACTTCAGCAGCCCTCCCTCCTGGCTACCCTAACTACTCAGCCTCCCAGAGAAAGCCCCTTGCCTGCGTTCCAGGATCCTCGAGTGGTTTCAGAAGGTCCGGAGACTGCAAATGCAGAACTAATGTGGACACTGTTCTTTCCTGAACTCTTCCAGGGTTGTGGGAGGCCATCTGTGAAGGCGATAAGATGACTCGGGATACTCTCCACACTTTTCAAATCACCCCAATTCCTCACTTAGCAGCCGTCCCATCCATCATCACTACCACATCTCATAAATACACACTCACACACTTCAAAACACATTTCATAGCCCTCAGTCCATCCCAAAGTTTGGTAAATCTGTGGTTCTTCAAGTGAGACCCCCAAAACTTCTGAGAAATGGTGATGTAAAAAAAAATACGACTTTATAACTCTGGCTGAAAACTAGATTTTGTCCTTGTAAATCTATTTAAGAATTTGTCTTATATAGATTAAGATTTTTTTGTGTTTTTCACCTCTAAACCTTTTGAGGAAAAATAGTATGAAAAGCAAACGCTGAAGAAACGAAGAAACTTGTAGTTTATCTAAAGGGAGAGTTAAATACTTAAATTGAATGAATATATGTCAAACTTGAGCTAGACATAGGAAGACCTCATTCTATTTCAAACTCTAGAAAAAGAAGGAAGGAACTGAGTTCTAATAAGCGTAAATCTCTGAAATTAGAAGAAAGTTCTTTACGCATAGATAATGTTTTTAAACTCGATCAGTTCGAGTTATATTAACAAAAGAAAGATTGCAAAAATGTTACAACCTTAAGAAGTAAAATGGCTGAGTACGTAAATGCATCAGACAATTCCTACACAAACCAAGAAAGAGGATGACTAAATCTTAAACTCTTAAGACCTGGAAGAATGAGTTTATGCCGTGGTTATTCATAATCTAGAACTAGTGAGAAAGGTTGTATCTGCAGTTTAGCTGCAGGTACATACCTGTGCATATTCAATTAAAGATTAGTTCATTCCTGCCTTAATAATTAATAAAGAGTTCTGCTTTTTTAAACTTATTTTTAAAGTATACTTTATTCTCCTTAACACAAAGGTGTACCCACAGACACGATTAGTCCCATTTGGGACTGGTCTAGGCAACAGCCCCCCCGGGGAGGCCCTTTTGCCAAAAGCAGTTATGCTGCCTGAGAACATGAAAGTCATTAAAGAAAGTAAAAGTGTTTTACTGTTACATTGCAAAGGCACACCAACTGGCAAATTATTAAATTATTTCAAACCTTATAGGCATTTTGTCCCATAAGCTGGGAATTTTGCCTGTGCCCTTTGGTCATCAAACATTTTCCATGTATCCACCAATTTCCTGGCATTCACTTATTCACTGATACTTATTCATTCAATAAGAATTTATTACGTGCCAGGTACTGGTGTTAGGCACTGGAGAATGCAGAGCTAAAAGACACATTCCCTCCTTTCAGGAGCTCAGAGCCCACTGAGGGAGACAGAGAAGTAAATAATTCTAGTGTGAAGTGCAAAGATAGAGTTTTTAAACATGCTGTGAGGAGGGTCGTCTAAATCAGGTTGGGGATTAGGGACAGACATGAGGCAAGCAAACTTCCCAAGGGGGTAAAATTATAAGCTTGGTCTTGAAAGGTATGAATAAGGGTTAGCAAGCAGGAGTAGAGTTTTCCAGGCTGGAAGAAAGCATTTCCACAGGAGGCAGAGCGTGGCTGGTTTTGGAACGAACATTAGCTCAGAGCATAGAATGCATGTGGGGAAGAGGGAAGATGAGACTGGAAAGGGAGATCTGATCAAGGGGGGCTCCCCTGACGTGTCTGGTGGCTCTTTCCACCTGGGTACACAGGGCTCTTATAAAGGAGTTTACAGGGAAGCGACGTGGTCTGTCTGGTGACAGTACAAGGATGGATTGAAGGTAGAAGAGTAGGGGGCTACAGAAGGGCGGGGGGGGAGTAAGGAGGCAGTAAATCTAGTTAAGAAATGCAGGCCTGCACCTGGGATGAGCACCAAAATTACAGAAAAGGAGGCAGCTTCATCCTTAGGAGATGAACTAAAACTCGGTGACTGAATGTCAGAGGCGAGGGAGAAGGAGGATCACGTCACTTAGATGGCTCCATGGGTGGGGAAATAAGGCAAGAAGCAGGTTGGCAGACAAATGATGAGTTCAGATTTGGAAATTAGGAATTCGAGGTTACCATTAGGACAGTTTACATGTGGTCCAACATGGCTGCTTCAAACTTAATAGAAGCCAATTCCAGAGATGTGGACGTGGGAGCCATGGCAAGAACCAAAGGCATGAGTGTGAATGAAATCACACTGAAAAGGAATGTGGAAGATCTAGTTAACAAGGTGGGAACAATGTGCACATATGAATTTGCACGCTGGAGTTTCTTTCGGCTACTTCAGGGTCCACCTTCTACTACCAGATACCGTATCCCTAATTTTTTTGGAACCTTCAAATCTGTGCCTCCCCTTGCGCATTACATTATTTTCTATAGTGTTTTCCCCTTTCTATACTCCCTTTTGCTCCTTCACTGCCCAAGTTTGCCTGTTCCTCTACTTTCCATTACTCCTCACACTTGCCACAATATTCATTTTTTTCTCTTCACGCTTGTTATGAATAGACAACATTTTAGTTGGATTTTGAATCTATCCACTACTGCAATTGTTTTCACTTGCAATTCTTTCATAGTCACCTCAGTTTCCCAAATCATTGACATTTCGTTAGTTCCTTGATACCACTTTCTTTCTGTTCTCTTTTCTGAGAGACAGCATAGGCTGACTGGAAAAGGCCTTGGGCTTGCAAACCTCGGTTCACGTACTGATTTTGTCACTTCTAATGGCGTGACTTCGGGCAAATCACAGCACCTCTTTAAAGTTTTGTGCCTTTACCTGTAAAAGGAAAGCTTTCTTAATCATTAAAATTCCTTCCTACTCTGAAAAATCTACGATGCTAACATTTCTCCCCAACTTTTCATAAGCTCCTGTCAAGGCTTATTTCAAAAGAAACATCATTTAACAAATTACCAAATTTCCTTTGCTAAAATAGTTAGGCATATTGCATTTTTATCAAACCTAATATCTTTTATATTATGCTAGTGCTAGTAATAGCACTTCATAATAATAAATTAGATTTCTCTTTCCAAATGGGCTTCCTACTCTCTAAAAAAAAAAAAAAAAAAAAAACTTTCCAACTAACTGTAAGTCTCCCAAATCCCTCCTTGTCTTCACGTACTGCACAGACATTTCCTGGGTGGTGGTCTCTGTTTGGTGGAACAAGTGACAGAATACAAAGAGGAAGACAAAAGAGAAGGATGGGTTTGTCCTCTGAGCCCTTCAGGGTCTCTTGGAATAAATCCAGGAAGATGAGGGAATGCACAGTTCTGTTTTACAGATTGTTTGAAGTAAAAATTCCCCTTGACATCAGCTGTCTCGGAAGTCTACATTTCAAGACCTGCACAAGACTTGTTATCTAAACAAATTAGATGTGTCCTGCTCACATCAACTTTCCTTGGTCGATAATCAATTTTTTTTAAATGACTTCTACATGATTCTTCCCATAATGGTAGCTAACCCAGAATCTTTCAGACCCCAAAGGGAACTAATTCTGGAATGTCCTGATTTACATGCCTTTAACTCAAGGCCTACGAATTTCAGAGCTGTGCATTATTGCTGTGTCAGTTCTCCCTGAGGTGGTAATGACTGTGTAAGGAAAAAGGCACTGGGTCACTTCTCTTGAATTCAGTTTTTGAAAACTATGTCATGTCTGTGACCATCTATCATTAGGCTCAATGTTCAGAGAAAGGGCTGAACCAGAGGTGAGGACCTGTCCTTGCCTATACTCCTGAACTCATGTTATCTGGGGCATTGGAAACAAGGGAATAGTGGTTTGACTGCAGACTACTGCCCTTTCTGGTTTTATGGAGCAAAGCACTGGTCAGAATTCGCCCCATCAGCAAGACCTGTGAATGAAATGCAATGCGACAAAGAAATTTAAACAGGTGTTAACCACCTCCCACCCCACTCTCCATCCCACCATGCAATTTTCCCCCTTTCTAATCAAGATCCTTTTAGCACTTGAGACAGAAATCATGCAAAATAATTCTTTCTTTTGTCTTTTTTATTTTGCATTTTCCCTGTCATTTTTGGTAGATAGCAGTCAGCTGAGTACCAGATGAACCCATCATTTCGCCGTTGTTTGATTGCTCTACTTACCTTAATGATGAAAGCATTTTGCATTTTCTACACAGAACCTGATTTTTGAGGATTTCCTACTGACAGCAATACTGCTGAATTCAAAGAAATTATAATTTGTCTATGAAATAATTATTAAAGTACATAAATTTCAGATTCATCCCTAGAATGCTTAAATGTAAATTCTTTTGCTATTAGTGTTACAAATCACATTATTGCTCTTAGGATTCCAAACCAATGCCCCTTAGACGTTTGAATCAGGTTCTGTTCTGATTTTGCTGTTGGTGCACGTTCTTCATCAGGAATGAGGATCAAGGAGTGATTGATGCACGTGTTTTTGTTATGATCGGGTTAGGAATTGTGTTCAACTTTACACAATGACAGAGAAGTTGTTGCACATTATCATTATGGAAAAAAGCGTTTCCAGAAAGCTGGCAAGACTGAGGGAATTTGGGGGAGGGGGAGTTTGCTGATTGTTAAACTGTCAAAGGAAATTTGAATCTAAGGAACCCCAATAGATGGAAGTAAAAATTCTCCCTCTGTGTACAGGGGACAGTGGGGGAAAAACAGGTTTGGTAAATCTTTCGTGGGAGTCCTTCCTGTGATTCAAGTGTGAACGCAGACAGATGTACCCCCACCAAGCAGCTTTCAGGGAAGGATTATTCTGGGATGGCCCTGGGGAAGACACAGAAGAGCCAATCGTGACTAAACTTGAACATGACCCCATCCAGAGGCCTCCAGAATACACCCAAACCAACATCTTGCCTTCTCAGAACAGGCTGAGGTTGACAGGAGAAAACAGTCTGTGATAACACACGTTTAGCTGCCTTTCATTCACTCTTCTTAGGTGAAGAGAAGAAAGGTTTGGGAGAGAGGCACTGCCAACAGTACATAAGCAAATACATAAATCCGTCTCATCTTTCAGACCGACCAATTCAGTGTCGGCGCGTTATAAGGCTATAATCAGTGCAAGGGGTAAAACACATACTCTACCTCTCCAGAGTTATGATTTGTTCTTATGTCTGGTTTCCTTGCTTCTCTAAAGCCCTGCTCTGATTTACCCAGATTTTTCTCAAAAGCAGAAGATAATTTTAAAAACACAACATTCGATCAAAGAAGCCATTTTGTGGGAGGCACTGGGGACAATAGATAATTCTGTTGTTGAATTTTAAAGAAAATTTTCGAGAACTGCACATTGTTTCCACTTGAATCAATTTGCAGTATTGATAGTCTATTGACATGTGTGGGTAACAGTCTAAGTCAGTAAATTTTCTCTCAGTTCAGGAACCACTAACGATGTTTAAGCAGAGAAGTATTATCATAATGGTGTTTCAGAAGATTAACTTGGTATCAGTGAAGATGGGAAAGGCAAAAAGACCAGTTTTAAATCTAGGGCAGCTGTGGGAATGGGAAGATAAATATCCGGGAGATATTATGAAGGAAAAATGAAGAGTTGGGAACTGCGTGTCGATGAGGGGGACAGAGAGAAAATGTCAGGAGGAGAACAGCATTTTCAACTGAGAATGGCTGAAGTTCTGGTCTCTGGGGCATTTGTCAATAATCCCACTGCTTAGAAAACTTGAAAAGAGATTTTAAAATGTACCACAGAGGCTAAAACAGCAAGTCTAGGCAAAAACACAATCAAAATTAAAAGACGAACAAATAGATACACATCAAATAAGGGCATCCCATCAGTGAAAGAGCAGAAGGTCATTAAGAGCTGGAGGGAGTTTGTCTTTTCCAGCGAGAGTCCTTTGTGAAGCGGGGTTAATCGGGAGCAGAAAGAATGTGCTGTGTTCTGAATTTGAAGCTGGGAGGCTAAGACCACATGAGAGGAGTGGAGAGCATAAAGTTGATGTTCTAGCCAGATTCCCTAGAGCCTAATGCATTGTAAATTCAAAAAGCTAATGAAAGAAAACTACATCTCAAATATACAAGCTGGGCAGGCAGGGCAAGTTCACCACCAAGGCCAAGCAACATTAAGTAAAGCCACCAAGTTGCACATAAGCAGAGACTATGTCCGGAGGCATATGTTTGGTGGGAAGGCCTCTTTTAGTACCTAGGGCCCCAGTATTTCAGGGGACAGTTGGACATTTGCTGGTGTGTTGTGTTTCTAATTTTGTCCAGGTAAAGGGTTCACCTGACATTTCTGAAAGTACCTGAAGTCATCCTTGACTACTTTTTCTTCTCTCACTCCCTCATCCAGAGTCCCTGGTGATTTTAATGTCTCTCATCTTGTTTTTATTTCTCTTGACCTAGGTGCTAATCTGTAAAACAAGTTGTCACTGATCGACGCTGAAATTAAAAAATAATAATGATATGCAGAGAATTTTTTCATAAAGCTTTCCTTATTCCTTTTAAAGAACGGTCTCTCATCCTGAAGTTAGGTTCTTTCTGTCTTTGATATGTTTGCCTGGCCTTTCCTTCTGAAGTGATGGAGGTAACATAGGATCGTTGTTTATTTAAAAACCCTGTGTTGGCCCCTGATTTTTTTTTTTCCTGGTTGCTAAAACCGGAAAGTGTGAGAAGCCCTCCCTGCTTGACATATCACCTCACCCCTCGGCTCCTACAGTGCTGCCATCACACTAGTCTGATTAAATCCTTGCTTTTTCCTTTACAACGTCCTTCAGTTCCCACAGTCGCCAATGTTGAAACCTGCCCACGGCCTCCCTCTGCCCGCAATGGACCCTACGTGGACCCTCCACTTCAGCCGGTCTCTTCCACCCTCTGACCTCACAGCCCCTCCATCCTGACTCCTCCATACCCTCACCTGGCTGTTTTCCTGGAATGCCGTCCATGCCTTCTCTGCCTGTCTAAGTCCCACATCTATTCCAAGGCTCCGCTTAGGTACCCACTGTGATGTGGCCCTTCCTTCAGTACTCCAGCATGTCCGCATCCCTGCCTGCACTGCAGGTACCCTGGGGGTCCGTGCTACTCTCATGGCACTCGTTTTCAGTAGTTACGTTTTCATATGTCTGACTTCTTTCCCCAACCAGACTCCTTTGTATCCATCATATCCTGTCACTGTAACTTGCACATAGAGCTTCTTCAGACTGGTGACGCAGAAGCTCTGAGGGCCCTTCCACCATGGCAGCTTTCCTGGCCTGCCTTGTGCAAGCACGTCAGCCCTTCTTAGTGCCTTAACTTCGATTCAGCCACTCCTCTGAAGGCAAAATTGAGAACTTCCAGGGGCTAAGCTGTGCAACTCGGCCACCAAGATCCCAGCTTAACCCTATGTCATTCTAATTGCACTACCTACAAAGGTTACTTGTATTTTTATTTCCCAGAGAACCAAAGGCTAATAGGTTAGAGTCTGAACGTGCAGCACCCTGTGCTCTGTCGCAGGGAGCTCAGCATCCTGTGATGCGAAATGCCTACCCAGCAGGACATGGAACATGTGGTAAGCCAATGAAAGCAGAGGCAAAGGTTGGAGAAATGCTTTCTGCGGGAGAAAGGTGACATTTCCCACTTTAGATTGAATGGAGCTACAAAACATAAACCAGCAAAGGGGTTGAAAAAGGGCAGGTGAGTGACAGCAGCAAGAATGAATCAGCAGAGTGCTGGCAGGTGGCATCATCTATAGAAAGCTATATAGTTCTGCACTTTAAATCAAGCACTGTGATTTACACAAGGGCTAATGGGCCTGGGGTCCTGTGCGTGAAAGTTCCAGTCACAGCCCAGTCATGAGATGCAATCAGAACCTGGCCAAGTCACCTAACCACATCATATTTTCATTTTTCGATCTGACAAATGAGGGGAGGGGATAATGCAGCGCTGAACTTTCTTTTATATAGGTGTCTTCAAAAGGACGTTAATGTCTTTAATACACAGTAACGTGTTCTTCACATTATACTATGAGAAACGTTAGGTGAAGCAAGAATTACGTCCAGGTTAAGATGTAACTTCAGGCTGGTTTTGTCAATAATTCTGTATAAATAGACCTATGCATGTTTGTTTCTTCAGGAGTAATAATTTCTTCAAAACAGCAGTGACATCAGTAAACCATGCTGAGCTTCTTGCATTGATGCCTTAATCGGCTAGGGGCATTTGGGCGGGTGGGGAGAGGACGGAGTCTGCTTTTCTATTTCAGCTCTGCCTTTTGTGGGTCCAAACAATGATTGCACTCAATGGCACATTTGCATTCTCTTCGTTTCTCTGTCGAGCGTCTCTTTCCTGAGTGCCTGTTCCTGCCGCTGGCTAAGCAGCGTGGCAAATTGTTGGAACAAGTCAGTCAGACCCACGATCTGACTGATATTGTCCCCACTGAATTAATGGGACCAACTAATCCCTGGGCCTGACCAGACGTCAGTGTCTCTCCTTCCTCCTTTCTTCCTTCCTATCTCTACCACCATTGCCCTTGCTGAATCTTCTCTGCTTTTATTACCTAGAATCTTCTCCTAATTATTAACCACATTTTTCACAGCTAATTTTTTGTACTCTAAAAGCCCTCTATCCTTTTATTACCAAGTATCATTGAAGTCCTTTTTTCTACCCTTTACTCCCTTGTCACCCCATATTTATACCCAATATTATTATCTTCGCCACTTTTTTCTTCCCCTTGGTTACTTGTTTTTCACTATTAAGATGCTTGTTCTATGAATTCTGCATCTGGGCTTATTTTAGGTAGGATATGATTCTTGTCTCCATTTCGCTCAGTCCTTTTATTAATGAAGCAGCCTGGGTATCAGTCTGAAATCCAAGCTTAAGTATATTGTTGTCCCAAGGGAATCCCTAGTTTGTCGTCCACAACTTGCATGTTTTTCTTTCTTCAAACCATATTGTCATTTTTGAAACTTTCTCTGGTGCTGCCACCAATAGAAAAGTCACCAAAAAAAAAAAAAAAAACATCAATTCTCTAATAAAATGTGTTATCTATAATGTATATTTATAATTATAGGACAGCTTTTTAAAATGTATCCTAACATTTAAATTATAAGTCCCTCTTATATTTATATGCTAAAAAAGTAAGTGTGTAATAAAAAAGCGAAGTATCATTGTCAGGATATATTACATCTCATTTCAGGAAACATAAATGATCATTCAAGATATCACCCATTCCTACAATGTCAGCATAAACAAGATAGATTACCACCATACCTACCACCATTTAAGTCCCAATTTACCATTATAAAATATGTTAATAACTGAGAAATAAAGTATTTAAAAGACTTTATTCATTTGTTGAAGATGTCTCAAGATACTAAAAGAACATGTAGATAATACCTTTTTAAAAATATTGTATATATATTCATACTGCACTGCCATAGAGAGTGTAAGTTAGTAAAACTTTAAAGACTGATATAACGGTGAATTAAATCTACTTTGTAGAAAATATGGAGAAATACTAAGGAATTTAATATCAGCAAACATGTTTCCTTTGAAACAGCAAATTAGATGTGCAGGAGGATTTTGGTCACACTTCAAAGAATAATATGCTGAGATGGAGAGCTATTCTGTTTACTCTTGCTCTCACCGGTGAGGTTTTTCTATGTTAAACAGGCTTTTGATTACTTCAAAGCATGTTTGAAGTCCTCACTCTGTATCGTTCCTGCACAAAGACAAATAGTCTCCCAAATTTGTGCAGCTAATACTGCTGTGCATTATATTTATGAAAAGAACCTACCATTTCCTGTTTAACACCAAGTTAATGCCTTTTTATTTAGCTATGACAGCGAAGGTCGTCTGACAAATGTTACATTTCCAACTGGAGTGGTCACAAACCTTCATGGGGACATGGACAAAGCTATCACAGTGGACATTGAGTCATCCAGCCGAGAAGAAGATGTCAGCATCACTTCAAATTTGTCCTCAATTGATTCCTTCTACACCATGGTTCAAGGTAAACATGAAAGCATCATTTTAAACTGTTATTTTTTAAATGCCACTAGCACCCAAATAGAATGTGACAACCCCCATTTTCTGAAACGAACCAGAAGAGGGAAGGTGAAAATATAAACCTCTAGAAATATTGATGAAATAATCTAATGTCTACATGTCACGTTTATTTATTTATATATACATATTATAAAATTACATAATGTGAAACAATATGTTAACCTGGAAACACTGTCTTTTTCCAACTCTTCATGTACATCATCAGACCCTGTTTGCGTCATCTTTCACAGTTTCCCCGAGCATATCATCTTTACTGCCATGGAAGGACAGTGGTTTGAGGCAGATCACTTTCTGAATCCATACGTGATGCAGTATCTGAATCCACATGTGTTGCGGTCACTGGAAATTGTATCCCAGTTCTGAATACCCATTTAAGTAATATCTGGCCTTTCAGTGTCCTCCTTCTATAGACATGTATATCCAAGATCTCCATCATGGAACCTCTGCCGTATTCCTTTTTGATGTAATCTTGGAAAATGACAGTTGCAATTGTGAGGCCATAGCTCTAAGAATAATCACTAAATCTGAATTAAACTTCTTTGACTCGTTTTTGTACCAGTTCTGTCTGGTAATCTCTACAATCATCTGAAATTACTATTGCTTGAATTCATTTATTCCCAAAATGGTGCTATAGTATGCAAAAATTTTAAATTGAGATATAGCCTACAATAGGAAAGTGGGTTTTTGTACCAAATGTAAGATGACTCCCTTTTTAAAGTCAATTTCAGGGGGAAGGTCGCCTTACATTTTTGGGATACAAGGTATAGATTGTAAATCTTTTCAAAGTTCTTCGATCAAGGATACAGGGATGGAGTCTTATAAGACATTAGGGGTGACGCACCACCCTCCAAAGAGCACATACTTGGTTGGCTCTTTGCAAAACATTTACTGCACATTCCATGGAGGTGGGGCCTCATTTATTTTGTCAGGCAAATAAGAAGAAGAAATCTATTAAAGTGGAGAAAGTCTTCAAATTCCCCTAAAGTTTTCCTTTAATATTCAGCCAAACTTGTTCTAGAATGAAATGCCAGAAATCAAAGTTGTTTTGTTATTTTCTAAGAGATCTTTAAGCACTTTTTAGTTCCTCCTAAAGAGGGTTCAGTCGCCATTTTAGAAATGTATGTCACTTCTAGTGTTTCACTGACCAAGTGTTTAATCCGTATCTATAGTTCATGTTTTCTGCTTCTTGTTCTTTAGATCAGTTAAGAAACAGCTACCAGATTGGTTACGATGGCTCCCTGAGAATTATCTATGCCAGCGGTCTCGATTCACACTACCAAACAGAGCCACATGTTCTGGCTGGCACAGCTAATCCAACAGTTGCCAAAAGAAACATGACTCTTCCTGGTGAAAACGGTCAAAATTTGGTGGAATGGAGATTCCGAAAAGAGCAAGCCCAAGGAAAAGTCAACGTCTTTGGTCGGAAGCTTAGGGTGAGTGTCAGAGGGCAGGTAACTGCTGCCTCTCCTCCGTGCTGTGTCGGCGGCTGTCCGCGGCCTGCCTCCACTCACCTCCTCCCACCGTCATCTGTCCGGGGCTTACATCCAGCCATCAAGCCCTTAGATCATTTATAGTGAAAGCCAACTATTTGAGAAAAGGGTTTTTGCAATATATCTATAATGAAACATAAGTCTTCCCTAGGAAATTAGGAAATTGCATGTAGCACAATCTCAAATAGCCAGGCTGTCAACTGATTCTTATTTTACTAATATTATCTTAATATCTTATACTTTCCTGTTACCCACTCCGGAGGGCTGGAGATAAGAAAGAATTGGCTTAAATATTGAAAGTTTTCCAATTCATAAATATGTATATTGAAAGAGATGGGCTGGCCACTGAAAGATGGATTTTTTTCCTTTGCATTCTCAATATTTTTAAAGTACAGTTTGGGCACATAGAAGAGGATCGACGTCAGAACCTAACTGTTGCCTCCTCGCTATTTTTAGGAGTAACGTACTATTTCTTGTTATGCTAGTGTACTTAATCTTTGCAAAATGTTCTCTGCATTGCCTTGTTAGGTGTTTTTTTCTCCCTCTCACATTGTGGGCCAAATATATCTAGGAAGGAAGCTGTGATTTATGACACCTATTTGGTGAAGACAACACGAAGTACTAAAACACAAGTTACAAGAAAATCACGTTCAGACCACTATAAACTGAACCTGATTCACTTTTCCTATTGGTAAACAGATGTCAGCTTATCGGATAATTGCAGATAACTATTCCTAAAATTGCTTCCCTTGCCATTAAAAACAAGTACATAAAATGAAGGCGGGAGAGAATAAAACACGGAGCATACTATTTATGTCTTTTTTTCTGCATCAAAATGGTTAAATTATTATAACAGGTCAACATTATTTACCTGGATAATCCTTCAGGGTAAGAAATAGCTACTACATACTGTCTGTATTTCCAAAAAGTAGAAATGAAGTAAAAAAAAGAATCAGTGGATCAAATACATACTGTATCCAACTTACGGATTATATTCTGATTCCACTTCAATTGCAAAGCAGGTGTTTGGGACTCTAAATACATGGTCTTCTGGAACCAATGCCATGTGCTCCCATCTCACCACATCCCAGGTGGTGGGCGCCAGGATGTCCTAGCTCCAGTTCCCCTGGATCAGGAGTTCTGGCAGGTACTAGGGAGGCTGGAGGGAGGTCAGTTCAGTGAGAGGAGGGAGAAGAAAAAGCAATAAAACACCAGAGGGAGGAACAGGATTAGGGTTGAAGGTAAAGTGATGGACAAGAAAACAAGCTCAGACTTGTTCTGTGTCACTTTTCTTGGGTCTCAGGCCGTTGTTGCCACAGTAAACTCCAGCTGCTGCCTTTTCTTCTACTGACACTAGGACTTCGTAGCTGCCTGCATCCCTGTCTGCGGCCACCACTTAATAATTTTCCCCAGGACCTGTGGTTCCTTGGGCCATTGCAAACTAGAATTTAGTTCACAGGCTTTATTTTATTTGACTATCCTTAAAGCAGGCATAATGTACACACACACACACACACACAGAGTCTCCGGCACAGAACTGACTTCATCAAAAGACACAAAAATACCCCAAAGACACAGCTCTGAACTAGAATTCAAAAACTAGGGGTTCTACATAAGGTTCCACTTAATACTAATAATAAAGCTTCTGGGAAAAATTGTAACATCTGTAAATCTCATTTTCCTTATCTATGTCATGATATCTACATTATGATCTAAATCATATAACATTATCTAGATACTGTCTTAACATTATGACACAGACATGATATATAGAGCTGTATTATAAATAAAGTTAACCCTACCCTGCCTCTGTTTCACACCACTGTTACAAAATCAACTGAGACAATGTGAAAGTACTTGGAAAACAAAAGGCATGATTGTATATTCCCTAACCCTAACCCAGAGAATCTCAGCCGCATACCCAGATGTTGGGCACTATACCCACCAGGTAGATGAGAAAGTTGTTTAGCTCGCTGGTTAGGAATATGTCAGTCCAGATGAGGGAAGCGTAGGGGAAATATGTTGCCCACTGTTCTTTCAGACAAGCTATGTCTAAGTGTATCCTTTTTTATTTTTATTTTTTATTTTTTTGTAACACTGCTCACTGCTTTTCTAGACATAAAAAGAAATTAGGAAGAGTGGAGGAAAGGAGGAGAAATCCAATCTGAAGTCCCTGGTTCTCTGTCTGATTCTAAATGAAGAAAATGCCTCACCTTGGGGAGGAAGGACTAGTACACACGGGCATGGTGTTCGTTTCCTTCTAAATAGCAAAACCACAAAGCCTCAGCAAGACATTGCAGAAAATATACTATTTAAAATGGCCTGTGCAGTCACACTGAAAGGAGATTTCCAGCTGATATGTGTGATTGCTCTCATAGAGACAATGCCAAGATCACAAGGGAGGGTTTCTTACTTTCAAGATAAGATTGGATGTGCCAGCTCTGACTGCTAATTTCATTCCTCTGTGGATTCTAAGAGAGAAATTCTAGGAAGAAAGTGGTGATAGAAAAATCTGGTTTAAGGACTGGACCTGGAGTCTGCCAAAATAGGGGCGAGAGGAGAGCAGAGGACACAGAGGCCACCCGGGCACCAGAATCAGCTGAAAAGCCACCCGTCTGCTTTCTGCCCTTTCCTGAAACTGGAAACGTCTCCACTCTTGCCTCTCATTATTTCTTAGCAGAACATTCTTTTCATTTTTAAGATGTTGACGTCAGTGTAGCTAAGTGCCTGACACAGGATGGACACTCCAATATTTATTCATGAATAAAAGAATGAGGAAAAGCCAACCTTATAATATGGGTTATTTATTTCACTGCATCTATATCTTCCTAAGAGAGGAGCTATGTAAATAGAACCTCACATCCTTGCAAATGTTTGACTGCTATAAACAAACCTAACACTAGATATAAGATTGCATAGGTGTGATAGATATAACACTAGAAGAGGAGTTTAAAATGTAAAAAAGAAAAGGCAAGGATTAGAAAAGAAAAAATTATATAAGGCAATAGCAACATGAAAGCGTTTTCTGTGAAAGGGTGCACTAAGGGAAAAGGGGGTGGATGCAGTAGGAAATAACAAGCAAATGAAATCGTGACACAGATGTGGGAAAGCACAGCAGAATGAAGATTAGACAATTCCTTAGCTTACTTATTTGTAGCTAAATTTGTTTTAAAAAGACACATAATAGTCGCTGGTCTTTGTCTTATAATATTTAGTAAATATTCCTAATTTTTATCATGTGTTGGATTTCGGGACCAGCCTTTAATCCATTACAAAAAAAATTGTATGGATGGCATTCTAATAATAAAATTCACCTTCTATATTTGCACAGAGTTGAGGTGCTTAAAAGAAAGAAAATTTAGTGAATTATTTAAAAAAGAAATTCTCAACCTTTGAAAGTGTGTTTAAAGGCATACATGAAGGTGATAGCATATGTAAACCTTTTTATGCCTGTTGCGTTTGTGTGATAGCCTGTGTCTCACTTTAATCTGAGCAGCACAGCCTAGAGTGGGATTGTACAATGCAGTTAGCACTTGCTGATGTGTGGAGACACACAGAACAGTCTGCAGCCAGTTGATGTTCTAACAGGAATGCAAGGGAGTCGAGATACTGTGTCCGAGTGTACTGGGTAATGAGCCAGCCCGTCCTCACTTCCCTCCGTAACATTCCAGATACGTGAATATAATCCGATTGTGCTTTGTATCTTTAAACATAAAGACATGGTTTTAATGTCTTTATGCCTTAGTTTTTCAAGCATTCCACAGGGAAAATAACTACCCCTCCCCCCAACATCAAAGGGACGTTGTGATTAATTACAGTCGTGCTGGACATGATCTTTGAAAGTGGGGATTTTCTGTGCTTCCTTAAAAGGAATGCTGTACATCACAAAGGAATTCATGGTCCTCTCTTAGCCAGACCCAACATTTGGATTCATTTTTATGTACCTGGAGGTATCGTAACAATCTGATGTCAGGTTTTTCATCGCAGGTGAACTATTCAATCTAACATCATATTTTTTATATGAAAAAATATTTATTAAAAGGCCATTGGGGTGTGGAACAATGCCGCTGCTTTATGATTGTAAAAAAAAAAAAAAATCGTTGCCAAGTTGCCATGATTTCATAAAGGTGTAGTTACGTGATAGTATGTCCTACAATGGAAATGTCCCTTGACTTCTGCACTTCGTTTACAACCCAAAGGAGAAAGTTTGCACGTATTTGGGAGGGATAGTAAAACAAAGAAAGATTTGTTAGTATCTTTTGAAATTTTACACATTAAATCACAGTGGCTGGTGTCTGGAAACAGTAAGAATGGTTAAAACCTTGGCTCGCGTTGGGAATATAGGGAGAAACACAGCCACATTCTAATGGTTTCCTCATTACTTCAGTTTGAAGGGACAAGAAAGGCAATGCATACAATATTTGGATGAAAAGAAAAATTAAACTTCCTTCCAGATGTTTGGTCTCACGTGTGTCCACATGGTGACGTGGTCAGTATGACAACTCACACAACAACAACAGTAAAGACTGTCACCTGACTGCGTTGGGGTTGTGTAGCCATACTCACAATCCAAAAACCAAATCAGAAGCCCAGTAGCAGGGTGCAGGCAGTGTAAAGAAGGGGTTCCTGAACTGTCTTTCTGCCCTTCTCCCTTCAGGAACCAAACAATTATACTAAATCTGCAGTCCAGATTTCTTATGTTCTGACCACAGGAAATATTGCAAAGATAAAGGAGGGCTAAGGGTGTCAATAAAGAATTGAGATACAACTTAAAGTGAATACAAAGTAAAATACAAACAGATGGGGCGGTACTGTGAGCAGCGTAGTCCACAGAAACTGCAGTCAGCTTGGTAGGGCTGTTTGCAGCCTAGAACAACCTAAAGAAGGGAAAGAGGGCAAACCCAGACATTCAGGGTTTTTTGTGTTGTTTTTTTTTTTTTAACTCACAATCTGAGAAACACAAGAGCCCTGGGAAACCATTTAAATTGTGCAAAACCTCTTCTTATGGCATTAAAAATTTTGTGCAAATATAAGCTGAAGAGCTGGGGTCTGCCGGTTCAGTGTTGAGTTAATTTGATATCAAATCAAATCTTTCTACAGACTTTAAAATACGTATGTGTAACATTAGCTGGTAGCGTCTTTCCAAGGTACACAACGCATTCTGCAGACCTAAACTCATTAAAGTTTCACAAAATTCACACGAGGCAGGGAGCAAGTAATATGCAGAGGCTTCCACATGGGAAAACAGAAGACCACAAGCTTTCAGCTGGCTAGTCAGAATCATATCAGAATCATTGAAAGACGGAGTCTATAAATAAAGAGGCTCTAGTATAACCTCTTTATTTATAGATGGACAGAACCTCTTTATTTATAGATTCAGAGGGGTTAGAAGCCCAAAGTCAGGCTGCTGGTAGGCCCTGTCAGGTATGGAGATCAGGCTTTTTGACTCCTGGGGTCCCAATGCGTGCATGTACACACACACACACACACACACACACACACACACAAACATACACATACACACACAAACACACAGACATATAAACATACACACACATATAAACATACACACACATATAAGCATATACACACATATAAACAAACACACAAACACACACACATATAAACATACACACACACACAGCACAATACCTACCAATTTCTGCTGTGGTGCAGTGGTTTTGTATTTTGTCTCCCACAATAGTGGCTCTTAAATGATAGAACTGGAATATTAATATATCCTAACTTCCATCCAGAGCCCTGCTTTCTCATTTTCTCTGAATCATCTCCCGGGGTGCTTTTTCTCCCCCAAATCACTTTGCCTGTAAGGCATTAATTGTTTGTAGCTTATATCTTTTACCTTTCCATGGACTTCCTAATATTCTTCTTGAATATGTAATTGGAAAACTTTAAACTTAAGGAATATTTTTTCATGGCACTTGTTTAATGTCAATGATAGAACGCACAAATTAGTTTTATTCCACATTTTACATAAATATATATGTGTATTACATATGTACACACACATATATATAAGGTGTGTGTGTGTATCATTGATCAGGTAATGCTGCCCATTTTGAAGGTTCTAGCTAGGACATGGTCATGTAAAATTAAGATTTTCCCATTTAATTTTTAGCAATCCAAGTAGTTAACAAGATATTGGTATGTACAGGCCACACGTGCCGTAGCGGACGAGAGAATGGACAGGCCGTGGCCTCACTCCGAGGGGGTCCCCAGTGTGCGAACACCGTGGCCTGTGTAAAGTAGAATTTAACCAGGGCCACGTTCCCACGACAGTGACGAACACTGGTGTACCTATGCCTCGGATCTCGGACAGTGAGAGCCAAATGTGGTCAAAGCTCCTGGACGTGGCACGGAGCCGCACAGAGACCCTATCACAACAACATGGTGCTAGATTTGTAAATTAAGCACAACAGTCAGGCTGTGTAGCCATGGGAGTAAAGGATCTGAAGTCCCTGCCAGTTAACCAGATGTTACCAAAGAAAAGGCATTCGAAAAAGTTGTGATATTTCAGCATTTGGCCAAAAGCAATGATCGTGTTTGTAACCTCCTGCTAGTTAAACTCATTAATAATGTACAGTAATGTGGGTTCCAACTTATACTTAACTGCTCTTCAAAGGGCTACAGTCACATTTACCACTGTTTTAGCTGATGTAGCCGTGATTAATCCACGAAGCAATTATTTTCCAGTGCTTATGGGGGGAGGGCCTTTGAGGAATTTACGATGTCATGTTTACCACCTTCATAGCTTCCGAATCAACTTTAAAGTGAATATATTTTGGTATTTTTTTATCAGTTGCTTAAGTTTACAAAATGTAATTGAAAAGGTTTTGAACAAATGCCAGGCTGTCTTTCTGCTTAATGAAACCTTTTAAAAGAGCAGTTAATCTACTGCCTTGCACTTGTAACCAAGAAGTTGCTAAATTAATTTACTGACAAAGAGAATCAATCACCATAAAAGGTGTTTAAACAATAGTGGGGACTCTGAAGACTAATAAGGGACTGGTATTGGAAGAACATGATTTATTTTATCATCTTGTTTGTGTTGTAACAGGTTAATGGCAGGAACCTCCTTTCAGTTGACTTTGATCGAACAACAAAGACAGAAAAGATCTATGACGACCACCGTAAATTTCTCCTGAGGATCGCCTATGACACGTCAGGGCATCCAACTCTCTGGCTGCCAAGCAGCAAGCTGATGGCCGTCAATGTCACCTATTCATCCACAGGTCAAATTGCAAGCATCCAGCGAGGAACTACCAGCGAGAAAGTAGATTATGACGGACAGGGGAGGATTGTATCTCGGGTCTTTGCTGATGGTAAAACATGGAGTTACACATACTTAGAAAAGGTATGTCTGCACACTAACCATAAAAATAGGGAAGCAATGATTAGTACTTTGCAGCAATCTCCCCGAGCACTACAGCACTACAGGAGGGAAAAAAGTGGCATGTGACTGACTTCCATTTATTATTCTAAGTATCAATATGTAAGTCACATTGGTACAGCCGTGATGAATTTCTGCATTAGCAAAGTAGTTTCTCCTTAGTTAAGTTCTACTATCTGAGCCCCTTTTAAGTGATTGATGCTGTAAACAAACAAGCAATAACACTGTCCACCTGCCAAGCTTATGCATCGATAACATTCACAAATTAGACGTTGGGTATGTAAATCATTTGTAAATAATCTCCATGCTAGTTCTTTCATTTAAGAAAGAGCCTTACGCTAGCATAGTTAAAGCTGTCAGATTCGTGTTGTTGCTGGCAGCGCTTCAACATCACCATGAAAAGCAGATAGAGCCCATGTATGTATTACTAACCAAAAGAGGCGACTTTTCAGAAAGTCACATTTCAGGTACTCTGGCATATCATCTTTTTTCTGCATGTACGAGGCAAGCTTCCTAGCTTAGGCTGTTCCCCATTCTTGAGAACTAGGCACAATACCAAAAGAGACTTAAAGTTACACATGTGTGAAGTGTTAAGTCATACAATACAAGGTTTGGGGTAGTGACTGGGGCCAAGAAGGAATGAAGGTAAAAGAGAAAGGAAGGAAAGAGAAAGGACCCTATATCTGTAATTCCTTCCTTATGAAATATAATCCACCAAAGAGCAGAGTCATGGAATGCTTCATCGGCCTTTCAGATGAACAGCAGCCCTAGAAAATGACTGGGTTTTGAGTTCTGATACTTCTCAAACCTCAGGGCATTCATCACCAGTCACACAACAGCCTGAGTTACAAACTCAGCTCTGAGGTTACTGCCTCTACCCTTATTTCCTTCACACAGAATAACTTTTGCCACCAGAAGCTCCCATCCATATCACTGTGCTCACCTCACACACCTGTTCTTCCGCAGAGGTGCTCTGCACAGCCCCCGAGTCTCAGCCTAACCCCTGCCTGGGAGGCATCTGTCTAATTGTGGATGGCCTGTCTGTGACTGCCCTCCCAGAGAACCAGCTTCAGGTTCCCAGTTCACCATAGGAGGCCACCTGTCTTCTGGCAGCCTCCCAACTCTGCGATGCTTCCAGGGAGGACCTTACTGGCCAGTCTCTCCTCTTGCAAACCTGCCAAGTGATCTCCATAGAAGACATTCACCCCTCAGACAAT
Source organism: Rhinolophus sinicus (assembly GCF_036562045.2). Classification (NCBI taxonomy): domain Eukaryota; kingdom Metazoa; phylum Chordata; class Mammalia; order Chiroptera; family Rhinolophidae; genus Rhinolophus; species Rhinolophus sinicus. Next base: position 77,910,074 of record NC_133754.1, on the reverse strand, counting down.
GGACTATGCCTGTTAAATGACAGTTTCCCTCCATGCTAACCATCGCACTCAACAGTTAGTCAACTGCTTATATGTTGAGAGACCACAGAGTAAGCCCCTTATACACATACCTTCCTGGGAACTAATCCTGACACCTGGATAATATTTCATCCTCAGACCTAACCAGCCCCAAGACAATTTCTCCCTGAAAAAACGGAGTGAACCATTGCTTCATTCTAGAACACCTTTCCCAGCTTAAATTAAGTACATTACAGAGTAACAGAAATATAAATATCCAGACCCCCAAAATCGATAGTGATCATAATGTGACTGAAAAATGTTTAAGGGGCTCCAAGAAGCATAGCACTGATGACACCAGCAGTAACTGAGATCACCCTCATGTATCAATGGGAATCAGAAAAGCCCACAATTACTTTCTTGTCATCTCTCCAAAATCCCCAAAATCCACCCAAACTGTCTCCATTCCCTTGCCAGGATAGACACACTAAGCCAAAACGTAATCAGAGCAAAACAAGTAATATTTTAATAACTACCATCAGATGTGATTTTAAATGATTGCAAAACTAGGTACTGGTTCCTGTGAATTCAGCAATAGTCCAAGCCCCCTTGGAAGAACACAAACCACTAGGAACAGCACTCAAGGCATTTACTATATGGCCTGCATATAAAAAGTGCCCGAGATATGCTCACAGAGGATACTCCACAGAAGAAGCCTGTCATGAGACTGCTTTTAAAGATGGTAGACAGTAAAGAGAAACAGAATCAGCCTTGGACAAGGGATTAGGCATTTCTATGTCGAAAGCAAAGCGTAAGTCCCAGGAGGGCTGCTGACCTAAGCGTCCTCCCGGTTCTGCCATCTTTCCATCTGGTCTAAGAGGGTTTAGAGGAAGCTACTTCAGAGGAACTGCCCATACTCTGTATAACTAGGGAGCTTCCCTTAACCGACTCTCAGGTTGGCCTAATTTATATCTTTTTGTCTTTCTGCAATTACTTGCAAAATAAGGAAAGTTTACTTTTATTTATGTATTTCTTCACTTCACAATGTAGCACCAAAGTAGTATGCAGCCCAAAAACCATTCTTACAGCTCCTGAGGTACAAATCAGATTTGGTACTCACAAAAGGAAATTTCAAAATGTAGATTTTATTGTCATTAACAAATGACATTCTGCCATGCAAGAATTTGCAAACAAAAAACCGTATCTGGGTCCATATTTCTATTAAGGGCATTTACAGCTCACTCACCATGTGATTCATTTAGCAATGTTTCTTGACTTTGATGCTTTATGTACACATCATCCATTTTGGCTAATTTTATATCTCTTCTTCATAAAATAATATTTTGAATGCTTTGCTCCTCCCCCACATTCACTGGAAGAACATGATTTGAGTGGCTCTTCAATCAACTGAGGGGAAAAGCCACCTTACTAAATAATTGCTAATTATGGGTAGCATTGCATTTCCCATATGCTGTTTTCTCCTTGAAATATTGTCTTTAACACAGCTTTACTCGTGCTGCATTATGACTTACCCAAATCCACTGACATTCTGCCACTTGGCTGTGAGTGCCTGGAAAGGAATGGCACAGTCCTGACAGGTAGCACGCTATGAATCTTGAGCCACTCATTGCAGAACCCCTCACGATGAAGCATCCAAGCAAATTAAGCAGGGAATCGTTAACAACATGTAAGGTCAAGGACAACTCAATTAAAATGGAAATCATTTTCTCAAGCGGACTGTTTCCATGTATCCACGGTCACTAAGCCTGCTTTTGCTGCCCCCATGTAGCCACGGTCACTAAGCCTGCTTTTGCTGCCCCCAGTCACAGATACTGGTAACAGTATGTTTTCTCGTTGCAGTCCATGGTTCTTCTGCTTCACAGCCAGCGGCAGTACATCTTTGAGTACGATATGTGGGACCGTCTGTCTGCCATCACCATGCCCAGCGTGGCTCGCCACACCATGCAGACCATCCGATCCGTTGGCTACTACCGCAATATATACAACCCCCCAGAAAGCAATGCCTCTGTCATCACAGACTACAATGAGGAAGGGCTGCTTCTGCAAACGGCTTTCTTGGGTACAAGTCGGAGGGTTTTATTCAAGTATAGAAGGCAGACCAGGCTCTCAGAAATTTTATATGATAGCACAAGAGTCAGTTTTACCTATGATGAAACAGCAGGAGTCCTAAAAACAGTAAACCTCCAGAGTGATGGTTTTATTTGCACCATTAGATACAGGCAAATTGGCCCCTTGATTGACAGACAGATTTTCCGCTTTAGTGAAGATGGGATGGTAAATGCGAGATTTGACTATAGTTATGACAACAGCTTTCGAGTAACCAGCATGCAGGGTGTCATCAATGAAACTCCATTGCCCATTGATCTCTATCAGTTTGATGACATTTCTGGCAAAGTTGAGCAGTTTGGAAAATTTGGAGTTATATATTATGATATTAACCAGATCATCTCCACAGCTGTAATGACTTACACGAAGCACTTTGATGCTCACGGCCGCATCAAGGAAATTCAGTATGAGATCTTCAGGTCACTCATGTACTGGATTACAATTCAATATGATAACATGGGTCGGGTAACAAAAAGAGAGATTAAAATAGGGCCCTTTGCCAACACTACCAAATATGCTTATGAATATGATGTTGATGGACAGCTCCAAACAGTTTATCTAAATGAAAAGATCATGTGGCGTTACAACTATGATCTGAATGGAAACCTCCATTTACTGAACCCAAGTAACAGTGCACGTTTGACACCTCTTCGCTATGACCTGCGAGATAGAATCACTCGACTGGGTGATGTTCAGTATCGGTTGGATGAAGATGGTTTCCTGCGTCAAAGGGGCACAGAGATCTTTGAGTATAGTTCCAAAGGGCTTCTAACTCGAGTTTACAGTAAAGGCAGTGGCTGGACAGTGATCTATCGTTACGATGGCCTGGGAAGGCGTGTTTCTAGCAAAACCAGTTTAGGACAGCACTTACAGTTTTTTTATGCTGACCTAACTTATCCCACTAGGATAACTCATGTCTACAACCATTCAAGTTCAGAAATTACCTCCCTCTATTATGATCTCCAAGGACATCTTTTTGCCATGGAAATTAGCAGTGGGGATGAATTCTACATTGCATCAGATAACACAGGGACACCACTGGCTGTTTTCAGTAGCAATGGGCTTATGCTAAAACAGATTCAGTATACCGCATATGGTGAAATCTATTTTGACTCCAATATTGACTTTCAACTGGTAATTGGATTTCATGGTGGCTTGTATGACCCACTCACAAAATTAATCCACTTCGGAGAAAGGGATTATGACATTTTGGCAGGACGATGGACAACACCTGACATAGAAATCTGGAAGAGAATTGGCAAGGACCCAGCTCCTTTCAACCTGTATATGTTTAGGAATAACAACCCTGCAAGCAAAATCCATGATGTGAAAGACTATATCACAGGTAAGCACAATTCTTTTTTCCTTTCCAAGTACTGAATTACTTTAATCACTAGGTTAATACACAAAATAACTGGAGTTGCTTTTTTTAACTTCACACTTTACACAAGCAAAAATCAAATGCCTAACCTCTTAAATGTAGTTATTTCTCTATGGAACCACACGGAAACCACAAAGGGAAACTGAGACATAGTTTGTTAACTTCCTATTCTGCCTGCCAGTGCCCAAGGCCACAATTTTCTGAAATGACATGGAATCCAGCCACTTAAGGGAACTGACATGGAAGTGCAAAAAAACTGATGAACTTGGATAGATATAGATGTCAGAGGGGCAATAGATTGGGGGAGGGGGTTATCGCTTTGTGAGGGGTAAAATGTCTATCACAATGTTTTGTACACCTGAAAATAATTTTTTTTAAAAACCGCTGAACTTGGGAGTCCCCAAATTGGTTACAATCTCAACTCCTCTCCTATAAGTTTCGTAGCTTTGTAGACAAGTCATGTTAATTATTTTAGTCTGTTTCCTTTGACATAAAATGGGGATGATCATGTCGCCCTAATGGTATAAAATACAGTAATGTATGCAGTTCTGGTTTAAATAATAACTACCTTACAAATGTGTAACATTGGTTTTTCCTTTATGCTTGTGCAAAGTTCTAATGGAGAGAATCAGTGTGAAACACATCACAACACTGTGGCTCACCATCTCATCCCTGGGGGATGTTTAACTCCCTTTCACCACCGTCACCTCAGGACAATAAAGGAACAGTTTCTCCCATCAATTGCTTAGCTAATGTGTCCTCAGTTCTAGCCTCTTATACTACCGACTTCATTGCCATTTAGTGTAGTTCTGACACTACGAACAGCCACTAATTATCCTGCCAATATGGGGTAATTTTCAGGGTACAGATTTAAGATCTTTCCAAGTTTAGTGCATGATCTAATTTAAAACATCAGATCCCACTTCTCCACCACAGAACCACCAGGATGTGAAACAGATAAGGTCCTAGCAAGCACTACTCTCAGTCCCTTTAGTTAGTGGACTCCTTCACTCATCCTCTACTCCAGGGACTCTGAATCTTTCTGCTTCCACGTCTCAGTCCTGAATTACACTGCCATAATTGACCTCTTTACTACATCTATTTCCTGGAGGAAGGTTCCTTCCTGTTTTCTTTTTTGTTTTTGTTTTTGGTTTGGTTTGGTTTGCTGATTTTCTATTCTGTTTGGTTTTGGCTTGTGTTAGACAGATGCTCCTTCAGGCTGTCTCTTTTCTTGCTCAATATTTGAGGCATACCAAGATGTCTGTTTTCTCATTTGTCCATACAGCTCTCAAAGTGCTGCCCTCTGTTGATTTCACATCTGCCTCCTGCTTTTACAGACTTCCTAAAGCTTTTCATAGCTCTCTTCCATGTGAACCAGCTGAAAGTCCATTCTTTCAGTATCATAATTCAGAAACACCCTTATGGCATTATCCTTCTGGGTTTTTCAGTACACATCTGCATTCAAGTGCCATTATTTTGGCAATACTTTTCAATACTTAGACCCTCTGGTTTTCACTGTTACAGACATTGTTCACAGTAGGAGAACACTTGCCCTCAATACTCCACCATTCATGGAAAGAATTTTCTCCAAAACACAAGACAGATACATACATAGGTACAAAGATATATAGATATAGATCACTTTCTATCCTACATGATGAACTTGGGGTTTCTCTCTCACCACCACCACCACCACCACCACCACCACCACCGCCTCCCTCCATTTAAAAGAGGGAGAAATACCACTGATTTTAGAGTCATATGGTGTCTGGACAAAGGACCTGCAGCCTGGCGATAAGGTGAGAGTTTGTGCCCTAGAGAAGGAAATAGGAAACAGTGGCTCTCCATCATTCTGACAAGTAGTTTACCACTCGTTATTTAAGAGGTGTTGATGGGGCTGAATGAAAGGCCGGGAAAGCCCACAGCTCCTGAATTCATCCTCTCCTAGCTATGTGGACTGCAGGGAATGCCGTAGCAGCATTTTCTGAAAAACATCAAAAGAGAGATGGAACAGCATAAAATATATTAGGTGAAATGCAATTTCAAATTTTCCAGCAATGTGCTTAATATATAAAATAATCTACACCCAACTGTACTCATAAAGCTGCAAGCCTGCTGAGTAGTTCTGTAACATTATAACCTCCAGAATAGAATGAAAGCCTTATTCTGAGCTTAATGGCTTTTGGAGTCACATGGCAATATTTTAAAATACCATTTTAAAGGTTTCCAGGTTCTTTCCCCAAAAAGTTTGTCTCCACCTGTGCACAGTGAGCCTTTGAAGTCCTGATGGTAATCAGAAATTCTGTGCCCTTGGCCAGTTTACCAGTTTTCAGCATTCATCATTGATTAAGAATCAACTGTTATTTTAATACTCACAATTTAATAGAAAATGGGTTGTGGAACTCTGCATATCCTTGGCAGTCACTTTTAAAAGCTAGTAATACACTTCTATTTAAGATCAGCCTTTACTAACTACAAAACAAATTTCATTTGTTTTTAACCACTGTGGCTCTTTCCTGCTGCTATGCATTATTATTGCCTTTTTTTAATCACTATTACACAAGTTGCAACTTGGCACACACAACAGTTTATCCAGTCTGTCTAAGTGATTATTACTCTGCATTTTCTGTAGCCTTTGCCATAGTTCTGCTATTGAGGTTATTGTCTTCATGTCTAAAAATAGAGAGTAGGTTTTAAATTGTAGGATAGAGGCAAACACGTGCTCTGTTTTGGGTTAATATTTGTGAATTTGGGGTTTTCTTTAAGGTAAGAATTTAAACTTATGAAAGCACAGAACAAACTCTAACCCCTTTCATTTGGAACATTCTTCTCCTAGATGTTAACAGCTGGCTGGTGACATTTGGCTTCCATCTGCACAATGCTATTCCTGGATTCCCTGTTCCCAAATTTGATTTAACAGAGCCTTCTTACGAACTTGTGAAGAGTCAGCAGTGGGATGATATACCGGTAAGAAACAATAAACAAAACTATGAAAACGTGATAAATTGCTTACTTGTGTCTTGTTTACCCATATTTAATCAAACTACCCTGTGAAAACTGTACCAAAAAGAGTTTTTAATGTTTTGAAACCTCTTTTCAGGAAAACGCAACACTTCCTTCTGCAGTTCTGTTCAGCAAACCAGGGGCCTATGAAACAGGCCTAAATCTGTTTTTAGTGATGCTAATAAAAACATAGAAAGACATTATCAAAAGGCAGTAAAATGCAGAAGCTCATTTTTTAGTGCAGAGTTTCTACAAAGAACCCCATGAACCCACACCTATGGCCCTTGGGACCTGAAGGCAAAGATACAATAAACAGAAGGGCAGGGAATCCATATTACAAATTAGCAGCCCACAAACAATGCCACAAAGTTCACCTTTTTAAAAATATTAAGTGTTTCATGGAAAACAATTAAAAGTGAAAATAAAATGTCCTCTGGTAAGGCTGCCGCTACAACTAGGTGTTTATGGAATTTTCCAGAAAAAAAAAGAAAACACTTCATGAGGCCTGTAACTGTTCTGAGAAACATAAGAAAAAAATGGAAAATTGCAAAGTCAAAGCTGCCATTTTAGAAAATGGTACTTTTAATTCCCACACTTCAGAGATCAGAAAGGAATGCACAACAAAACACTAGAATTTCTAGCTTAAAGCAAGAATAATTAAAGATCAAGAAATTGGGTTACCCCATGATAATAAGAGAGTGCAGTTTTTTAGATTAATTTCCCCCCCTCAAGCAACTTCCTATAATTTCAATGAATACAAAAAGGCACCATGGCTAAAACACACACACACACACACACAAACACACACACACACACAGTATATATAGTGTCAATACCTGTTTTCTGGTACATGTTTCATAACATAAAATTCCTTTTCCAGATGTCATCCTTACATTTAAAAATGCAAAACCCATCAAGTTTCCACAGTCTCGGAGCCATTTATCATTTCTAATTGCAAATATATCTACACTGATAAAGTGCCATGAAGACACACTGGTTTTCTGATGCATTTGAACAAGCACATCCTAATTGTGTATGACTTTCCAACATGTCTGAAAACATTTAAGTCTTTCTGTACAAATGGACTTGCCAACTTTGTTCCTAGGCAGCTTTTTAAATACCGTTCACGTTCTCTGTCAAGAGACACACACCATAAGGACAGCTTAGGGAATCGCCAGCAAAGACATTGAGGCCACCCCAAGTGCGGAAAAACAAATGTTTCTTTCACTGCTGCAAATGAAACAGATGTTTCCATTTGGGAAACACTGGCCAGACAAACATCTGGTAGTATAAGAAATGGCTGAGTTAAGATGCCCCCAATTTAAAACATTAGCCAATGTAGATGGTTGCACTGTCCCTAGGTCTCCAAAAAAATACGTGTTTTCCCAAAGTAGTAAATACTCATCTCCCGCTATCCCACTGTGCACTCATCCTTGCGCATTTCAGTTCTGCAGTTATACTAGCGAAATTCAGTTGAAAACTGTGTTCACCAGGAGAGGGTACAGAGTTTACTTAAAGTACAGGCACTTCAAAGCATATAAAGTGGGTTGCAGTGATCCCACCCTGAGCACCCGGAGCCTTTCAAATCCTTCTGTGTTTGCTGCTTTCTCCTCAGCCTCCCATGGAGAAAGCTGCTGGCATGAAGGACTTGATAAGCTGAGTTCCCTAAATGGGGTGGACGCGGGAAAAGGGCATCTAGCAATTGAAAGAGAAAAGCTAAAAACATGAATATTTTGCACACGTTAGAAACTAAAAAGCTCTGAACTTGGAGTTACTTCCGTTTCAAAACACATTTGGATCAGCTTGAGGGGAGGGCATCCCTGAGTGCATTCCTCCACCCAGGGTTTTCTAAGCCTTTTCATCTCTAAAGAACCGATGAAGGTTTTAATAAATGCCTTGGAGCTCTGCAACGAAGCCCCCCTCCTTTTCTTCTTCTTCTTTTTTTTTTTTTTTTCCTTTTTTTTCTTTTTCTTTGGTCAGGCCTGGGAGCGCCGCCAGGAAGCCGGGTTCCCGGCGACCAAGAGCTACAGCTGTTCTCTCAACCACCCCCTGTTCTGTTTCGCTTTTCTAGCCCATTTTTGGAGTCCAGCAACAAGTGGCGAGGCAGGCCAAAGCCTTCCTGTCCCTGGGGAAGATGGCAGAGGTCCAGGTGAGCCGACGCAAGGGCGGCGGCGCGCAGTCGTGGCTGTGGTTCGCCACCGTCAAGTCACTGATCGGGAAGGGCGTCATGCTGGCCGTCAGCCAGGGCCGCGTGCAGACCAACGTGCTCAACATCGCCAACGAGGACTGCATCAAGGTGGCGGCCGTGCTCAACAACGCCTTCTACCTGGAGAACCTGCACTTCACCATCGAGGGCAAGGACACGCACTACTTCATTAAGACCAGCACGCCCGAGAGCGACCTGGGCACGCTGCGGCTGACCAGCGGACGCAAGGCTCTGGAGAACGGCATCAACGTGACCGTGTCGCAGTCCACGACCGTGGTCAACGGCAGGACTCGCAGGTTCGCCGACGTGGAGATGCAGTTCGGCGCGCTGGCGCTGCACGTGCGCTACGGCATGACGCTGGACGAGGAGAAGGCGCGCATCCTGGAGCAGGCGCGGCAGCGCGCGCTCGCCCGGGCCTGGGCGCGCGAGCAGCAGCGCGTGCGCGACGGCGAGGAGGGCGCGCGCCTCTGGACGGAGGGCGAGAAGCGGCAGCTGCTGAGCGCCGGCAAAGTGCAGGGCTACGACGGTTACTACGTGCTGTCGGTGGAGCAGTACCCAGAGCTGGCCGACAGCGCCAACAACATCCAGTTCCTGCGGCAGAGCGAGATTGGCAAGAGGTAACCCCGCCCCCGCGGGGACGGGGATGGCGGGGCGCCGCGCGTCCCGCAAGCCTAACCCCACTTTGCTCAGATTTGTCTGTAGCACAATCCGACTTGGACTCTCCGACGCAGAAGAGCCTTCCACGAGAATGATACCGCTGTTTAAAAAAAATCCACGAATAAACAAAAAAAAAAAACCTTTTTCTGAATGACCTTAAAGGTGATCGGCTTTAAAGAATATGTTTACATATGCATATCGCTGCACTCAGTTGGACTGAAAGTATTAAAAGGAAAAAATAAAGGAAAAAAGGCCTAAACGTTTTGCTCTGGGCCATCTGTTCCTTTGAGGCACTGTATTTAACGAAGGTGAAAAATGCCTACAGAGTTTCCAAATATTACCGAATTGTCGACCTTTGCTTACAAGAAGTAGTCTCTGCATAGGATGTGATAGATATCTCTGTTAATTTTAAAATGTGGGGCGAAATTACAGTTTATAGACAACCCAACTGCTTTCCCTGTGCTGCTTTGTAAAAGGACATTGGCACAAGTGACTTCTGCTCCGTGTGGATTTCATGATGCATTTTACAATGAATGCTATCATGGTTTGCCTGGGGGGGGGGGGGGGGGGACTGGCAAATACAATCCTTGTCACTGATAAGCAAAGGAACCCCTGATTTTTTTGTAAATTATGTGAGACAAGTTGTTTATGGATTTTTATATGAATTACAATTTACTGTACATCAAATATTAGTCTCAGAGGAGTTAATTTATGTAAAGTGTTTAAAAAGTTTATACTTAAAAATAAAATGATAAAAACATGTGAACTGTGTGATTTTTTAAAAGGACTGCACCTTTTGTTATCTGTTATAGCTGTACAGTATAAATTATTATATTGTAGAGATATAACGACTTATGCCTATAATGTCCAAAAGTGTTAATATTTTTGTATTAGGTTGAAAATGTGCAAGTTTCTATCACTAGATGGATAGGACAGTGCAATCCTAGTGGGTGGCTAATTAGAGAACTGCTCCTTTCTCTTCCTTCTTTTTCTCATCAGGCCAGTGTCCTCACCAAAATCAACCAAGAGGCACAGTATAAAACTAAGGCTGGTGGAATGTAACTGGAAGGTATGGAAAAAAACAAAACAGGGGGCAGGAGGGTTTCTCCAGCCCTCTGTCGGCCCTAAAATTCAATGGGGAGTTGATATAAATAACCACAGGGTTTTTATTGTTCCCTTTCCTTGAAGCTCCATTTCCTGATGGAGGAGAGAGACCATATCAGATGCTTGGGGAAACTGTGAGAAGGAAAGGATCTGATGTAGTCATGACCGTAAACATGTGTCTTAAGATCTAGGGAAGATAGCAGAAACCCAGCAGTGGTGAGAGAGCCAGATGGAATAGGTCAGGGTCACTCTGCTAGTCTTGGGTTTGGAACCTCGGGTCACCAAGAGGGACAAAAAAGGGAGACAAAAACTCCTGTAAGCCCACACGACCCAACCATCTTGGGAGATGGTTTTGAATGGCAGCTTCTGCTCTGTCGGGAAGCCGAGGGTAGCAGATCCAGCTGGAAGTGAATTGACAGCCGTGCCCTCCTGCACGCGTGCGCGGGACCCAGCACAGCCGCCATCTGCACTTCTGTGTCGGCTCAGCAGCTCTCGCAAATCTCTTTCGTGAACACTAAATGCAGCCACAAAAATATTTTTAGAAAATATTTCTCAGTTCATTGAGCTATAGTACACACTGTTTTCCTCTATGTATAATGGTGATAAAATATAGCAAGTGAACATGTCGTAAATATAAAGGTTCAAGTGATGTATTGAAAATAATTTTCTAACTGCTTTGTATGTATCACATACTCTAAATTGCACAGTAGGCGTGTTTATTAAACAGATTGGCTGGGAAAGTTTCAAAATAGCTACTGAATTTACAGTATCAGTGCTATTACTGTCTTTGTGTATTTGGTAGAGCATACCGAAGTAATTAATCTTCTAATGAATGCTGATATTTTATTAGAATGAAAGCACAGATTAGCATTAATATTTTTTATCCTGGAAATCCTTTGGCAAGCATTATGAAGCCCAAATTTAGAAAACTATGAGATTTCAAAGAACATAAACATGGCTCTGTTTTACATTTTATTTTTTAACTGTTAACTTAGATGTTTGCAGTTCTGTTCGATGGAATTTCTGCAGGACTGTATTTAGCATGCTGTAAGTACTTTTGGTTGAAATAGGCTCTGAGTCTAAATTCTCAGAAATGTTTCTGATGTCTTGACATGAAAAGCTTGTACCACATGACAGAAGTGAAATCATAGTTTACCCTCTTCTCGACATGGACTGGACCTTTACACTGGCACCAATAACTAACAGACCTAGAGTATCTCCTGGTGCTTATTTTAGACAAAGTCAAATCAACCCAATTAGTGTCTTGTTAGTAGGTATAATGAGCCTATTTCTTTCTAAAAAGACTTGTGATCTGGACATGCTTTTACAAGAAATAGTGACCTTGGGGAATATGTAAACAAAAGACCTTTTTCTAAGAGTTGGGGGGATAGGGGACTGTATAATGAAAAGAATTAGCTTACAAAAAAAGAAATTGATATTCAAAGTATTTTAGGCAAAGCCAGTCAAAATGCTTTCATGATATTTTGAGATGTAAATTTTGTCTGATTTGTATTGTTCTTTTCATTTGCCTTCTTAACTTTATATGTGACCTGAATTTTCCATAACTTGATGACTATAGATTGCATCTAGGCATTCCAATAAAAGCCAACCCAATGTGTTTGTGTTTATTTTTTTTTTTTAATCTTGGGCTAGCCAGCATTGCTTTTGCGTGTTAGCGTGAAGGATGCAAATACATACAGTTGTTGGGGTATTGATTCATCTGCAACCCAGTTGGTAATATCTTTTATTTTTTTTATTTCTGTGTCCACTGGCCAGACTGCCAGCTCAGCAGTGTGCACTTCACAGGGGACTCTCCCAAGGCCTACTTTAGAAAAACCTTAAATACACCCCCACAAAGACAAACATTGTCACTGTAAAAAATTTAAAAAAAATAAACACTGCCCATTACTACTCGAAAGCAGGCCTCATTCCTGTGATCCTGGCAATAAGTGCTTAATTAAAACACTTGATTAGAATAATCATTTTGGGCCTGATAGGCTCCCAGCCTCCTGGAGATGACTAACTCTACATCGAGACCAGCAGATTAGGGGGTGCTTGGTTCAGCAATTCCAGGCTGGCAGGCTAGGGCTTTGATTTCAGTCTGAAAAGGCAGGCTTCATCATACTTGCCTTGTAATGACAACCTCAACTTGATAACATGTTGATCCAACAAGAATCAGGTCACTCCACTTGGCAAACTGGGCTATTTTTTTCTCTTCGAATTAGAATTCAACACGCTCAAACCAAGGAAATCCAGAAAAACATACAAGTCAGTACTTTCATTTTCTATACTGCTTCCCTTAAAAGTAATGTCTGAACAAATGCAAAGAAAAACACTGTACACGTAGGTAAAAATTGTCGCTTAAAAGTGAATTTTCTGTGTCTGGGGTATATTGCTGCCACATCCTGTGAGATTTGCATTCATCTGATGACATTCATCACACATTACTAGTTGCAAGTGGTTTTAAGGGCTGGACCTGAATGTAAGTCCAACACCCGACTATAAACACCTCAAATCGACACCAGTCCCCAAACACTTTCAAAGAGAGACTTGTGCTTTTGATGCACTCTCAAACCATGCCCACTGCTCCCTCTGGTCACCATCTTTTCTTTTATCCTGGCCTACTCCTAAATGAAGCTGTTTCTCGGGTTGACCAGCAAATCAGCTGAAGTGCTTTTGAAATGGAGGACTCCAAACGAGAGAGTCAGGAAGGCACTGATCCTCACCGTGCTCTGTCTGGCAAAACCATCTTCGCAGCACTGACAGCAGCTCCCTTGCTATAGCACAGTGGAGGAGGAGGAGGTCCCCTGGGACCAAGAACTGCCCCCACCCACCTTGGGTGCCATTTGAACTCCTGCAGAGCAGAGAAGCCCATCCCTGGGAAGCCTTGAAGGGCAGCATAGCTCCTACCCCTTCTACAAATACCCAGATCGGCCCCACTTTCCCTCAGAGGAGTGAGCTGATTCCAGCACCCAGTCTGTGAAATGTATCAGAGTCTCGCAGCTGGAGCTAGAAGGGACTTACAGAACTTTGGGCGGTTGTGCAGGTTCACAGAAGTGGCTCAAGCCAAGGTGAGCAGAGATGCTATACCAGCAAGTACCTACCACTTCATCATATAGTCTCCTAAGAAAACTTCCCAGGAAGGTACTGGGGACACTCCCTACCACGCTCATTCCCTCTGAGCACTTAGTCTTTCCAAAGCTGCCGTCATGTAGAGTCATGATGTGTCTCCATGATGTAAAAATGTCCCAGGTTCACTAACAGGGCATAAGTCTTGAGTTCCCCTCTGCCTGCCGATATTTCTACCTCCTCAGCCCCCCTCATCTTAGATAAGAAAGTCTGCCATGTAGTGTTAATGACTTCATAATGTCTGAAAAGACTTCTGAAACAAAGACCATTGATTTGCATATACGCATGTGTCAGACTATTTATCTAGATTTTCTATAAGCTGTTCATCTGGTTTGGTCATCCTACCAAACCAATGACAAAATAAAAAGTAGCTATAAATCATGATTACCCATGTGCACCACAAAGGTAAGCCAAAGTACCGAAGAGGTACTGACAAGTCATTTGAATTTTCTACCTTCTAATCTGAGCCACATAATAAATATCCTCTTTTGCCAGAGTTCTCATTTGCTCCTCACCACCTCTGTAACCAATGGTCTCTTGATGTCAGTTAATTACTAATAACTGTTAGGTAAATTGAGTAAACCTTTTCATTTATGAACTGACTTAAAATTCTGTCATGAAGGAATATAGGATTCCTAGCACCCTGTGTATAGAGAATTCACTGTAAACGAATTCTAAGCCTAGAGTAACATCATTATTCAGTTTAGAGTTAATGGGTTCCACAAAGCAAATTTAATAAATCCTTCTGGGACCGAAGCTGAGGAAAATTAAAATTAGAGGCATAAATTGTGACTTCTAGGGCAAGACAGTGGCTTGGTTACAGACTAGTCTTCCTGATTGTAGGGTGACTTGTGAGACTGGCCCTCGCCACAGACATTCAGCCTGCCTTTAGGAAGGGAAATCACCTTCTGTTACATGTGTGCAGAGATTTCCTGAATAGAACTGACAGGATTTACAAGTGGTCCAATGGGTCAAAATGAATTCTTTTAAAATTTTCACAAGTTAACTTTATCAGTGGTGGTGTGAGGGGAGCATAAATACCCAAAGAATTGAAGTAACAAGTTCTTCAACGAGACTGAAAAGCTGAAAATGGAACCGCTCAGTGGAAGCCTGTGAGGAAATACACCAAAGGCCCACTTCCACCTGGTGTTCTTCTCACATAAGTGACTTGTGACCACATAAGTGAAGACATTGCCCTATGTCAAATTTTCCTCTAAAATTAATTACCAGGAGATTCTGCCCCAGGACTCCTGTCTCTACACCCATGATACCCTTCTCCCCTCTCCCTTCTCCCCTCTCCCCTCTCCCCTCTCCCCTCTCCCCTCTCCCTTTGTTCTCCCTCCCTCCCCCTCTTACTGGATTTGCCCTGGAAGCTGTGTCTCGGCTGAAACTGCTCTGGTTGTGTCTAAACATGTATCTTTCTAGGGATTAGAAGGAAAACCATAAGGCTCCCTTGATAGACCAAATTGACTTCAAATAATTACCAGGACATCATAGGAAACTAGAGTCCCTCATCACCAACTTATTTACAAAAGGTTATACACAAGCAAATTGAAAAATCTCCAGCTATGACATTATTTCCAGGTTCGACTCTGTAGCAAAAAGAAAAAAAGGCCTTTATGCTTCAGGCTCCAGATTGACTATGAGTGCCCCCCACAGAACACAAAGGAGATGCAGGGATGACGCAGAAGAGAAATGGCCAGAGCTGCTAGCACTGAGGGAAGCAGCCACCGGAGGCAGCAAAGGGAGGAGCATCTTGCCCTAGGTTCCCCCTCCATGGTCAGGCTGCCCTCTCGCCTTGCCCTTCAGTCTCCACAGGTCTGGCTCCTGCGGGAATGAAAAGCCATCCCAACATCAGGTGGCACAGGGGGCAGGGCCTTTAGGACACTTCCTCTTCCTGATATCCCAAGGAGGGTCCAGAGCAGGGAGGACTTGGGGCCAGGGGCCAGTCCTCTGACATCTCTCCAGGTTACTGCCGCGTCCCAGGCGCTTTCGGGAAGGGTTCCAGCGCCCCCTGGCGATGAGCATCGTTGGAGAAGCAGCGGCGCCTGGGATCCGAAACTATAAAGAAACCACCTGTTCCAGCCACCTTTTGCCCCTCTCCCTGGCTAGGCCAGTTCCAATTATCCTCTATTTCCCCATCTTTGCTCTGCTTACAGAATTTCACACATAAAACGATTCATTCTGCTTCATGCACCACCTCAGGCCCTGGTCCTTGCAAAAATCGCTCCCATAAGATTTCCCTTCACATCAAGCAGAAACTTTGTCAAACAGTGTTCCTCCTGCTTGGCAGATCAAAATAAGGCCCTTTCTCCCAGGAATTGTCCGCGGGCTATTGGAGTTTTGCAGCTCCCAAAACCAGTGATTTCTGAACTATCACATTGTTTCCCTTTCACTTTTCATGTTTGAACAATCCTGTCGCTTGGAAGAATTTCCCAGAAGGACAGATCACTTAAATTCAGAGTGGCATTTTATTTCTGAAGGAGCCAGGCGCTCATGGTAAGTGCTGGAGTGACAGCCTGGAAAAGTGAACTCCTTCCTGATTTGAGGGGCAGCTGAGGCCTGACAGGACCACCCTCCTGCTTGGCCCCCCAGTGGTGGAGACATCTGTCTCCGTCATCTTCCCAGCTCTGCAGTAGCCACTGGAGGAGAGAATCAGGGATTCAACCTCTTGATCCCATGTTGTCACCAAGAAAAGGGAATGGATGCTACTTTTCAGTGGCTGCCTGAACTGGTGGCCTGCCTTCAGAAATGTTCCATGACTACAGCCCATTGTCATTTTTGAAGGACTGTGGGGACCCAATAAAGAACCCCTTTTTCCCTACGCAATTTTTCATGGGAGAAAGGAAACCAAAGTTGGCACATTAAAGCCAAAATATTCACCTTAGATAAAAGCAATCTCCCAACTGCATGCCAAAATTCGGTAGAGAGATGTCCCCCCACCTCACTGGCAGGACCAGGCCTAGGCAGGCCTCCTTGGTGAGGCATGGAAGCCCCAGTGTCCTTATGAACCAAAGTGCCTGGTTCATTCTTCCCCACTCACCAGTGAGGGTTAGCTCCTCCCCTGACCCCTGGGGCCTGGAGTGCTGGGGAGAGAGGGGCCAGGAGTGAGGTCTCACACTCACACACATACACACACTCTCTGTCACACAGGCACACACACGTGCATGCACACACACCCCTCAGTCACCAGGGAGACAGTGGGGCCTAGAATATTGTATTCAGGATTCTCGAGTTTACCTGACGCTGCCACCAGTGACTTCTGGCCTCAATCAGGTAGCTTCACCCTTCTGGGCCTCTGTCCAGCATCTCCCTGCTGCTCTGACACCACTGGGTGTATTTGGTGGCTGCTTGGGAAACCAGTCCTAAGACAAGTGTCGTCCCATAAGTGGATTCCAGCCCTCCAGATGAGGAGGCCCATTTTATAAACATGCTCCCAGCCTCGTTCCCAAACCCCATCACCCCACCGCCACCAGAGTGACCTGGAGTCTCTGCAAAGGGGAGCAGAACGGGGCCTCTGCACTCCTGGAGGCAATTAATCCCCAATTACTTTGCCGCTTGTTAAGATGGGGATGCAGACTTGCCTCACTCTTATAAATCAAAGGGAAACAGGACTAGCCTTACCACAACTCAGGGCTCTTTCTGCGGCCTCCGCCAATTAGTGCTCTAGTTAATCAAACTTAGCAATTCCCGGGAGAGGCAGTGAGCTGGGAGAAGCCCCGGAGCGGTGAGAACTACTTGTTACTCCCAACGCAGCCTGACCCAAGTGAGGCGGCCAGCTTCTGTCTCTGCACCTCAGTTTTCTCCATTTTTGACATGAGCCGAAACCTCTCCCCTGAGCCTCTCCTTCCCGTCCTCCAATGCTCATAGGTGTGTGTGTGTGTGTGTGTGTGTGTGTGTGTGTGTGTGTGTGTGTCACACAGAGAGAGAGAGAAGGAAAAAACTGGGGGAAAAGGAGATTATGCTGATTTTAAGGTTATCATCCAGACTTCTTTAAACAACATTTCAGTGCCCAAGGATATGGTCACTAAGTGAAACGGCGTTAGGAGGACTCCCTGGAGAGGAAGGGAATATTCCCTGTGGCTTCCTGGGGTGAGGTGCCCAGGGATGGAAACGCGGTGATGCATAGCAGCCCAGAGAACCTCCTCATCCTGGTGGAGGACAGGTCCTTCTTCCCTGCTCCCTGCTGACAGTAGCTGTCCTGAGGGGCTGCCCAGCCGGGAAAGCCCTCTGCTACGGTCCCGGTAACCTGACAGCAGAGCACCCATAACAGGGACACCCTGGGAGACCGGATGCTTTCCTGACTGGGGATTAGGTGTGTGTCTCCACAGGAAGCCAGAGAAGACCCTGCAGAGGGCCAGAACCTTCATTCCATAGCTCACAACAGTCTTGAGGTGTGGGTCTTTTTTGCCAATTAGACCTCACATGAAACCAAAACAGAGGCCCATCTGCTGGGAGTAAAGTATCAGTGGGGGTCGGGCCACCCTATACCTGAGAGGCAATAAGGAAGGTCCCAGAAAAGAAAGACCCCGTCCTCTAGGATTTCACATCTAGCTGAGGGACAGTTGCTTTCTAAACAGAGCAGAGCTTGCTGGGAGCAGACTAAGAGACTCCAGCCGGACCAGGGAAGCCAGGCAGGCTTTCTGGAGGAGGTGGGGCTCAGCTGGGACAAGTCAGCAGCAGTGGCCAGAGGGAGGCTCTGCAAAGCACAGCAGCGACAGGGGTCAAGAGCCAGACCAACTGGGTCTCCTGGCTCTGGCACTTGAATGAATTACTTTGCATCTCTGTGGCTTAGTTTCCCTTTCTGTAAATTGAGGATTATGGCTCCATGGGGAATGTTGTGAGGCTCAGTGAATTAGCAGATGTCAAGAGATTGCAACAGCACCCACCTAGATTCAGCGCTTGCTAAATGTATGAGCCAGGCATGTAGTCCTGGCCACAGTGTGGCCCCTGCCGCCTGCAGCCAAGCTTCCGAGGGGGCAGAGCTGCCCCAAGCACAAGGGCCCCCACCTCCTGGCCCCAGGGCAGCTCAGGTCAGAACACGTCTATGTGCAGCATGCAGCATGGGACGTCAGCCTGGGGCAGGGCCACCAGGACAAGTCCAGGTCCAGGGGGAGCACTGTGGTCTACCGGAGCCTTGAGCAGGCCCAGCTCCTGGGCCTCCATGAGGCAGGCAAACAGTGCTGGCCTGGAGGTTGCCTGGATTAGAAAAGCCCCACCACATTTGTGGTCCAAACGCATTGTGAAATCCCACATAGCTGCCATTCGGCGAAGCATTCAGATCGCCTCCGGCAACTTGGCCCTTATTTCAAAAATAAACTTTAAATTTTAAACCATCAGCCATCTATGGTATAGAAACGGTCTAAATTATTGAAGAGCTAATTAACAGCTCAAAGCAAAGCTGTAGCAGGTGACAGGCTCCTGTGGTGCCCACTGGCAGAGAGACATTGGGCTTGAGGGGCACAGCTCCGCATGAGACATGAACCTGAAGCTGCCATCAGCCGCTATCTGCACGCTGGGGTCTGTGGGCTCCTTCTGACTGAGGGGTCCCTCCTCCTTGCAGCTCCCAGTTTTGCCTCTCCTCCTTCTCCTCTCCTTTGGCTGGCCCTGTTAGGAAGGGAGCAAACACTGACTTTGTTGTTTCCACAGAAATTGCTTAGTGTGGTATCTTCTTTTTTATTTTTTTAAGTTAATAGATAGCAGTGTTGTGGGGACAGTGTCCCAGGCTGTCAGCCTCATGTGGAAAAGTACTGGCTCGGGTAGATGGCCATCAGCTGTGACTGGTTGGCCATCAGCTGTAACCAGTTAGCCAATTAGCCACTGATACAACGGCCGTGGCTACGCTAGGGAGGTTGGTTGGCAGGCAGAGAAGGGGACAGCGGATTGCGGATCATGTGGATCCTTCTTCCTGTGTGTGTCTCACCCGGCCGCCATCGAGACTGGGGTGCAGGAAGACCCCTTGTTGAGGTACTGGCGATGTGTGCTCCCTGTATCTCCAACCCAGCCTCCAGTGAGACTATCGTGGTATGACTCCCCTATCTATGGCTCTGTGGGTGTTCCTTTTTGGCCTCACCATATCCTGCGTTCTTATGCGGGGAGCGGGACCAGAGACCCTGCATAACACCCCGCATGACAAACTGGCAATAGGGTATACAGTGCTGCCTGCTAGAAGCTTCTGAGGGCATGACTCACTTAAGACTGACTCCCACCCCAGGAGCAAATGGGCTTCCTCATGGCTCCATGCATGGCCGTGCACTAGAATTCCAACTCTCCCCTATTCCTTCCTGTCTTCCTTCATCCCTGTCAGGAGGGAGCTGGGAGGAAGGAGCTGTCCACCACAAGGAGAGGAAGGCCCCAGAGGCACCATGAGGCACCCCATCTCCATCTCCGGAGAAGCCAGAAGGAACCCTGAAGAGATCCGTTGCCTGAGGAACCTTTGAGAACCCCCATCCCATGGTTTGTAATGGATTTTAGTTGTGGATCTTATGCCAATTCAGTTCCTTCATCAGCAGGGAGCAAGCGCTGAGGGAGGTGCAGAGACCCAGGTCCAGAGAGCCACGTCCATCCAGGCTGGTCTTGAGATACAGAGGTGCAACCAACAGCCGAAGACAAACTAAACTGCTTGGAGGGGTGGGAGGGGCCTTCAGTTTTTTAGTTCCACCTAGGATTGGAACCCTTGAAAGAAAAAACCCTCCCCATCTTAATGAAAGTAAGGTACCAGCCACCAAGCCCACAGCCCGTCTGGGCCAGCTCTCCCCTCAGATTGGCACCAGGCCCTTGTGGTTTTGCCTCCAGGCCTGTGGTCCCTTCAGTCCCTAAAAATGGCTTGCTCTCATCTCCTCTATGCTTCTACCGGGTCAACTCTGTTCTTCCACAATTGAACACTTCCTTCTACTGCTGCCGCAGCTGTTTAACATCCTGTCATCAAGGCCATTGCCTTCCCTGGGCCCCCCTCCTTGTCTGCTGCCCTGATTCCCTCCACCACTCCTCCGCCTTCAGTCCTCCTCTGCTCCAGCATCCAGCCCTTCTCTTCTCCCCATCCCCTGCCTCTCTGTGGACCCTCCCCCTTCAGCTGCTGTCCCCAGTGTGTACTTTCCCAGGATCTGTCCTTGGTCTCCCTGCATTTGTGACTTCTCGCCCTGGGAAGGATGGTACATGGTGGGGACACTATTCCTTTTACCTATTTCCTTCTACTTCACCCTTCCATGGGGTTGGCCTTGGGTTTCTGCTAGACCTCTCTTGAGAGAGGGGTCTCCCCATAGACCCCTGTGATACCAAGAAGGGAGAGCATGTGCTTCGGGGGAGCACAGCCCCAGAGGGCATCCCAGCTCTGCCCTCACCTGCTGTGAGCTGTGGCATGTTCCAGAATCCTGCCACACCTGTGTCCCCATCATATACTGTGGATAATAGTCATAATCACAAACATCTGCAGTGCTTATTGTGTGTGCTGGGCGGACAGTGTTCAACTCATTCTCACAAAAATCCCCAGATGATGGATATTATTATTATCACCCTCTCTGAGCTGCAGAATCTGAAGCTCAGAAAGGTAAAATAACTTATCCAAGGTCAAACAGCTCACAGATATCAAAACAGAATTCAAACCCAAACAGCCCTGACTCCAAAATCTAAACTGCCTCCCAGATATGATATGAAAGTTAAATAAGGCTCTATACTAAATAATTAATAAAGGTCTGTTACGGGAGAACAGGTCACACATCAGGCGCTAAGTCCCTCTCCTCCTGGCCCTGTTTTGTAACAAGAAAGTCCTCGTGAAACCAATTTCAAGATTCAGCTCAGGGCCAGCCTGGTGGCTCAGGTGGTTGGAGTGCCCTGCTCCTAATGCTGAGGTTACCGGTTCGATTCCCACATGGGCCAGTGAGCTGCGCCCTCTACAGCTAAGATTGTGAACAACAGCTCTCCCTGGAGCTGGGCTGCAGTGAGCAGCTGGAGGTTGGCGTGTGCAGCCGCCTGATGACCAACTGCTTCAGCTGGGGGTAGTGCAAGGCTCCTAATACCTGCATGCATGGCCCAGGGAGCTGTGCCCTACACAACTAGACTGAGAAACAACAGCTTGAACTGGAGTGGGGCGGGGGGGAGGGAGGTGGAAGAAAAGGGGGGGGAAAGATTCAGCTCAAATATTATTACCTCTAGGCACTCTTTCGGCCTCAGTGTGCTCCCTACACATAATTCACTGAGAGCCTACCGGTATTATGAATTATGCAGGGTAATTTATAGACAACCTCTCTCTCTCTCTCTCTCTCTCTCTCTCTCTCTCTCTCTCTCTCTCTTAAGGAGGGCACAGCTCACAGTGGCCCATGCGGTGATCGAACCGGCAACCTTCGTGTCATCCACACCTCGCTCTAACCAACCAAACCACCCAGCCACCCTAGACAGCATCTCTAATCCAACAGTAACAACCCTGAAAAGAAGATTTGATTCTTGCCCCCATTTTACAGCTGAGGAAATTACAGCTGCAGATCTTTAGCGAGAAGCTGGGCCAGGACGTGAATTCAGGTGTGTGAGTCTTTCTCCCCATCTCCATGATGATGATACTGCTTATTGGTTTCCACAATGGACCCCCAGAGCTAGATTCAGTGAGATCACTCACATTTGTGTCATCAGCCTCTAACGTGGTGTCAGGCAGGTAACAGGACTCAGTTTGTCAGGTGAATAAGTGAGTGAGCAACGACAGAATGAACCGCACCTGATTAACCCATGTGCCCTTCTATCCAAGATCACGTCGAGGCCTCCTCACTGGAACTCTGTTCCTACTGGCCCAGAAGCCAGGGTACAAACCATGCCCAAAGAGCTCTAGAACTGCTCTTTATCTAGAACGTGATGCTCTACTCGCCAATCCCCTTTCTCTGATGTCCTTGGGGCCAGGTTGGAAGCCTGCAGACTCCCCTTTCCACACTCACCTGTAACAGAGAGTCCCTTCTCGTTACAGAGTCTGCCCTCACTCGCAGAACGAGGGGCTGGCTCTGCTATCCCCCAGCCCTGCAGACCAGGACCTGCCCATGCTGCAGGCGCAGGCTCACCCAGCCCCAAGGCAGGTGGATGCCCTTTCCACGGGCCCCGGGGCTCTCTGGAATATGCCATACACTGATTAACAATCCTCTCTCGGAACGTAACCAGCTCTGGGCCTCTCCCTCTGCCTGTAGAAATTTTCACCATGCTGCTGCGTTGGAGTTTCTACTTCAAAGTGTTCCTCCTCCTCCTGGGATCTGTTTTTGGGAACTGGCACCACAGTCCTGCTCATGATGCAGGCGTGTGTTCTCGGCATCACCTCGGCCCCTTGTCCAAATCGGTTCCCAGGTCCTACAGGTTCCTTCCACATGGCTTGGTCGGGCACTCAGGCCCCGGTCCTCTCCGTGTCCCCTCAGTTCTGTCCCTCTGAGCCCTTTCAGGAGCCCTGTCCTCCAGCCACCGCTGACTGCCAGCTTTCTCCTCTTCCTGTCTTTGCCTTAGAATTCCTATTCCTTCCAATTCCACACAACTCCATAAATAGCTTCTGGTTTCCCAACCGCTCCCGAATTCCCTGATTCACTCCACACCCCAACTCAGCCTACCCCCTCTCCCCCAGGAGGGAAATTGAAGACAGTTTAAAATAAAGCAAATCAAAGAGCAGAGGCTGATGCCAAGTGTGGCTCAGTAGGAATCACCGGGAGGCCTGGCTCCCTCCTGCTGGAAGGCCTCCCCCAGGCAGGCAGTGTGCTCCCCTCCTCTCCTCTCCTCTCCTCTCCCGTATGTTCCAATCCTGCCAGACTTGCATCCAGCTGGTAGAGATGATGTTCAGACTACAGGCGGCTGGCAGGGCTCAGGGAGCCCCGAGGGAGGAGCAGGAATGGCTTTAGAAGCAGCCCTACTGAGCTCACTGGCTGCCACTTAAACCTTCCACAGGTGCAGATGAAAGCAGGCCCTGCAGGCCTTTCTGTGAGCCAAGCACCCAGAGAAATAGTGGAACAGGGAGGCAGCAAGTGGGAAGGAGGTGGGATTGGAGTGCCAGAGAAAATGCAAGATGCCCAGTTAAGATTGAATCTCAGATCCACGACAAATAACGAATTTGCCAATGTAAGTACGTCCCATGCAATATTTGGGATGTGCTTATATTGAAAAAGTGTATTTTTTGTTGATCTGAAATTCAGATTTAACTGTATCTTGTTTTGTTTTGGGTGTGTGTGTGTGCTGAATCTGGCAACCCTAGGTCACCACCACCCGTTGGACACCCTGATGGTGCCTGTTCCTCACACCGTGCCTGCCCCTCTGGCACAGTGGAGGGAAAGAGAAATGGGTGGGAGAATGTGTACTTTTGCCAGGGCTGCCAGAATAAAGTATCATGAACAGGGTGGTTTAAACAACAGAAACTTAACATCGCACAGTTCTGGAAGCGAGAAGTCTGAAATCAAGGAAATCAAGGTGCTGGCAGAACCATACTCTCTCTGCAGGCTGTGAGGGAAGGTCCTTCCTGCCTCTTCTAGCTTCTGGTGGGTCCCATGAATCCTTGGCGTCCTTTGGCCCATGGCAGCATCATTCCAATCTCTGCCTCCATCATCACATTGTGTCCTCCCTGTGTGGCTCTGGTCTGTTTTCTCCACTTACACCCTCATCCAGCACGGGCCCATCTTAACTTGATTACATCTGCAAAGACCTTTTTTCTTCATAAGGTCACATTCTGAGCTTCCTTGTGGACAAGAATTTGGGGGACACTCTTCAACCCAGTAGAGAATTCACTCTGCATTCACTTATATCTACCTCACCGAAAACATTCAGATCTAGATGACCATAAAATTTGACCGAAAAAAAAACACGCCCATAATCTGCTCTGAAAGTTCACAAGGCCAAACTCACATGACACCAGGGCAGCAGGAGCTGACCCTCTGGGACACCTCAGCCTGAGTAAGGAGGCCAGAGCTGTCTTTCTCCTCTTCCTGCAAAGAGCCCATCACTCAGGGCACCCCACTTGGGTGACAGAAATAAGCCTCATGTCACCAACAGCACCACAAGAAAACCCTGGATGCAGTGTATGTGTGCCTGGGGCCCACCGACCAAGGTCTGTGTGAGACTGAGAGGCTGAGTCCCTGCAGAAGAAAAGGAAACATCTTCAAAGGTAGACACTGCATCTGGCCTGATTGGAGGCTATATGGCCCGAGCGCCTGCACCCCTGGCTCAGCCCCAGTTCCACTCTGACCAAGGGCCTGGGGCCTGGCCAGTAGGCTGGTGAAAGGAGGGGTGTGCAGATAAGGGACTGAGCCTCCTGGGCTGTCCCCTCCGAGGAGCAGATTGGTTAGAAGATGCCGCTCCCCTGGGAGGCCCCCAGAGCCCCAGGCCCCTGGCCCACCCAACGCAACACAATGGGGGCTCTAGCACCAGTATATGTGGTTCAGGCCTGGACTGTGTTGTGAAAATCCACAATGCTGCAGAGCTAACAAACAGGCCTGAGGGGCTTCACTTATTATTTGGAGCCTTTCTGGGTGGAGAAGTCCTCCCTTCAGATACCTAGTATGAATAATTTATTCATGGAGCCCGTGGTCTGGGTCACCATAATAACTAGTACAGAATGGAGAGTAGTATGTGACTTACTGCATTAAAACCACCACGCACGTACACACACAGAGGCATATGCTTACACACACATTCACACACACTGCGGAGAGCTCTTTCTCAGGGGCCTTGTCTGCTTCCCTCTCCTTCTGGACAAGAAGGAGATGGCACCCTTCTTGCCCTGGACCCCTGACAATCTCCCTTAGGGGTTGCCATGCTGGGCTTCTCTTCTCATCTGTTAGGTCTGCATGGGAATATTTGATTTTCTGGGCCTGTGGCAGTTCCTTTATATTCAGGTAAAGGCTCAAAACACCCTCCCTTCCTTCTTCCCAGCCTGAGACGGTCACCATTCATATCTGTGGGATTCTTCAGAGAAGCAGGGATTCAAAGGCTTGAATCCTCCATTATGTGGTGGCTGCTAATGGCTCCATCTCACATCGAGAGATTCAAAAGGGTGGGTCTTTGAAGCACTTAAGATGCTCTGATCTTTCCAGGTTCTATTGAGTATTCAGTGCCTCGCGTGTCTTCTGGCAGCAAGAGCCTACTGTGCCACGATTTGTGTATCTTTTGTCAAGTGCCATAACGTGAACATGATAAACCCCGACATAATTAACGGCATATTTTCATATAAAGAGGAGTAACTCGATTCTGAGTAATCTGCTTGCACACTTCCACTGGAGCCGTATTTTCAGTCAGGATACTTTGTTCAGAGACAGACTGTCTTCCTCTGATGGGGAAGTGACAACTCAGCCTCTCCAGAGGGAGGGCCAAGCACAGAGAGACCCTCGCTCAAGAGAGAAGCAACTTAGGCGAACTGCTGGAAAGAAAACAAAGGATTCTTGAGATTCCACAATTCCCTATCCCCAGGCCAGAAAGGACAGTGCAACAAAGGAGGCTGGCATCTCCTGATACAGGGAGACCCCAGATAACAGAAGCCCTGAAAGAATCCTTGTCACAGCCAAATATGGGGGGTGGGGGGCGCGGGGCGGGGGGGACACACAGAAGGAGCCACATGAAAGCTCCAGGGTATCAGTCGCTCTGTGACTCCTTCCCTCCTCTACAGGGGGCCTTCCTGAGGATCTGTGACAAGCCAGTCATGTGAGCAAAATGTAGCTGAAGCCAGAGTTTACAAAGCCTGAAACAGAAGAGAATTTATTGTCGTAATCAAATAAAGCTTACAGTCAACTTCATCTGACACATATATAATGACAGGCAGAATCATTACTGTGCTGTTGGCACTTAGGCCTAAATGGTAATCAATTTCCCTAAACGACTGCAATTAGTACGCCTTTTCCACGACACACTGAGCATTTCTGGGTCTGTTCAAGGGAACTCAATCCAGCAGCGCTGCCACCCTTCTCCAGATCCATGAGGTCCAGCACTTCCTGGTTTTGGGCAGAAGATCCCCCAAGACTAAAACTAAAAGCTATTAACTTACCTTTCTTTGCTTCTCTTCAGGATGTCTCTTAACAGTAACTAAGAAAGAAAGTGTCATGTAAGGGAAGGCGTCTGTGCACCCGTCAGAACCTCCCGTGCCTTTAATGAACCCATTTAATAGGTCTGCTTGTCTAGCACCTCACACTGAGCCACGAATGGCTGAATGGCCACCATCCCCTGCCTTCCCCAGCACCACTTATTTGTTAGTACAAATGTAGAGGAATTCCAGATGGTGTGCCACAGAAAACATGTGGTGGAATATATTTTAGATCTGGCTTAAAAAAAAAAAACTATTCTCTTTCTTTACCTATGATATCCAAAAGGAGAGAGTCCAATGTCATAGCAAAATTTCAAAGTAAAGTTGTTCTTGGATCTCTCTCCCGCTTCTCAGGACTCCAGAGCTTCTGTGTTGCCTCTGTCCAGACTCCCCTCCCTGGCACCCACCTGGCCCTTGCCTCCCACAAAAAGCCCTGTGATCTCTAATGAATTTTTCTTTCTCTTCCATTCTCAAAACCCCCTTTCTCCTAAAGGTGAACCTGAGCTAGGTAGTCTCCCGATAGTTTACATTTCTGTGTTCATAAAAAAGACAGAAACGAAGGAAGGGTTTGTAAGGACACATCTCCATTTCTTCCTCTTCTTTGTGGTTCTTATTCTCGTCTTTTTCTTCATATGAGAAACATGGCTACTTTGGGGAAACAGGTTTTTACGATCTTTAAAACTGGTCCTGGCATCCTGACCAGGGCATTTGCACCACTTGCCCACACCACCTCTGGACAAAATTACAAAACTTCGCCAAGTGTGTCCATGGGCACTTCATCCCCCTCTGAACCTCTTCCCTTACCTCCTCTCTCCACTTTCGTAATCATCCACGAGCCCAAGAGTTCCTTCTGATCTCCAGATGGGTAACCTTGTTAATCACTTCCATTTACAGAAGTGAAACCTCCAGCAGGTTCCAATCAGGAAAACAGTTATTTCAACAGAGGGAATTTAACATAAGGAATTGGTCACATAGATAATAGAGGGCTGGAAGAAAATAAAAGGGGGAGCAAGGGACACCAAAGGACAAAAGGTAAGAAGAAGCAGCAGGTACTATCTGGAGTGCTCACAGAATAATAGGGAAGGGCTTGATTTATCAAAAGCTAGAAGCTTGGAAAGGGCCTGGCCCCACTGAGCTGGGACACAGACCTTAGAATTGGGGGTGATGCCCAGCTACTGCTGGTTAGTGCCTCTAAGAAGGCATGATGAGGCTGGTTCTTTTTGGGAGCATCCACAAAAGCTGGCAGCTGGAACAAACTGCTGCTGCCACCAGGACAGGACAAGGTGCCACTGGTGCAGCAACAATGACAGAAATAGTAAACAAGCAAGAACCAGGAAGTCCCCTCTCCTCCTCCTGACCCTCTTCTGGCTCCCAGTGGGCCCTTTTGGCTTAACTACTAACAGGAGTCAGCCTCCAAAGGAGAAATGCAATGGCAGAGTCCCAGCTCCAGCAGCACAGAGCTGAGAACAGGAGACTGAGTCTGGAGGCCAGAGAAGTGAATGCCTGGAGCATCCATTTTGTTTCCAACAGACCCCGAGTCTAATATTTGGCTTCACCTTCCGGAGAGCCAAGTGCTTCCTTCTGCCAGAAGTTTGCAAAATACCATCATACAAAAAGATATTTCACAGGAAACATATTTCAAATCACATCTATAGCTTGGGGTCACTGCAAAATTCTGTCGTCTGTAGAGGACATCTACAGATGGATGTCCGCTGTAAGCACCCCACTTGCTCAGGTGTGAGGCATGAGCAGCAGAGGCTTGGAAAGGACAGGAAACTCGCGGGTCTCCAGACACCAGGCTTCCTCTGTGGGCTGCTGGTGATTCCTGGAGATGTCTGTACCATTAATCCCTCAGTCACTGCCAGCTGGTTCTGCAAATGCCCTGGATCCCTGCGGCATCGCATGTACGTTTATTCCCAGCACCACCACCACCCACTCTTTCTTCTACACCTTTTTTGGGAGCACGGGAGCCAGGACGCTGAGGTAGAAACTGGGCGAGTGCTCCCCCTAGTGGCGGACAACGAAACTCCTAAAATCTGCTTCCTTCCTGGAGAAACGCTGAGTCATTTACTCAGTACTTGACCTTGTCAGGGCTTGTGCTAAGCTCTTTATTTTCCTTACCTCATTTAATCCTCACAACAGCCCTATTTAAAAAGGTGCTCTTATTCCCAATTTACAGATGGAGACACTGAGTCTTGAAAGAGGCTAGATAAAGACACATGGATGTTCTGACTTGGGGAAATAATAAGGAAATGGCTCAGTGTCCTACCCTAGCCAGCGACTTTAGTGCCACACCTGCATCTCTCACATCACCTGAGTCCTTCAGCTTTGTTGGCAAAGAAGTGACATTATTGCATTGTCATGCGGGGTCGCAGCTCCCGTGTCCCGCACAAGAACGCAGGATATGGTTAGGCCAAAAAGGAACAACAACGGAGCCATAGATCTGGGAGTCCTGTGTGTGAAGGAGCCTCATGTTCCTGGATTGACTGTTCTTTTAGAATAGTTTGTTCATTAAAATAAGAACAAGCAAACAAAACAAAGGAAGGAGAGGGGGAGAAAGAGAGGTGAGATTTCTGAGTGTTTTCTGTTTCCCCATCTCACTTGCCTAGTTTGCCAGGAAGTAGAAAGTAAAGTACACAGAATGGCTGCACACATTCCTCTCTGCCCTGAGCCATATCTCCAATCAGAAACAGGTTGCTCAAGAGGCAGCTTCATCCCCCCAGGCACTTGGCACACCAGGAATGTGGGCTGTGACACAAGGATCAAGGAGACCTCCTTTGAGGACAAGTGCCAGCTGATGTGGGCTCCAGCTAAACTTATTCTGTAAGAAACCTCTGTGGGTTCTGGAAAGCCCCGCTTGGATGCAAGGATTCCCTCTACCCACATCAGCCAGGGTGGCCCTCTGTTCGGATGCCCCCAGTGACAAGGAATATTCAACCTCATGAGGTGTTCTAGTCCAATGATAGCCAGCTCCAAAGGTACAAACATCTGGCTTGTGCTGACTCTGTATCTGTCACTTCCAACCTCTGGTCTTTATTTGGCTCCATGGGGCAGCATGGAATAAATTTAATCTCCCTTCCACAAATGTCTGGGTCATCCTGGTTACTCAAGACCACCCACACTAGTCACTATCCCCATTAAGCCTGCCTTCTCCTGTTCCTCACCCAGCCACTCTCTCCTGAATACCTACACATTTAAAAGGGTAACTAATCTTGGTTAGACTTGGCCTAGCAACCTAAATGTGGTGGAACCACTTCAGCTCTGAATACCGCATTTAGAGTACGTCCTAAGATGCCCAAACACAAGTCATTGACAGTGGATGAGTAATACCAAGAGCCCTGTGGCATTCCATTAGAGACCCCTCTTATCCTTTAGGCAATACTCCTTATTCATTCACCCAGTTAACTGCCCACATAAATGCACCATCTTTCAGTTTCCTTTCTCCGTCTTGTACATAAGAATCGGTCAAAGACCATGCTGAAATCCAGCTTTTCCTTCACTCAGTCATGTATTATTCATTCAACAAACACTTATTGAGCTTCTACTATGTGCTGGGTGCTACTCTAAGTGCTGGAGATACTGTGTTGAGCAATATGGATGATGTTTTTTCTCTTATGGAGTTTAAATTCATGAAGTAGGAGAGGGAGAGGCAGCAGTCAACCAACAAGTAAATAATTTAATGAGATAATTTCAGACAGTGGTTCAAAAACAATTAAGTGACCAGGATTGTAGCAGGAATAAGTATGGAAATAGGAGACATCTGAGGAAGCTCTGGTGCTGGTTTAGATGTGCAGTGTCTATCACATGCCTGCCATCTGTCAGGCGAAGACCCCTAGAAATATGCAGGGACAGGATTTGTCCTTGGCAGCCTCATGCTGACATTTGTCACATCCTGTCTGGATGATCACACACCTGGCTTGAAGTGTTCTAATACTCACCGGTTGTCTCACTTTCCTCTTGTTCTCATAGCAGGAGAGAACCCGTCTCCGGCACCCACAGTCCCTCTCAGCCTGCCAGCAGCTGGATGTTATTCTGGGCTTTCTCGGGCCCTGGATGTCATCACACCTGACCGGTATTTTTGCTTTTGCCTCAGGCTTCAAGATGGCCTGATAGGACCTTTTTTCTAAACTGCGGTAAAATAGACATACCATTTACCATTATTAAGCATACAGTTCCGCGGCATGATGCGTGCTCATGGGGTTGTACAACCATCACCCCAGCACTGCTTTCGCCCGTCTTCCCTCTCAGAGCCCAGTCATGGACCCCCTCCTCGTTTCGAAATCCACACCCTTCTCCCTGACTACTGAGACCTCTCAGAGCATATGCAAGTTTTCTCCCCTTCTCTATCACCCACTTCACTCTGTATTTGTCAGAGATGGCAGAGTGGTTCCCTTATCTGTTCTGCTACCTTCTGAGAAGGGACAGATCAGCCAGAGCCTGTGCTTCTGCCGAGTGAGAGGCACAGCAGCTGTCTGCACAGATGGAGTCCCTCATCTCCTGTGGTCGGCTGGCCCTGTGCCAGGTCCAAACCGTGTATTAGTGATGCCCCATCCATGTGCAGCAGGGAGGAAAACAGGCCCACCTGAGGCCTAGATATTGAAGCCCTAGATATGGAAAGGTCAGGCCACATCCTCAGGTAGCCACTGAGAAGGCTTTTTTTTCTTTCTTTCTTTTTAAACAAGTACTTAATAGAAAAAGGAAACAGTGTTCTGGGTAGTTGTCTTGTTCCTCTGATTAAAAATAAGAACAGGGTTTTTTTTTTTCATTCTCCATGGTGGCCACTTTAGGAATCCACCATCAAGTGATTAGTGAAACAATTACAATTGGGACCTAACACAACAAAATAGGGGCTTTGGCTTAAGTGTGCAGAGAGTTTTCCCCTTCCTTTGCTATTTATCAATTCAGTGTCCCCTCCCTTCTACCTTAATGATTCATAGTTTAAACCTGTCTGCATGATTTATAGAGAGGCTTGGAGACACCTATTATTTAGCCCCGGCTCTCAAAGAAACACCCCAGGGACCGTCATGGGCCTGGGCCGCTTTCCCCATCACTGCCCCTCTCCTGTGATGGAGCAAAGGAAGGAGCAGAATCAGGGAGCAGAGGAAACACCAACAGCCTCCCACAGGGGAGGAAACCAGGCAAGAGAGAGGGGAGAGACTCTCCAAGGACCAGAAGCCGGAGACTAGTAGGGAGGTGAGCACAGCTCAAGCACAACCAGGTCCCCCGCTGCCACATGCCAGAGGACCTGCTCGTCCTAGCAAGTGCTTTCCCATCTTGGGGCTTGTCTCATTCCTGCAACAACTCAGAGACACTTACAGCCACTGCTCCAGGCTGTCTTGGAGGGGACCATATTAATAACAGTGATTGTGGGCAATTTTTTTCCTACGGACTTATTACCAGTGCTATATGAGTGCTTATTATTAATAATAATAATTTAGTGCAGACTTTACTGCTTTTGTGTAACAGTGAGTACCTGGATTCTAATTATCTGTCTTATTTTAATATTTATGGAATTAATCAAACTTTTTAATGGAAAACCCCACAATGAAATTACCGAGGGCATGCTTCAATGAAGACAGATGCGGCCTGCTGTGGCAAAAGACAGCTCGACTTTATTAACTTTACTGGGAACCAGCATGCAGTCTGGCCCCCGAGTCAGGCAGGCTGGGCTCTCTGCGGCCCAGGGAGAACCCCATCTGTGAGCCTCTGAAAAGGGGGTCTCCCCATCCTATCACTTCCTGTGCTGACAGGGTGGGAATGACCTATTCAAACTATCCACCCTGCTGGTTCCACGGGCCAGGTTGGTGCCGACAGGTGCTCCTGGCTGGCCTGACTCCCCCACAATAGATGGGCAGCAAAGCCAGATTCAAGCACCGTCTGAAAAAGAAGGAAGATGTTCCCTCTAGGCTCCAAGCCTCAGCCAGCTTATACCCTTCGGTGCCTTGGGGCCTTCACTGATGGCAAGGTCAGAAATGCCCTCACCAGTGTCATCTCAAACCAGGAGTATCAGCAGTCTGGGCTGAGGTGGCCAGCTGACGGTCATCGAAGACCCCTCTGAGATTCTGCGGCTCCAGGGGCCTCAGCAAGAGTGTGGAGTGCTGACAGGTACTTCTTGTTAAACAGGAGGGCTGCTGTTTACTCAGGGCTTACCCCTGGCAGGCCCTGTGGGACGTGCTTTCTCAGTATGCTTGAATGTTCGTTTTACAACACACTGTGTATCAGGCACTGTTATTATTTTCCTTTCATAGATGGAAACTAAGGCTAAATGGATTAAGCAGCTTGCAAAGGTGGTGGGAAATGCTGGGCCTGAACGCTGAGCTCCTGAATTCAGGCCGTGGGAGGCCAGGCTCCCTGCAAGAACCGCTGCACCCTGCAGTTCTCCTCTACTTCTGGGAGCCCCTTCTCTGCAAACCCTCTGTCAGGGGGCTGGAACCCTCAGGCTACCCTCCAGCTGCCAAAGAGTCACACTCCTGGATTCATAGGGGCCCTTTTCCAACCCAATTTTTACCTTACTCTGCATGCCTCGCCCCAGATACCTTCAGGAGGCAGCCATAGTGAAGGGGCTTCAGGGCCACCTGGGGAGCTTGAGCAAGCCAGCACCGGGCCTATACATCAAGTCCCCTGGGACCCAGGCAGGCGTACATTTCCAATAAGAGGTAAGATGAGATTAGGACATCCACATGTAGCATCTCGAAGATTCCATCAAATAGCCAGGGTTCTCCCAAGGTTCTCCATTCTAGCTTCTCAATAGGGAGCTTTTAAAAATACCCACCTGAGCCCAATCCCCAGAGATTCTGTTTAATTGGTCTGGAAAGATTCTGTTTAAATGCTCTAAGAACTGGCATATAAATTTTGAAGCGCCCCAGTTGATTGTAGTGTGTCATCTATGTGGAGATATAGCGGCTTAGAATAAACACCTATTGTCTGAAAAGAAATTTATCCTAAGAAGTGAACACTCTTCCCACAGCTGTGACGTTGTTGTCCTTGTGTGTGAGCTCAAAGGTCACATCTGAGAGGGGCTCCTCCCCAGCAATAGTAACCCCACCCCTACGCACGGCCACTGTATCCAGTTTTCACCCAGAAACTGTGAATATGACCTTATGTGGAAATAGGGTCACTGCAGATGTAATCGAGTGAAGATGATGGCATAGTGGATGAGAGTGGGCCCTCATCCAGTGGCTGGTGGCCTTGTTAGGACAGGGAAATTTGGACACAGACACACAGCAGAGGATGTCAAGTGAAAAGGAGACAGAGGTTGGATTGATGCATCTTCACTCTGAGGAATGCCAAGGATTGCTGGCAGCTAGAGAGTGGGGCTCTTGCTAGGGGTTGCTTCCTGGAGCCCTCAGAGAGCATGTGTGGGGACAGAACCAGGAGTGCAGTTTCCAGGCTCTCGCCCTCACGTGGAAAGGTGCTCACTCAGGTAGTAAATGGCCATCAATTGTGATTAGATGGCCATCAGCTGTGGCTAGTTGGCCATCAGCTGTACCCAGTGAGCCATTGGCCACTAATATAACTGCTGTGGCTACACTAGCAGCAAATGGGGGCTAGCAAGAAGATGGTGGCTGAGCTAGCAACCTCGGATTGCGAGAGGCGGATGCTGCCAGTGAGAATATAGTGGTATAACTCCCCTATCTATGGCTCCGTGGGTGTTCCTTTTTGGCCTCACCATGTCCTGCATTCTTATGTGGGGAGCAGGAGCTGAGACCCTGCAGGCCGTCCCGCATGACAGCATGGTTTTGCCAACACCTTGATTTCAGACATCTTGCCTCCAGAACTGTGAGAGAATAAATTCCGATTGTTTTAGACCACCCAGTTTGTGGTGATTTGTCACTAATACAAACCCCACGTAAGCCATAAGCCGATGGGTTTGTTGCAGCGTTTGCCTATCCACGCCCTGCTCCCCAGCTGGCCCGTGTGCGCAGTGGTAGAAGTGGCCTCGTCCCTGTAGTCACCACTCCAGCTTCAACACCTAAAACAGTGCCCGGCAAGTACTCGGCACTCAAAACTTTTGCTTAAATAGATGAATAAAAGAATAAATAGAAGGCATAACCCTGCCTTCTAAGATGGAAAGGTGAAGCTCCATTCGGACTGTGTGAGAGGTAAATGGAAATACCTTTAACTTAGCCCTTGTTGCAAGGAGATCATTATTCTAAACGCTTTGTATGGACGTTATCATTTAACCTCTGAATAAGCCTGTGACGTAGATGTTGTGATTATCTCCCGTTTTATAATGAAGTTTATAATGAACTAATGTTCAGGCGGGAAGTCAGCTGCCAGAGGGCAGATGTCACAGAAGTGGAAAAGCCAAGTGTTGAATCCAGGGCCAAGTGATTTAAGAAACCCCATGTTTTCCAATGAGGGCCCTGGCCCTGCCCTTTCTTACTCGAGTGCCACCCGGGACGCACCCCAAAGGCCAGGCTGAGCAAGCCAACACCTCACTCAGACAGGTTGTGAACCTTGAGCTTGACAAACAAAAGTTTCTCCAAATTCCTCTCCTCTCAACAGTTTTTCTCTATCTCCCTTCCAATCACCCCGGAATCAGAGCTAGAGAACTAATTTATTAAGGGCCCTAGAGCCTTCAGAAAGATCACCTAAAGAGGACAAGTCCAAATTAGAAATGTTTATCTTGTTTCAGATGACTTTGCGTTTCAGCTCTACCTAGAAAGACATTTTTTAACAGATAGAGAAGTAAGTTGGGCGAAACTAGTCTACCTCCCAGGTGAGGAGGCTGTGAAGTGCCACAGAATAAGCACACTCTTTGTTTTTTTTTGTTTTTTCTATTTGGAAAAGAGTCAGACCCCCTGGTGAAGCAGGCAAATCGGATTCTGGCTGAAACTTCAGCAGAGATGAATCTGGTCTCGCCAAGCCCTAGAAGCCCAAGTCAGCTCTGTCTGGAAATTATGAACATGGAACAAGTTGGTTCTCCTTTATGATGACGACTGAACATGCTGCTACATCAAGTGTTCCATGACTTACCCTTACCTTGCTTCTAAATTATTCTGACATCTTCCTACGCTTCTCCTCTGCTGAAATCCAGTTTTAATTAATTTTCTGTAATAAGTCAATTGTCCCGTTTGTTTTCGTTTCAAAACGTGTTCATCACCAGAGCTCCATTAATCATAAGTGACAGTTACAAACTAAAATCAATAGCCACAGAACCATAGACATTGGAAACACCAAAGACCAATTTGGTCACCCAGCTCCCGCCAGGACACGGGCCCACTGGTCATGCCAGCACCTTGCTCCTTTTCCGTCTCATCTCCCACTTTTCCTCTCTCAAAAGGCTGCACCTGACCAGGGAATCAGTGACCAACCCCATCCAGTTCTTTAATCAAGTGAAGACTGGGAAATGAAGAGAGGAAGATAGAAAAGAGGGAGAAGAAAAGAAATAGGTAAAATAAAAGTGACAACAGGAACCCCTCTTCTTAGTGAAGTCAAGGAATGCCCATTCCTGTTCTGGGGAAATAAGAATCAAAGAGGTTGAATGGTGAGGGGCTGGGGGGTGGCGGTGGCGGTGACCGGTTAGCTCAGTTGATTAGAGTGTGGTGCTCAGAACACCAAGGTTGCCAGTTCAATCCCCGCATGGGCCACTGTGAGCTGCGCCCTCCTTAAAAAATAAAAATAAAAAAGATATTGAATGGGTAAAGAAGATGGGGTGTGTACCCCTACAATGAATACTATTCAGTCAAGAGAAGAAGGACAGCCTGCCATTTGCAACATGGGTGGGCCTTGAGTGCATTGTGCTAAGTGAGATAAGTGAGACAGAGAAAGACAAATACTGCATGGTATCACTTACATGTGGCGTCTTAAAACACACAAACAAAAAAGCCCAACTTGTAAAAACAGAGACTAGAATAAGTTGTTACCAGAGGCTGGGGAATGGGAGAATTGGGGAGATGTTGTTTAAGGGCACAAACTTGCAACCAGGAGATGAAAACGTTCTGGAGATCTAATGTACAGCCTAAGTCCCTCTACATCGTCCTCCCTGTGTGTGTGTCTGTGTTCAAATTCCTCCTTTTTATAAGGACATCAGTCATATGGGATGACCCATATAACTGCATCTTACTTTGTCTACATCTGCAAAGACCCTCTTTCCAGTAAGTTCATATTGTGATGGACTGGGAGAGAGGACCTCAACATACCTTTTTTAAGGGGACACAAATCAACTCAACTCATAACAGGGAGCTCCCAGATCCTCATCATGAGCCTACAAGCCCCTCCCCTGCCCTGCCCATTACCTCTCCAGCTCCTTTCAAAACCGTCTCCCTCACTCTGCTCACTCCAGCTATGTGAACTCTTCCTAGTCCTTCAGCTTCTTACTCTCTCAACACCTCACGTTTGTGTTTACAAATAGCAGGTGACAAGACCTTCTCCAGGAGTTGAAGAAAGACCTCCCAAAGGAAACAGAAGAAGCGGAAAGGGCGTTCCCAGTGTTTCCTTGCAATGTTCTACATGAGAGAGGATAAACCTTTCCTCTCCTGTCCAGAATTAGAATTAGCATCCTTCCAGCCAGCAAGTACAACTTACTATCACGCTGGTCTGTCCTACCCACACAGATACCCCGTCACCTGACCCACAGCCCAGTGTGCCCCCATAGCCCACCCACCCTTCCTTCTCTGCAGGTTTGGTGGCCCTTTGACCAAGGTCTCCTGATTTTAAGAAATGGAAGACTCATTCATTCATTCATTCATTCATTCAACAAATATTCATTGGGCACAGCCTGGTATTAGAGTTCACATAATTTATGTTAATGCATTTCAGTTAGTACAGTGCAGATGTATGTGTGTGAATTAACTCTAATCCACTCTCCAGGAGGGGTTGGTTGGCATTCCCAGGACTATGATCTAAGGTCCGCCCTTCAGGGGAAGACTCCATGTTGTAATTAAATCTGTACCACAAAGTTCATTCATTGGCATTGCGTCTCAGAAATTATTTACCCTGGTGAAATTGCTGGGGTTGAGGCTATGTGGTTGCCTAGAAACAGGTCTTCTGCACTTGTGTGAATAGGGTTTTGGAGTCTTGAAGCCCCAGACTCCTTTTTGGAGAGACACTGAAGTCTGGAATTCTGACTGATCTGGGGGTGCCTGCCTTCACCCCAAAGGCAGTCAACAGAGAACCTGTTGCCAGATTCATCGAGAAGGTTATTGATCCTACAGTCAGAACATTCTCTCTTTTTCTAATTTTTTATTAAAATACAGCTAACACACCATATTATATTAGTTTCACGTGTACATCACGGTTATTCAACCATCAGCATATTCTTGTGTGTCTTGGAGTGAACCTTTCCTGAAGGGCATGAGTTGGGACTTTACCTAGCCTTGCAGGTACAGGGGGTATATTTGTTTTGGGCTTGCTAATAACTGGTTGTCAGCAATCAGTTAGAGATGCACTTTTGTTATAACTCACCACCTGGTAGGGAGGTTAGGAGCGCAGACATGTAATTCCCAGCAGTGATGGGATATTTGTGATATTTTCCAGAGTGAGGACAAATTGGCTTAGGTCTGTCCTGACCTGCTCAACAGTGAAGAGGTGAGCAAGCAAGAAAGATTCCTGATCTGACACCTTAGACTCGAGGCAGAGCTGGAAATAATGACTCAAATAAATGCTTAGTTTTTGCCAAAGCTCTTGCTTTTTGCTTGGAGACCTCATTGGAGATCCAAAGGCCGGCCAAGCCAGGAATTTAGTAGCCATTCAGCATTCGTGTCCTGTAGACGCTGTCTGGGCCATCGGGGCTCTGTGACAGCCTGCCCCCCTTCCCAGGAGCCCTGCAGTGGCATCAGCATTGTGCTCCCCACGCCAGGGCTCAGGAATGGGGTCTTCATCTGGCTCTTTCAAACCAGAAGAGGAGACTCCATTACTTAGCAGCTAACATGGCCACAAATGTAGAAGTCTAGGGAGGCCTTGGTCCTGCCTCGCTCAGAGAGCGAGACGAAGGAGCTGTTTCCATCATGATGTGCTGAGAACACATCCTTGTACTGTCCTGTCTACTGTGTTTGTTTAAAATTCCCCATAATAAAAACACTGTGGGAACAACATTATAAAATCAAAATAAGTGTATTATTTAGCTATGATTTCTGACAATTAAGTTCTCAAACTTGTTGCAACGATGTTGCTAAACTTTTAGATATCAGAGGGATTATTCATTAGGAATTTGTACAAACTGGACAAACAGTTAACCAAGTTTGCTATTTGGAAGTGCTGAAAAGGCTGTGTGAAAAATTAGACGACCTGAACTTTTTGCCAACAATTCATGGCTCTTGCATCACGACAATGCACCAGCTCACACGGCACTGTCTGTGAGGGAGTTTTTAGCCAGTAAACAAATAACTATATTGAAACACCCTCCCTACTCACCTGATCTGGCCCCCAGTGACTTCTTTCTTTACCCAAAGATAAAGGAAATATTGAAAGGAAGACATTTTGTTGACATTCAGGACATCAAGGATAGTACAACAGCTCTCGTGGCCATTCCAGAAAGAGTTTCAAATTTGCTTTGAATGGTAAACTAGGCACTGGCATTGGTGCATAGCTTCCCAAGGGGAGTATTTTGAAGGTGACTGTAGTGATATTCAGCAAAGAGGTTATATAGTATTTTTTCTAGTGAGAGTTCTCAGACTTAATTGTCTTACCTCACATGTGCATATATTAATTTTATAATACATTATTATATTCTAAAAATGGAAATGCAATGTTATGTTACAATAAGTATATTCTGTTATATAATAAATACATTGTATATAATAAACTCTATATTATAAGGTAAATATTATAAGATAAAAATTAATAAAATACATATAAATAGATCTGACTAAACTCCACCCATTCTTCCCATCTCAGTCATTTTCTGGGGCCAAGGGCCCGTCTACATGGCTCAAGTAATTGAGGCACTGTGGAAAAGACAGCTGGTCCTTAGTCCACTGGGGTTTGCAGAGATTAATTGACAAGCCAAAGGCACATGGCTCCTTTCCTCCTGTCTCCTCTCCCCATGACCAAGTCACCCACCAGATCTTCCCAGAGGCTACCCAAGGCCACTCATGGCACTCAGTCCCCAGGGATCTCTGTAACCTTCCCCAAGGAGGTCCTGCTGCCCTCAGGCTTTGGGTGGGAGCAGAACACAGATGCTTGCCATTGCCATAACCTCCCACTCACTGTCCTCCCAGTGAAAGGTAACTGTTCTTGCTCTCTCTCCAACCTCAAGCAGCAATTCCTACTCCCAAAAGTTTGGAAGTTAGAATCTCAAAATCCAGGGCCACATAGCAACTAAAAGAGCAACAATAGGGAGTGGAGGTGACTGTGGTAAATTAGAGCAGACTCACCCCATCTAAACGCATTTGAATTTCCTTCATAAAAATAAAAGCCATATGTCTTCTCTAGCTTCTGGCCTCAGACATTTTAAAATCACATCTTGGCTCCTTATAAGAAGACATCCAAGTGAAGACGGAAATGCAGGAAGAATGCCATGTGAAGATGGGGGATTGGGGTGATACACCAAGGAATGTCAAAGAGTGCTCTCAAACCACCAGAAGCTAGGAAGAGGCAAGAAAGGACTCCCTACAGAATTCAGACTTCTGGGCTGCAGAACGGTGGGAATAAATTTCTGTTGTTAAAGGCAACATCACCGCCACCACCACCAAAAACAATAATAATAATAATACCCTCTGACTCTTCCTAGAGATACTCCAGCACTGAAAGAGGAGGGCAATCGCTTTCCTCTGTCTTTCCCATTTATGAGGACACATCCAAGTAAATGAGATTCAGTTAATTTCTTCCATCAGGTTATCCCATTGCTCTAAATTTCTGACAAATCACTCTGCCTCAGAGGACGCTGCAGAGGCCTGGGTCAGACAGCCTGGACTGCCCTATGCACCGAGAGCTCACCACAGCCAGCCCATCTGTTTGCAGCGTGACATTGAGCCATGTCCCACATGTCTTCACCCTTTCAACCAGGGAGAAGAAATCCAATTGTGCTGCTGCTCACTGAGGGTGTGAGGGCTTCCTGCCCTCATTTCCCTTGAAATGCCCACGCTATGCCCCTGCTTCCGTCCCTGAGAGCAGCCTCCTTTCACAGAGAATGGCCCTCTCCTGGGAAAGTCACTTTGCTTAGGCTATCTGCGGCAGTGTCTTTGTGATTAGGGTGCATTTTAAAAGTAAGTAAAATGTTGTAGTGAACATTCGACTTCTGCTGGGCCCCTGAGGAGAAGCCCATAATTGGGTCTGGAAAGCTTTAGTCACTTCCATGGCAGGCTGCAGTAACAAGGAGCAGGGGCCAAGGGCAGGGGTGGCCCTGCAGATCTCTTATCTCTCTACCCACTCTCCCTGAAGGAGAGCTCTGCTAGCCAGAGCCCAGTGGACCTCTCCAGATGGGCTGTGTTACTGGGTTCAATTGTGTTTCCCCACTGCCCCAAATTCATATATTGAAGTCCTAACCTCCAGAACCTCGGGTGTGACCTTCCTCAGAGATAGGGTCTTCAGAGATAATCAAGTTAAAATGAGGTCATTAGAGTGGGCCCTAATCCAATATAACTGTGTCCTGATAAGAAAAGGAGATTTGGACAGAGACAGGCCTAGAGGGAAGATGATATGAAGAGACACAGGGAGAAGAAGGTCGAGTGCAAGCAGAGAAGAAAAGCCTGGAACAGACCCTTCCCTCACAGCCCTCAGAAGGAATCAACGCCACTGACAACCTTGATGTTTTTCACTTCCAGCCTCCAGAACTGAGAGACAATGGATTTCTGTTCTTTCCGCCACCCCTCTGCAGATACTCGTTACAACAGCCCTCGCACAACAATAATATAGGCAGCCATCGCTGCTTCTCAGAAACCATCCACACAGCCTGCTCCCCACTAAAATCCCAGGCAAAGACCATATTTCACTTGCTGTTCTTCACACACAAAGTTAAATAATAATAATAATAATAATAATAATAATAATAATAATAGAAGATGATGTTGAAGAGAAAGAGCAATGATGAGCAAGAGGAAGAAAGATGTGCATTGCTTCAGAAGTGATAGGTTCCAGGGTAACCAGACATCGGTTGGACTTCAGCTGAGTTTTTACTCAGCAAAGCAGCAGGGGAGATCTGGGGCACCCACCTTCCAGGTCCCCAAATCACAGCCTTCATGTAAAAGCAGTATCAGGGTATCTGAATCCGAATAATACATGTGCTGACACCAAAGGGATAATAAAAGTTTGAAATTCCCAAGGAATTGTCCTACCTGCATAGGAGATCTAACCACTGCTATTTTATTTATATCTCAGCATCAAATAAACATTTTTATCCCACCAATTCACAGAAAGCAGCTTCTCTCCCTAATAGGCAGATGCTAATGTACTTTCTGCCCCGCCAGCCTGTGTTTTCAGAAAGCTTTCTCAGTCTTTGAC
The DNA here is from genome assembly GCF_036562045.2 of Rhinolophus sinicus. Lineage (NCBI taxonomy): Eukaryota > Metazoa > Chordata > Mammalia > Chiroptera > Rhinolophidae > Rhinolophus > Rhinolophus sinicus. The sequence goes on along the minus strand of NC_133754.1, from coordinate 77,868,071 downwards.
AGGTAGGAAATTTGCATTTCCATTAGTGAGGCCTTTGTCAATTGTGAGTCATAAAAGCCCCAGAAGAATAGGGTTGGGGAAACGCATTGTACTTTAAAAAGAAGACTTTATTCCATGGTTCAACGAAAGGTACCAAAGGAGATAAAGGCAACAGAACAGGACTCGGGCTGCTGAGGAAACTCACAATAAGGGGAAACTTATTAATGCACGCGCCTGTCGCTGGACAACCAGAGGGGAGGTGCGTCTGAATGTGACATTACTAGTTCGCAATTTTCTGTGTTTAACATTAAAATAATACGCTCTTCGAGGGTGATAAGGGACATTTGGATCTGCCAGCCCAGTTCAAGTGTTTCTCGCTCCTGCTCCATTAGCTTCCACTATAATCTTCTCATTTAAAGTCGCTGCTGTTCAGAGCTAAGGCAGGGCTAGGGGTGTGATCGGTGTACGTGATTTGGTTTACTCTTTGTGTTGGTAAAGTCACGAAGCCCAAGAAACATCAAAGCTCCCGAATCCCCGGCAGTGGAAAGAAAGATGCAACAGCGCTGCTTCATTTGTTATCTTATTGGCCCTTCAAACTCAGTCCCCAAACATTCACAGTGAAAGAGTTCAGGCATCGCATTAACTGTACAGAGGAGCAGGCAGGGGAAAGGGTAGCGCCAGCCTCCCCGCCAGGGAAACACGCTTTTCCTAAAACGCAAGAGACTCCTCAAAGAGGACCTCTGGCCTTTCTAAGACTCTCCCAAGGCAGAGAGTGAAACCTCCTTGTTTTAGAGATAAAGGAAGTGACGAATCAGAGGTAAGTGACAAGGGCACACAATTATTCGTGGTGAGCAGGGTCTAAAGCGCCACTTCTTCCCAGTACAGAGTTTATACTAGAGAGGATGCTCTTCTCCTTGACACTACCCTCCTCCATCCATTGCACAGATGCTTATTGAGTGACTATTCCATCCCAGTAGCTGAGGATAGAAAGGGAATGGAGAGGGAGCAGATCCCTGCTCTCATGGGCAGGTTCTCCCTCTTAGTGAGGGAGACAGATAGTAAATGAAAAAGCCAGAGGATACACAGTAATGTCATTAGTGATGTGTGTGCTATCAAGAGAACAAAACCATCATAAGGATGAATAGGGGCAGGGACTCCTTTGGAGCAAGAGGTGAAAAAAGTCTCTCTGGGGAGGTAAGCGGAGGAGTACATGACGACAAAGAACATTCCATACAGTGGGAATGCTACTGCCGAGTCCCCAGGGCCCTATCAAGCTTGGTGTTCAGGCTGCTGGAGCCCTGATTGCAAGGGGGAGAGTGACCTGGGTCAGAGCAGGAGAGTGGGAGGCCAGACCCTGGGGTCATGGACGGGAGTTTATTCCAGCTGCGATGGGAAACCCAGGCAGGATTTTACGCAGGAAGAGACATGATCCGATTTGTATTTTTGTAAAGCTCCCACGGGCAGTGAGAACAGATTCCCTGGGAGGAAAAGTGGAGACCTCATTGTGATCTTACTGCAGCCAGGCTGCTGGCCTCTTGAAGGGACCCTCCAAATAGTACGCCTCTTTCTTGCCTGAGTTCTGAATCATTTGAGAATCAACAGTGGCATGGCAGATGGAGGCTAAACCGTCATCCTTATTGTTGATATGGCTAGTTGTCAGAGTCAAAGGGCTTCTTAATTTGGCCCCCACAATCAGTCCATCTTCCACGTCCAAGGGAGGGGAAGAGCTGGTGGGCATTGGAGGCTCAGCAGAGAGTACAGGGTGAAGTTGAGCTGAACAGGCCCAATACATGCTCCCCAAATTTACCCATCAGCCAGGGCTGCAGCTGAGGGCATTGAGGGCCAGGAGAGGCCAGGAGCTTCCTCAGCATAGAAGGAAATACCAGTTGTGGAGGAGAGGCTTTCTGCCCAGCCCAGGTGAGAGGTGATGGCTGGTTAGTGCGAGGAGTTGGTCATGAAAATACAGAGCGTCTCAAGAGAACAGCTGATAACTTGTGCATGCAAAAATATTCACTGCCAGACACTGTGTGGGCAGCCCAGGCCCCTGCCCCTGGGTAGCTCACAAGTTCTGACTTTCCCTAGGAGATGGTTGTTAATGAACATGTTAGCCATCCTCAGAGTGCTTCTCCACATGCATCTTCTCAAGCAGAAAGTGAAGCTTCTCTCAACCTCTCCGTGCTCCGGTCTCCTTGTCATAGCTTCTCGTACACATGCGAATAAGACACTGTATTATGCAGCCCTTACATTTCTCTTACACAAGTTTAATAACTTTAAGTCCTTTGTAACCTTCGCTCTGTGGTTTCCGCCTGTGATTTGCAGCAGTTTTACTTTGTCGCTCTTAAAATTCAGAGAGCAAAGCACGGCATGAAGTCCTGTCACCGAGCCTGACCTCCGCTGTGTCTGTACAGCCCGCAGACTGCTCCCTGGTGATCCTGTGTCACCCCCTGTTCATCCTGGCCACACGCACACTCCTTCTGTCAATACTGGTGTGGCACTGACCATCACATTCTGCTTCAGAGACCCAGTAATCCCCGAGGTTTTGTCTGCTGTGCTGTCTCCCACCTGGCTGTGCATAAAATAGCTTGTATCTAGTCCTTAAAAGCATGTTATCCATGTTATTACTGAAAGACGCCTTATTATTCATCAAAAGTCTGCCTACTTTAACTAGGTTATGTTGACTTCTGTTCCTGTCCTCGGAACTGGGCTAATTCGGAGGCATTTGCAGGAGGAGAGTATGTCACCACCTCCTCCAGCCTGACAGGGAGCCCCAGACTTCAGGTCTCCAGGCCCTCAGAGAAGTAATAGGACAGCCAGGGTCCATCAGCCCTGCTCCATTCTGCTCTGGGCCAGTGTTTCCCAAACTGGAGGTTCTGGGGGCATTTCCAGAGCATTCCCAATATTGAGGATACAGTAAACACTTCTTAGAAGTGGGCTGTAAGATAAAAGCCAACTCCAAGGTCACCTGACCTGTCACCCAGTCTTTCAGCCCATTACTCCCCACCTCAAGCTCTCCAGGTGCGTTGGTTTCCTCACCGATCTCTACACCCTGCAAACTCACTAGCTGCTGGAGTTGGAGGCTAGCTATGGTCCTACTACAACACTCTACCTCCACCTGCCACCCCACTTCCATCTTTCTGCCTGGCACATTTCCTCCTCACATTCCTACCTCCCGAAACACTGGAGCTGTGGAAGTGATGGGATTCTCTTCCAGGCCTGGTCCCTCCCCAGATTTCCCATGTCCAATCCTCTGGACCAGCCCTCCGGTAGAACTTTCTGTGATGCTGGAAATGTTCTATACCTGCACTGTCTAAAATAGTAATCGCAAGGCACACGTGAAATGTGGCTAGTGAGACTGAGGAACTGAATTTTTAATTTTATTTAATTCCAATTAACTTAAATAGCAACATAAATGAACTAAACTAGAAGCCTATTGAGGAAATGGACTTCATGCTCCCCATCTAGTACATCGCCCAGCAAAGAGCAGGGGCTCAGGAATGAATGACTGAATGAACGAATGAACCCCTTCTCTGATACTGCTGCTCCTGTTTTCCTTCTTCCTGCCACCATGGCTGCCCCCCTTGCTCTCTTCCTCATTTCCCATCTCCCTCCTTTCCCTCATCGCCCTCACATGGAGTTGCCTGTTTGATGTTTGTCTCTCTCTTCCCTTCTCAAAGCTGTGGAAATGCTCTGTTGTGAGTGGAATTGTGTCCCCCTCTCCCCGAACCAATTCATATGTTGAAGTCCTAACCCCAATACCTCAGAATCTGACTGTATTTGGAAATAGGGTTGTTACAGGTGTAATTAGTTAAGCTGAAATAAGGTCATACTGGAGGAGGTTGGCCCCAATCTAATATGACAGTCATCCTTATAAAAGGGGGAAATTTGGACACAGACAGACACGTAGGGATAACACCATGTGAAGATGAAGTCAGAGACTGGGATGATGTTTCTACATGCCAAGAAACACCAAAAACAGTCAGCAATTCACCAGAAGCCAGGGGAGAGACAGAATGGTTTCTTCCTCATGGCCCTCAGAAGAAACCAAACCTGCTGACACCTGTGAAACAATAAATATCTATTGTTTAAGCCACCCAGTATTTTGTTATGGCAGCCCAGGAAACTAATACACATTTCTACTCACTTTTTTTTTCTATAGATGGATTAAATTGGGACAGAAAAAAATCACATGTGTCCCTTTAGGGGTCTACCACGTTGAGGGGTCTATTGTATTGGGCTAGTAAATTTTCTAGAATGCTCTGATTTGAAATTTTCCGTCCCAATTTTCCTTATGAATACACATAATTCTTACTTTTCAAGCTCCACTATTCCATTACTCTTTAGATCAGTATTGCAGTATTAATCATCATCATCATCAAAAATATTCGAAAACTCCTATTCCAGTATGCCAGAGGCTCACAAAGCACATTAAAAAGCCATGGCTCTTATTTTCTGGGACATTGAATCCAAGGCCAACATGTGATGCCACGATGCCATTTATTTTAATTTGCTAACTCACTCAATGACTGAGCCCCTACTCTGCATTATGTGTTGTAAGATGTTTTGTCTTTGCCTTGAAAATTAACAAAGAGAATGGCCAATAAGGGAGCTCGACATACTATTTTATTCCAGGAACTGCCTGTCTCCTGGGGAGGCTCTGGGTAAAAGGCCATTTGCAAGCAAATCACAGTGACTAGCCAAGGGCCAGCAAGAGGCAGGAGAGCCTGCCATCCATCTCTTTTCTCCGCGCCTGGCTCACACCTGCACAGGCCTGTCACTGCAGCCACATTAGGACCCTGCAGGCGGCCCACCTCAGCCAGGAGGATACCAACAAGAAAGGCCTGCTCTCCTGCAACTCAGAAGCCAAATGGAGAAAAATGCATCTTTCTGGCTAAAAGGATGCCTCCTCCCCAGGCCTCCTTGCTGACAACTGAGTTCTGGCAGAGCGTTGCTCTGACTGCCACACTCGGGTGAACACAGCCACCAGGAGTTGGGTAGTTCCCCGTCTCCCCCTCATCCAAAAGGCAGCTGCTCCAGCAAACCAGAAATTAAAATAGACCATGCTGCGCACCAGCTGACAGCCTTTATAAGACAAAATGGCAGAAGTCACTGCTGCTGTTCGTACTCTGGAGACCCTCTGTCCGATCACACAACTTCCCAGGTATCCCCCAGCGTTTCCCACTGACCCCAGCTTTTTCTTAGGGCTTCTGTGTCCTTGAGCAGTGACTCAGACTGTGACCAGCCACTTGGTCATCTCTCTCCCTGACTTCTGGCAAAGCCTGAGCACACTTGTCCTTTTGGAAGAACTATTCCCACCTGTGGGATTTTTACTTCTCTCTGTCAAGTGGAAAAAAAAGTAAAGCAAGTTGTATTTAAAACTAAAGCCAAAAAGCTTAACCTCCTCTTGGGAAAGCACTCTCCTCCTGGGACCGGTTTGGCTGTGCCAAGTTCAGAAAAGCAAAGCAAAGGCAGAAACAAAAGTGCCAGGCTGCGGCCGCCTGGGTGGTTGGCAGGTGTCTGGCTGCCGGCTCTCGGTGGTGGCAGGGCAGAGCCTCAGCCAGGCCATCCTCCTCATGAGGCGGCTGCACCTGCGAGGCAGGACTTGAGAGGGGAGCAAAAAAGTGTGACAGTTGTCACCCACCGAGAAGCAGAAATCCCAGGCTTACTGACACCCCAAATTGAAGCTAATCTGAAACAGATTGTGTTGTTTTGTTTGACCCTGACTTTCCCCCTCTCTGAACTAGAGATAATTCCACCTTGCATTCAGCTGCCTTTAGAGGCTTAATTAACTGACAGTGATTAAATACCTCGAAATTAAACAACAACAACAAAATGCTAGAAAAAATAGCACCTCTCATAAAGGCAAGTCATGGCTCCGGCCTTCCAGCTAAGATGTCTGGATCATAATTCAAGACTAGCCACTAATTTTAGTGTGTGGACTTGATATTTCTGTTTCTCTGCAATGCAGGCAGTTGACTAAATCTGCCTTATGATTTCCTGCTCTCTGTCTGGATGGGCCAATTCTGGCACATTGTAATTTAGAGTTCACTCTTTAGCTGCGAGCCTGTGCCCACTCTGGTTCCTCTGCCTGCAGAGCTCTTCCCCACTCTCATCCCCCATCTCTACTCTTTCTCTTCTAGTTTGCTCGTGCCTGCCCTTCAGGTCTCAGAGTGGATACCCTTTTCCCAGGAAACCCTCTGTCATGCGGGGTCTCTGGTCCCGCTCCCCGCACAAGAACGCAGGATATGGTGAGACCAAAAAGAAACAACGGAGCAATGGATAGGGGGTTCATTCCACTATATTCTCGCTGGCAGCTGGTTTGGAGATACAGGAAGCAGGAGTCACACGATCCGCAATCCACTGCCTGCTTCTCTGCCAACCAACCAACCAAGCCCTAGCGCAGCCGTGGCAGTTATATCAGTGGCTAATGGCTAACCGGTAACAGCTGGTGGCCAACCAGCCACAGCTGATGGCCTTCTACTACCCAAGCCAGCACTTTTCCACGTGAGGCCGAGAGCCTGGAAACTGCTCTCTGGGACTCTGTCCCCACACCCTCCTTGTCCTCCTGAGTACACCCTGCTGCCAGCCGGAGTTGAGTTTCTCTCCTTTGTGCTCCATGTCCCATCCACACCACTGCTCATGCCTCTGCATCTGTCCCGAACTCTGAAGACAGGGCAGAAACTGTGACTTGGTGTTGGCACATACCATGTGTCATGCGGGGCGGCCTGCGGGGTCGCTGGTCCCGCTCCCCACATAAGAACGCAGGATATGGTGAGGCCAAAAAGGAACACCCACGGAGCCATAGGTAGGGGAGTCATACCACTATGGTCTCACTGGAGGCTGGGCCCACCCCCATAGTGGTATGACTCCCCTACCTATGGCTCCGTGGGTGTTCCTTTTTGGCCTCACCATATCCTGCGTTCTTATGTGGGGAGCAAGACCACAGACCCTGCAGGCCGCTCCACACCACAAATGGCGCAGCGAGCAGGGTCTCCCGCACGACACCATGTTTCCTCAAAAATAAAACCTAGCCAGACAATCGGCTCTAATGTGTCTTTTGGAGCAAAAATTAATATAAGACTTGGTATTATATTATATTATATTATATTATATTATATTATATTATACCCAGTATGATATGATATGATATATGATATGATATGATATGATATGATGATATATTAGACCCAGTCTTATATTAATTTTTGCTCCAAAGGATGCATTAGAGCTGATTGTCCAGCTAGATCTTATTTTGGGGGAAACATGGTTGTAGGTTCTCAAAGACTATCTGGTGACTGAGGAAGTATAAAGTGTTTGCATCACAACAGATATAAAGAAGTGAGTCAAGAAAGGACAAAGTCCCTTCCTTTATTTCATGAGTCTTCAGTGAAATCAAAGCCCACAATGGCTCGTTAGTGGACATAGGTGGCTTTAAGGGAATCCATTTCCAGATTCTCAACTTCTACAATTGATCAGTTCAAGAAAGTTCCAGTGTTATGCAGCATATTTCCCTCACCCCATCCCCACTGCACATTTGTGTTCTCAGTTAACTAAAGCAAGGCCTTCCTCTCACCCATCCTGAATTGCCCTAGAGTGTAAACACCCCTAGGACATCAAAAAAGGGATCATCCCAGAATGCATTGTTCCTAAGGACACCCTGAGGATAAGGCAAGCAGAATTTTAGAAAGAACCTTTGAAGGGAGCAGTTCACGCCAGCACAGAACCCAGATGCAGCCTCCTCCTTCTACCTGTCATCTATCTCTCTATCTGCCATCTACCTCTCTATGTATATCACTAGAGCCACCTCTCCATCTGAGGCCACATCCAAGCCATGTCAGGATTCAAATTCAGAACTAAGATGGTCATCATGGGGACTCAAAATTCTTCTGCCAAATAATAAGTCTGATTTAGGTGATTCTTATGACAGTGAGGTCTGGCTTTGTCATTGGTTAAATAAACAAATGAGCTAAAATATACTATAACTCCAAGGCTGTAATAAAGTATGTATTTAAAGCAGGTAGATCATATACAATATGCAGGAAAATAAATCCTTTTAAGTGATTTAAACATAATTAAAAATTTGATCTCTTTACCTAAAAATTTGTGAAGAGATACGTAGTGTTTCAAAATTGTTTTCGGGGCTATACAAGAAAAAAGTTGGGACCACTGCCTGACTTCATAGGCAAGGGACACAAGAGGGCAGAAGGACCCCAGACTCCAGAGATGGGAGGATCCAAAATTCCAGAGACAGGAGGACCCCTCACTCTGGAGGTGGGGGGATGCCAGACCCTGGAGGTGGGAGAATCCCAGACCATCTGCAATGACAAGGAAATATGCAGAGCTGAGGAGCCCAGAAGGACGACTTAGTGAGAGGTACCCAGATACAACATGACATCATGTTACAGAGAAATTATCTAACATGCATATTAGATAATTTCCTCTCTCCCATTTTCTGCCAATTAGATGTTTTCAAGGTGCTTCTTTGGATTTCCTGTTGTGTTTACAGAACTGAGAGAAGTAAAAAGCTTTTTAAAAGGGAAAGGAAAGGTGTTCAAAGGACTGAAGAAGGAATTTTAAGACTGCAGAGAGGATGAACAAGAGAAATCAAACGGATTGAGATGTTGAAAAGATTTTTAAGAGCAAGAAAACAACAAGAACAACATAATAAATTAGTTTTATTCCCTAAAAATATCTTGAGGAAAGAAAGCTAGGCTGTCCCTTATAGGGAAGGAAGAAATTTTCCTCTACCCTTCTAGGTTCTTTCAGCTGGTCTAATAAGTAAATTAACATGAGACAAAGTAACAAGAGAAAAATGACCAAATTTAATTACATACATACATACAGAAAGCCAACATACATGAGAGTCAGAGAGTCCACATACCCGAAAGATTCAGCGACAGAAAGGTAAAATGAGATCTATATGACATCCTGCACTAAGGAATGAGGTATGAACCCTGAGGTCTCAGAGGGGAGGAGGTAATTCCAGGACAATAAGAAGAGCAGATGTTAAGTAATTAGAAGTTTGCCCTGCACTATTGATAGGTTATACAAGTTACCTCTGGTAATAACTCTTATTATGGGCAAGGCATTTAATTTAACTTTTTCTAGGTAGTTAAGGGTAGGGGGTTAAGGAGTTTCTCTTGAACCCAAAGGGTCTCCATTGCCTTCAGCTCAAAATAACCCACACGCCAAAGTGGCATACCTTGTGGAGGCCTGCTCTGAACCCCTTCACCCTTTAAGGGGATTCAAGAGGCCCGTGAACTCCCTCAACATGGGGTAGGGAAACAATTTCATCTTTATTTTCACTAACCTATAGCTGAAACTTAGCACTTCCTTTCATGATAAATGTGGGCACTGAGCCACAGTACTTTTAGCAATTCCTATGGTTTGTTCCCAATAGAAATCATAGATCTTTTCATATCCCATTACCAATTGCTGCAAATATCTCAAAATATTATTTACCCTTATAACTACTTCAAAATTATGGTGGTTATTAAGCCTGAGCTAGATCTTATTATTTAATTCAATAAAAAGCATGCATATACTCTATCACAAATGAGTTTTTAAAATATTTTGATAACTATATATCACTATAATTGGTTTCCATTGTAAGCTTATGTATTCTATTTATGCATGTAAAAATATTATTCTGAAAAAGGGTCCATAGACTGCCAAGGGGTCCCTGGGGCAAAAAAATAAGAAAGTATAAGGATGCTTTAAAATCACACTCCAAACAACACTGTATATTTATTTATGGTGACAGCAGGCCACAGAGGCTAAGAAGAGGAAAACATAAGCAGCCACACTACAGAAATGGCATGAGGTGACCTCAGGACAAGAAACACACCAAGAGACTTGCTGGGCACACTTGGTCTTGATGAATGAGCAGCCTCACCTCTGTTTAGCAAGTGGACCAGCTCAAATCTGGTGACCAAGTGCACAGCAACCTACATACTTCTAACACAGACTCAAGTCCTGAAAAAGCCATGGGACAAAAATAATCCCAATGCCCCAGATTTCTTATAAAAATCTCAAGTACCACATAGTGTTCTATCGCAGCAAGGACCTAAGATGGCAAAGTGAATCTGGATCCCATTTCACAGACTTCCTTCAGCTTTTGCCAAGTTCAGTGTCTGAGAGAATCCGAGGATGGACACCAGCTTTACTCTTAACTTGCTCCAGAAAATAAGCCATAAACAAAATCTCTGGAATTCAGAATGCCTGGACCTGTCAAAAATAATTCAATGTAGCCCATGAATTACCTACTAAAACACAGTAATTTTATTCCCACTATTTCCCGGTCCAGAGGAAACAAGGGAAACTCATTTTTCTTGGACAAAGATGACAAGGGGAAGCCATTTTTCTCAAGAGTCCATGGGGAGCAATAGAAAGACAACAGACTTGGAGGTCAGAGCTGGGTTTGAATTTGGGCCCAGGGACAGTTAATAAACATCTCCACGTCCCAATCTCCTCATCTATAAAATAATGCTGACCTGCCAGATTGCAGGATGGAGAAGCCCACCAGACATGTGTGCTTTCCTTCCATCAGAATAAAATAGAAGAATTCTTCCCCCAAAAAGGCAACAAGAGGTGTCTTCTCAGGAGAAAAGATTACAAAACAAACAAAATCATGTGCTTGTTAGGGACAAAGTAAATCTTTCTCCTTCTCTTTCTTTCTTCAAACTTGAAATTCCCTATCAATGCTGTACCGGCCTCTCTCCTCTTCCAGAAATCCTCTAGGTGTCCTTCCTAGAATCAGGCAGATCTTGGTGAGCACCTAAAGACTTGCTAATGCCACAAAGCAGAAAAATCTATTCAACAAAACCTTGTTTTAAGCAGGGTGTGCCAGGGTCCAGAAATCAGGGTCCACAAGCTCTCTGGGAGGGAAGGGATGCCTCAGAGCTCCATGAGCATTTTACAGTAAAGGGGTTAAGAGGTCCCAGATTTGTTGACTGGCAGCAAGCAAAGTTCCCTCAAAATTTAGGCAGTACAATTTTGCCAACTTTTGATCTTTGCTGGCAAATAAATGGTATGTTTTTAATTAGTTATTATGAATTCCGTTTTATTGTCCTTTCAAAGTACAAATTCATGGTAAAATATTTAAAAGGCCCTATGCCTTTTGTCTGTCTGTTTTTCTCTTTCCAGTCAAATGAAAATAATTTTCACACATCCAAATAATCCCTCCCATCGGAGAGCACTTTATGCTTTTCAAAATGGTGTTTCCATTTGGTAGCCTGTGGTGTGCATCTGAGGGAATCTTGCCTCAGTTGTACTAACCTGGTTACACAGTCCATGAGACAACATGGATCTCCTCTCAAGTTGCTTGAGACCGAAGAGCTCAAGTCATTCCTCTTTATGTTTCAGTCTCTTGCAAAGCGTCTTTGGTTTTGTTGTTTTATTCTTAATACTTTTACCAGCGAAGATCTACGGTCTCTTTGAACCCCTGTGGGACTGGTCCTTGGTCAGCTCTTCGTTGATCTTCACATACATACTTTATTTGGAAACACAGCCTTGTTATCCTATGGAATCCAACACCCCCCACCCCACCCCCTCCGCCAGGGGAAGCAAGCATGGGGCTTATTTATTTAGAGCTGCAAGATGGCTCTGCTTTGCCTAGAAGTCACCGCACTGCTTCTCCTTGCCCTAGGAGAGAATGGCTGTTAGAATGGAAGGAGGTGATCTGTCATGTTTACTTGTTTCTTCTTAGGCTGATCTCATTGTGTTGTTCTTCCCAAAATTCCTCCCTTTTTAAAAAAAAATAAAATAAAATAATAGCTTTATTGAAATACACTTCACATACCATACAACACACCTATTTGAAGTGTAAGATTCAATGCTTTTTCGTATACTCAAGGAGCTGTGCAAACTTCATCACTATTAATTTTCAAATATTTTCATCATTTCAAAAAGAACTCCCTATATATGAGCAGTCACTCATATTTCCACCCAACTCACTCCCCTCCCCACCCCCCACTCCCAACCACGACTAATCCATTTCTCTCTATACGTTTGCCTATTGTGAACATTTCATATAAATGAACTCCTACAATATGTGGTCTTTGTAACTGGTTTCTTTCATTTAGCATAGTGTTTTCAACGTTTACCCATATTAGAGCACATATCAACACTTGCTTTCTTTGTATTAGTGAATAATATTATATGGATATACCACATTTTATTTATCCACTCATCAGCTGATGAACATTTGGGTTGTTTCTATCTTGGGGCTATTATGTATAATGTTGCTATGAACATTTATGTACAAGCTTTTGTGTGGACATATGTTTTTGTTTCTCTTGGGTACATACCTGGGAGTGGAACTGCAGGATTATTTCCTGGTTTTTAAGAACCATGTCACTCTGGAATCTTATGGGGTACTTTTCACCCTTTGCTCATTTAATTCCTCTCAGCCCTTTATTAAACAAGTATCCAGAGGAGTTTATGAAGTTATTAATTAGTGGTGGTAACACATAAACCCCAACATTTTGGTGGTGTAACATACTCACAGTTTGTTTCTCACTCACATAACAGTCCAATGGTATGGTTGTTCCTGGGCACCATGCAGCTTTCCCCGTGTGGTAATTTGGGGTCCCAGACTCCTTGACCTTGTGGCTCAAACATCCCCTCTGCTTCAAGCTAATGAAAAGGGAAAAACAAAATGGAGACGGCACATCTGCTTCTAAAAAACCCTGTTCCAGGTTTTTCCATTGATAAGAACTAGTCCCATGGCTCCATCCCAGTGCAAGTGGGGCTGGAAGAAATGTCTCTGGGTAGGCACTGCTTCCCAGAACCGACAAGGTGGCATGACAGAGGGAACATAAAACATCAGTGGTCACTGACTGACGGCCACATTGGGGTTCAGTAAAGCCTGTTTGTTGGTAGCTAGAGGACAAAGGGCAAGGAGGGTTGAACCCAAACCCCAACAAGGTCAAGAAGGGGGTTTCTATCACTCTCCTCCTCATCTCCTCTTCTTAAAAAGGAGTTACCCTGTGTTCAATGGGAGCAGGAGCTGTAAACTTAGGAAGCAGTGATCTGGTCACCTCTGTGTACCCCACGGTCCCAAATATTCCACCTCCACATGCCCTGCTCCCATGAATGCACCCCATATGAAGAGGTCAGCCATGGATTTTTGTATGCCTGGCATTTATTTAAATGGTCTTTTGCTGGTAACAGTACACCCCTCTCTCTTCTTGGTAGGACTGTCTATGAAGGGGCCCTCTGCCTCCATCCACAGGATGGGCAGTGGACCCCAAGCAGACCAGATCATCACTTCTTAGAATTTGAATCTTAAGCAGTTGACACAAAAATGGACACACCCCAAGGGCAGGGTCCCGAGGCGGTATTATGCATTCCTTTGTGCCTCTGGGGTCCCTGAATGGTGCTGGCATCCCAGTGTTCCTCGCACCTGGTGCCTTAGCTCTGACTGTCATCTGCTCCATATCCTTCCCTGGTTCATTAAGTCAGTTTTTCTCATTATTTGCAACAAAGAATCCTAACCCATACTCCACCCAGGGCGGAAACCCGAGGATCATTCTAACATCTCTTTCAGCCTTTTGCATTCAAGTCCTAGCGATTCTGTGTCCTGCCTGCCTCTCAGGTCTGTCTACTTTCTAGTATATCCTCCATGGCTACAATTCAGGTTCTTACTACTATTTGTCTGGACTTCACAAGACCCCTTTCCTACTGCCTCCCTCTGCCCATGGCAACTTTCCTAAAATGCAAATAAGGGTTTTAAAAAATTACAATACTTCCATGGACGCAGTGAAATTATGCAGTCATATATTACTGTTGGGGTTATAATTTTTATAACCTTTTTGAAAGGCAATTTGGTCATATGTATTGAAAGCCATTTAAAAAATATAGCCTTTAACCCAACACTTTTACTTGCGAGAATTTTTTTCCTAAAGAAGCAGAGATACATAGAAAGATGTATTATGAGAATATTCTCTGAATCATTCATTCATTTATTCAACAAATATTGACTGCCTAGTATAGGCCAGGCACTACTATTATTACTTATAATAACAAAATATCAGGAGAATAAGGGAGCTGTCCAATTAGAAGGAATTGGTTAAATAAATTTAGTTATGGTCGTATGATATAACACTCTACTCATTAAATATGTTTTTAGAAGAACAGTTAATGACATGGGGAAATTCACACTAAGGGGGGAAAAGCCAGTTTCTAAGTGGTATATAAAGTATAATCCCAATTTTGAAGGGAGAAATACACATACACCCGCCAAAATGTTAACAGTAGAAGTAAGATTATGAGTAATTTTTTTGTCCATGTTTCTGTATTGTCCCAATTCTTAACAATAAACAGGGGGAAAATACTTAAAAAGCAATAAGCATATATGATCATGCCTCTGTTTTACATAAAACCCATCACCAGTTGTTCCTCACGTGCAGAGTGAAGGCTCCTGCATCAGCTCTCTCCAATGACTCCCAGCCCTGGCAACTTCCCCCATTTCAGCTCAGGAAGTAGCCTCGTTGACGTGCCATTTCAGAGTACACCATGACCTCTCAGACCTCAGGGCCTTTACCCACACAGAGGTCCCTCTTCCTGCACGGCCTCTCTGCCTTTGTTTATTCAACAAGCACGTATGGGTTGCCATTCCTGGGCCGGCCTCTTTCTAGGCACCAGGAATACAACGGGCAAGTCCCTGCAATAAACCAAGTCCCTCACCTCGTGGAATTCACATTCCAGTGGAGGGAGACAAGTCATGAACACACACACACACAAGTAGATATGTGGTGCATTTGTTTTCTCATTGCTATTGTAACAAATGACCACAAACATAGCAGCTTAAGACAACACAGATTTATTTCCTTACAGTGCTGGAGATCAGAAATCCAAAATGATTCTTACAGAAATAAAATCAAGCTGTCAGCAGGACTGGTTCCTTCTGGAGACTCCCATGGGGCCTAGAATATATTTGTTTAGCTCAACAAGTATGTCTTGTCTCCCGTGTGCCAGGAACTGTGTTAGATGCCAGAGGTACACAGTTGACCACACAGACCCATTTTCTGGCCTCACAGACATGACATGAACTAAATAGAGCAAAGCTGACTGGACTCTGAGGCCGATGAGGTTCACGAGGCTGGAAGGAGCCTGCTTTGGGCAGTATGAGCATGGTGTTTGCACCAGAAAATGCCTAGGCCAGAACTCTTGTATTTCCAGTTTTGGTGTAATCTTGAGAAGATACTACTTTCTTAAAATCCTCCTGATTTTCCATGCAGGTTTCTGTTGACAGCAATACCACTTTGTATCTGTGGAATTTGCTAATGCACAATTCTGCTCTAATGCATCAGAAGGCATCTTATGACACCCGTGCAGCTCTGTTAAAGAACATGCTTACAGCAAGGAGGGAAAGACAAGCCAGGATCAGAGCAGAGCGGGCTCTCAGGAAATTTCCATTTTTCACCTCCCATAGCGCTGTTAACCATCATGCTTGGTGTTCCTTGGCTCTAAGAGGCTCTCACGGCTGCTGTTTCGGAGATAATGTTTCCTGGTGAAACTCCTGCTCTCGGCTCTGAGATGGATGTTGACAGAATGCCAAATTTCTTTGCCCTTCTAACAAGGTAAGGGGCTCAAGGATGCCTCCTTTTCTCTGCCTTGGGAAAAGTGATAGCGAGAGAGCCTTCTCTCACCGTCTTTGTGCGGATGCTGTCCTCGCAGAGGGTTGTGTTCACAGATCACCATGGAATTGGCACTCTTTCCTTGGCCAGCGAAAGGCCACTGACAGGGCTGTGGTTTGTGCCTCGCCCTTCACTGTAGAGGTGACAGCGATGGCTCTAGTCCGGGCACCGGTCCAGTGGCCGAGGCAATAAATGCGGGTACCAGGAGCACACTGACAGATCCAAGCAGTAGACGTCCCTGGTCTTGCCCAGAAGGTGCCAGGGCTAACTCTCCTCCACCTGCACTACACTCCTGAGCTCAGATCTGTGCCTTACTCGCTCACCTCTGACCTCCTCCTGCAAGATGTGTCGTCTTTTCCTGGAATCAGCAGCATCTTTTCTCTGAGACGCTGCTTAGATTTTCTTTCTTGCCCGTGTGTCCCAGACACGGGTCGGAGTTCAAGAATGACAGGAAAGGGCGACACGGCCAAGGGATCTGCGAGGACCGATCTGGCCTATGTTGAAATTTAAATTTGGTTTTAAGTCATAAAAGGGCTATAAAAACCTTACACTAAATAAGGAAAACTATCCCATTCAGGAGTCTAATCCCTGACTCGTTCTGCACGGCTTCGCTCTCTCATTATACTTGTATAATACAGTATGGTTTCTATTGAGTCTTTCCTTCCTGTTTTTACACTTATTCTTGCTTCACTGACTTTATTATCGGCAAAATTTTGCAGCATTTTTTTTTTACACGGCCATAAATACTATTCAATTCAACAAATGCATACAAATGGTTTCCATTAGAATTTTAATCTACTCTCAAAATGAAAGAAAAGCTTAATATAAATCTTTTTAAATTACCAGAACATAAATTCAGACAGGGACAGCTCCACCTAGACCGCGCACACAGGGTCACATCCTGCTGTCCTCGCTCATAAATTAATTGAGGTCTCTCGCTGCCGTAAACGAACAGTGCATCCTGGAAAGATCATATCTGTCAAGATTGCAGATTGGTTTCCCTCAGACTTTGTAAAAGTCACAGCTTACAATACCTTCATTATGCCTATGAGAATGGCTGTCTCCCCAACTGGAAAGAAATAGGTGTTTTGTTCTGTTGGACCAAGATTTACAGAAAGCAATTTTCCTCCATGCAGGAGATATGACAAACCTGCTGGAAAAAAATGTCATTTCACAACTTCTTTCATTTTATCACCTTTTTTGCTGCGAGATGTAGATTCTCTCCCCTGCGTGAATGGGCTGCAGTGACATTTAATGGCTGAGGTAGTCACTGGTGAGTGGAGGCATCTCTCCTAGGGGCTAAGTTACACAGTTAGTGTTCCTCTCCCACCTGCAAGAGGCTGTCTGAAAATATCCCAGCATCCGCCAGCACAAGGGGCTGAAAACCTGAACCCATCAAGAACCTCAACCCATCTAGAACATGAGGTCTCACGTGAGCCTCGACAGTCATTTGAAAACAGCTGAAGCTGCCTTAGTTTTCCTCCTATTTGCTGGGCCCAAGAACGACTGCATACCTGCTCTGTCCTTGGCCAAAGCCAGCACACTCTCTCAGGACAACTGAAGGGCAGAGTTTGGGTTTAGATTTTTTTTTTCCCATTTCCTCATGTCATAACCTAATGCTGTTCTAGCAGAGCTTCTGCATATTAAATTGCCTTTTAGCAACTAGGAAGGGGATGGCGTGATCTGTGGAGAAAAGGCCTCTCATGTAAATGTATGACTGCTGACACCACCCTACTGAGGAGAAAGGGCAAGATTAGCCGGGAGCCCAGGGGTCAGCAAACCCCGGGAAACGTCACTCTTTACAGCCACTTCTCTCTCTTTGAGTCAAGAGCCACTGTTCTGGGCTCCTCGCCCACAGTAGCCCCATCCCATGCCTGTCACTCCCTGTGCTCTGAGCCGTGGTTAGTGACAAGGCTAAGAAAGTCTAAGAAGGAGCATGCTTTGGGTTCTGAGAGCTTCTCTGAAATGTGGGCTCCCGAGAGAAAGCAAAGACAAAATTGGGCCTCAGGCAGCAACGCACGCTGCATATGGGGCTTCCTACCTGGGCAGCCACTTAGCGCTCTGGGCAGGGAGGGCAGGGCCAGTAGGAAGCCTAGTAGGACATCGTTTCTATGGGCTGGTAAGGTTTTGGCCAATCTCTCTACAAATGATGATCTCTAGCCATGTAAAGTGGCATAATAGCCTCTTCGCTTTACTGAGTGGTATTGCTGTTCAAGTACTTATTTCTTGATTCTTAGGCCATTTGCTTTCCATTAGCAGTAATCCCAAGCCTGCGAAACTCCAATTATGAAGTGATAATAGAAATGCTGCTCCGCCTGGAATTCTCTGGAGCACAGCGGGGGGGTAGGGGGTTGGATGGGGCGGGGGGGGGGCCGAGTGGCCCTGGTTCCACACACAGCCACATGACGATCACATTTATGCCACAAGAGCAAGACAGCTGGCCAAGCCCTGCATGGAAGGGCCAGGGCAGTGTTCACAGCAGTGTATGCGCAGGTCCTAGGGAGATAAGTGAATCAGGAAAGGTGCTCCCGAGACACGCCAAGACGCTCAGGCAGACAAGCGGTGGAGGGAGAAATCAGCCAAAAGCAGGATGCCGTACATGTGCCTCTCTGAATCCTTGAGTTGGGGGGAAGGATGGGCGGGGACGCAGCGATGGTGGAGACAGAACAGGACAGGGGGGTGGGGGGTGGAGGAGGAATAAGGGGTGCAGTTCACAACTTCACCCAAACTGTGAGGAAGTTCACCCTCTATGGGGCCCCTGGTGGCCCCCTAGGGGCAGGGGCGGCAGTTTTGTTTTTTTGTTTTTGTTTTTATTGTGGTAAGAACACATAAAGTGTACCATGTTAATCATTTGTACGTGTATACAGTTCAGTAGTGTTACGTCTATTCACACTGGTGTGCAACCCATCTCCAGAACTTTCCCAGCTTGTAAAACTGAAACTCTATTATCCATTAAACAATGCCCCTTTCTCCCACCCCCAGCCCCAGCCCCTGGTAACCACAGTCTACTTTCTATCTCTACGAATTTTAACTACTCTAGATACCTTGTATAATTGCCATCATACAGTATTTGTCTTTTTGTGGCTGGCCTATTTCACTTAGCATAATGTTCGCAAGGTTTATCCATGTTGTAGCATGTGTGTCATGCGGGGTGGCCTGCAGGGTCTCAGCTCCCGCTCCCCACATAAGAACGCAGGACATGGTGAGGCCAAAAAGGAACACCCACGGAGCCATAGATGGGGGAGTCACACCACTACATTCTTGCTGGCGGCTGGGTTGGAGACACAGGAAGCAGGATCCACACTATCCTCAACCTGCTGTCCACTTCTCTCTCCCAACCAACCTCACTTGCTAGCTGCATCCTCTGTGCTAACTGCAATCCGCTCTTGCTAGCTCAGCCACCATCTTCTTGCTAGCCCCCATTTGCTGCTAGCATAGCCTCAGCAGTTATATTAGTGGCCAATGGCTCACTGGTTAAAGCTGACGGCCAACTAGCCACAGCTGATGGCCATCCAATCACAGTTGATGGCCATTTACTACCTGAGCCAGCACCTTTCTATGTGAGGCCGAGAGCCTGGAAACTGCATTCCTGGCTCTGTCCCCACAATGTGTCAGGATTTTTTTCCTTTTTATGGCTGAATAATATCCCATTGCATGTATATATCACATTTGGTGTACCCATTTATCCGACCATGGACACCTGGGTTGCTTCCACTTCTTGGCTGTTGTGACTAGTGCTGCCATGCCATGGCAGCATTATAGCAGCACTCAGAGCAGACCATCTGCCCTGTAACCCCATTGGCTCCTCCTGAAAAGACTGAGCATGCCTTTTCCTCCTGCAAGTTCCGCAGCCCACTCCCTACATCCTGATCAGGACTGTCCTTGACCTCTTTCTTCTGGAGACTCCTATCCTTTGAAATGTCTCCATTGATGACCTACCCACTTTGTCCATGTGACTTAGCCCAGTATCCAGCCCAGGGCACTTGTCTCGGAGTTGGGAAGCCTGAATTCTCATCCCAGTTCTATCTCTGGAGCTGCGGAAGCCTGGGTAAGTGCTTCACTGTATGCTCCTTATCTACAAAGCAAGAGCACGAGACCAGATGATTGTAAACTCTAATATTCTCCAGCGACAACTGTGCAAACGCTGCTCATCCACAAACACACTCACAAAGAATGCCAGGACTCCAAGTACCAAGGCGCCAAGCTTGCATTTCAAGCGCCTAGGATCTTCCTATACAAACCTGCTGCCGTTCCTGGGAGAGTGGAAACATGCCAACCGCAGCCCAGGGACACTAACAACTCACTTGGCCGGTGAGCAGTGTCACGGTGGTGTCCAAGAGAGGACAGGCAGGGGGAGAGAGCAGTAACAGGCAGGACGCCCACTCCCAGACAATGAGGCTCTTAAAGAGTCCTGACTGAGCAGGAGTCTAAATTGAAACATCATCCCAGTTCAGCGGAGTGATGGCACTAAAGCAAGTTGGCAAAACATCAGACAGCAGGCAACGTGGCTTGCCTGTGCCCGAGGCTGCAGCTGACTCCCTAATTGGGCCAAAGCACATCGATGGTCGGAAGCAGGGAGTTCACTGGCACCGCCACCTGGGGCTGAAACAGCTAATCCTTTAATCAATTAAACAGGTTTCCAAGGTGGCATGTTGCCCCTCCCTGGAGGGTCGAGGTACTACCGTGTTTCCCTGAAAATAAGACCTAGCCAGACAATCAGCTCTAATGCGTCTTTTGGAGCAAAAATTAATATAAGACCGGGTCTTACATAATACAATATAGTACAATAAGACTGGGTATTATATTAATTTTTGCTCCAAAAGATGCATTAGAGCTGACTGTCCGGCTAGGTCTTAATTTCAGGGAAACACGGCACTTGAGATCCAGGCTGGCCTTGGGACTGCAAAGCCCCAGGGGACCTGGAGCTCTGGCTGGATTCTGCCTGCACTGATCTCACTCAGCTCCTCCCACTTACAACCCAAGAGACAATGTTTAACCAGAGGGTTTTGTGTGGTAGGAGGGGCCCACTCCTTCGTGAATCCTCTCTGTGCCCAGCACCTATTACTCGGAGATATTGTGCCATGCTGCTTTTAAATCAGGGCTGCTGTTTGGTAAGGAACCATTGTTTGGGACGCAGGGGAGGCCCAAGTCAAAACGATGCTCAGTACCTCTTTCCTCTGAATTTCACCACCTGGAACTGCATGCAGAGGCCAACTCTCTGTCTCCTTCCCTTTCTTTTCTTTTTTAATTTTATTAGTTTCAGGTGTATAAAACAATGTAATAGACATTTAAACCCCTTACAAAGTGATAACCCCCCTCCTCCAATCTACTACCCATCTGACATCATATATAGCTGTTCCAATTCCACTGACTCTGTTCCCTATGCTGTACTCCACATCCTGTGACCATATATATATGTGACCATATATATATATATTGAATTATATATTATTCAGCTTCAGGTGTACACTGCAGGGGTCAGGCATCTACACCATCCATGATCGGTCTCCCTAATAAGGCAAGTACCCATCTGATACCCCTTTTTAAAGATATTAGCAGCTGCTCAATCAAAACGTGCCAGTGAAGACTGAAGCTCAAGTTAGGCAGTGAGGGGCTGGAGTTATTTATATGTTCATTTTTGTCACATATAAATATGTGCCCTTTTCTTCAGCCAGTTTGCACCTTCCTCCCACTCATGCTGGGTGTGACAAGGGGCCAGCCTGCCTCATGAGCATCACTGAATATATATATATATATATATATACACACACACACACACACACATATATGTATATGAAAAGAGAGACGAGGGGACACAGCGACTTCCTTGTCACTAATTTGTGATATTTGTGGACTAAACGAAAACTCTGCTGTGCCCCTTCCCCAATCCCGTCCTTCCCCCCTTAGAAGTCAGAGCTGCTGGCAGAAGGGCAAATCAGCTCCATTCTCCATTCCAATTCTGACTCCTCTAATAGCAGGAAAGATTGAAGGTCACAAAACAGGCAGAGAACATGCTCACAGTATGGAGTTTCTTCTAAGTAATACTTTTCTGATTCATTTTATTAAGAAATTAAATAGTTGATCCATTTGAACTCCCATTAATAGATATTAAATGTTGCTTATTATACAATGCTAATAAATCATTTGGTTTTTTAAAAATTAACCACCAAATGGCTAACAAATTAAATTTAAGTAATTAAGTCTGATATTCCTAGAGAGGGATCACAGGGGGTGGTACATTAGAGAACCTGTTTTTATTTTGTTTGGTTTTAAACAAAAGGAGCCCTTGCTGACTGCTGGCTGGGGCTTCCCTGGCCCCCTTCCAGAATGCAGTGAGCATCTGCGAGGCAGCTGACAGGGCGGGCGGCAGTCTGGAGGGTGGCCTGGCTACCTGGGCTGCAGGGCGTCGTCCGTGACCTTGGTCTCATTAGTCCTCACTCTAACCAGCCGTGCTAATCAGCGCAGACATGTGTTTTTCAAGTGTTGATGGCTCTGTTGCTTCTCGCCTCTTCTAGGGCTGCCGCAGATAATTAAAAGCTCTAACTCTACCACGAAGATGGCCAATCAGCCACATTTGGAGTTAGAAAAACTGTTGTCCCTCCCTACTCAATGAAAAGGAAGGAACAAGAAGGCCCCAATATGTGGACAGAGTTTTCACTGGAACGCAAAGCCCACCTTCCCAGCCGCTGGCCTGGGTTGAACATTCCTCCTCTGAAAATGTACTGCTGTGAACTGACTCAATTTACTGCCCCTTTTTGACATTTTAACACAGGGGCAGTAAATAAGACGAGCGTCTGTGGTCTTTTAATTTGCAAAATCTTAACAGACTGTTAACGTTTGTTCAGCTGCAGCAAAACCAAGATAGCCTGGTATATATGGAGAGCGCCTCTGTTTTCTCTTAAAGCAATGAGATTAATCATCCTTCACATACTCACTATGATATTGTAGGAGATAAAATTACAGGTGGGGGAGAAATGATCAACTCTTTGAAAAAAAAAGATCTCAGGCAATATCACCCAGGCCAAGAAATGCATACATAGAAAGGGGCGGAGCTAATGATGAACAGACAGTTCCAAGTGCAGGTCCGGCTGGCACCCCCCTGTCATCTAGGGCAACGGTTCTCAAAGCACGGTCCGGCGGGCTTTCAGGGGGTCTGCACTGTCAAAACTACTTTCATTATACTGCTGAGATGTTATGTGCCCTTTTCACTGTGTTGACATTTGCACAGGTGTGACAAAGGCACAGGTGGATACAGTGCTGGTGAATGAATCTAGGCAGCGGCATCAACATGTGTTGAGTATTCACCACCACCACACAGTCAGGGAAGAAAAAAAGGCCAGATTCACTTAAGAATGTCCTTGACGAAGTCTGAAAAGAGTATGACTTGTATTAAATCTCAACCCTTAAGTCTTTTTAACACTCCCAGGAAGAGATGAGAAGTGTGTGTACGCCACTTGTGCTGCACACCCAGCACATACAGCCACGTCCTCTGGAAAAGCATGTGCTCAGCAGTTGGAGTTGCAAGTTCAACTAGCTTCTCAGTTCATGAAACACCATTTTTACCTGAAGAACGACTGACAGACTGGTTACTCACATTTGAAAGTGAACAAAGTAAGCCTATCACTTCAAGGAAAATGAAATGATGAAACTCAAGCTTTCAAGATAAATTTAGCTTTGGAAAATTTGTTATCTGGCGCTGTGAGCTTGACACCCTCCCAATACTTAGAAGATTTTTCTAACGAGATCAGTTGTGGTATTTACAGAAGTGGTTTTTGGATATTGTGTAATGAAACGTGTCAACATTTGGAAGAGCTACATAACCCAGTGAACCAGCATTTTCCAAATGATATAATATCATTCATGAGTCAAACATCAATTCAAGGTACAAGATAAATCCATGGATCTTAATGTAAGATAACAGGAAATGTTGTTCATTAATATGGTTTCAGATTTCACACAGCAACTAATCTTTAAGAAGCTACCACTTATCAAGTTGTAGTGCGGTATCAAAGAAGAATATTTACAATTTTCTGAAAAGGCTATTAAAATACTCTACCTTTTCTAGCTACATATCTGCGTATAGCTGAATTTTCTTCATATACTTCAACCAAAATAACGTATCACAACAGATAGAAAGCACTCACAGGAATAAGATTCCAACTGTTTCCTGTAAAGTGAAACATTAAAAAAAGTTTCAAAAATGTAAGACAATGCTACTCTTTTCTCTATTTTTGCTGTTCTGGAAAATAGTTATCTTTCATAACTACTTATGTTAACATGTAAGAGATTACTGTTATTTTTAATTAATTACAATGTTTCTTAAGTATCTGTTTTAATTTCTAATGTGGTAAATATCAGTAACCCATGTAAACAAAAAGTGCTTTAGGGTCCCCAATAACTTTTAAAAGTGTAAAGGGGCCCTGAGACCAAAAATGTCGAAAACTGCTGCTTCTAAGGAATCTTAGCATACGGCAGCAGGAGAAAGGGCCTCTATTAAGAAGCATTGCCACTGTGGGAATGTTCCAGATTAAAGAGACACAGCAACTAAATATAATACCAAACCCTAAACTTGGTCCTATACTGAAAATGCTATAAAGAAAATTATTGTCAATTGACAAAATTGGAATATTTATGATAAAGTATTTTATGGTAAAGTATACTTACTGAAGTTGCTAAATATACTGTGGTAATATTTGAAAATAGCCCTATTCTTGGGAAATACACACAATATTTAGGGGACAAAGGCCATCATGTAATTTACCTTCAAATGGGGTGTGTGTGTGTGTGTGTGTTTCTCTTTTATAGCTCTGCCCAACTAAGAAACTAAGACTTTCTACATAGGAATTTGAAAGTCAATACGTAAAATCTCTTCAACTCAACAAATACTTTAACATCTAGTATGTAAAAAGCAACTGAGCAGAAACTCCGTAATTAGACTGTTACACACTTTCCCAAGCAAGGTATATATTGTGACCAATATCTTTACAGTCATCTACCATTTAATGATGGGGATCTGTTCTGAGAAATGCATCGTGAAGCGACCTTGTCATTGTGCGAATGTCATAGACGACAGGGACACAAACCTGGATGGCAGCCTACTACTCACCTAGGCTATGTGGTATGTATACCACCATCCTATATACGGTCTGTCAATGACCAAATCATCATTATGAGATGCATGACTGTAGTAGCAGGTGTTACTAACCCCCTTCTCCTGTGTAGCCCCCACTATAGAAGTGGGACTTCCAGGTGCCCTGACAGCCTCTCTTGCAGCTAAGGGTGGCCACGGGACCCACCTGTGGCCAATGAGACATAAAAGAATATTTGCTGGAAGCTTCCTCATAGAAAGGACAGGCTAGAGGGGAGAAATTTCATGCCCACCCCACCGCCCCATCTCCTCCTTCATGCATTTAACGAGGATCCTGGAGCTTGACAAAATAAGCTTGCAGAAATAATGCTAAAGATAGCCAAGGGAAAATAACAAAAAAGCTTACATCGTAGCTGACATACTGAGCAGCTGAACCAGCTGCAGCAAATGCTTTCCTCTGTACTTATTATGTGAGAAAAATATACTATTTGTTTAAGCCACTGAGAGTCAGGTGTCTGTTACTTGCAGCTGCGTGTATTACTGATGCCTGCTTATTCAGGAAGACCCGGGGAAAAGCAAGAGAATAAATACAAAAGGCTGCACGCAATGCACCACTGTGCAGAGGAGGCAATTCCATAGCAAAATGCCCATTTCACACCTAAACGAATAGCATTTTTAACAATACCAAAGATGGAACACTTTTCATTAACAAAAGTTAAAATAGAGAACACCTGCAACAGTAAGCATTCTACAGTGATTGAAGACCTGAAAAGGTCAAGACATCCTCTAATCAGATGGGTTTAAATGGAAACATCATCTCTGGGTGTCCTGCCAAGAGCATACATTATTGCCAAATTCCTAATTCAAAGCCATATAATAAGAATGCTTTAATTGAAACACAGAAGCTAAAAATAAGACTTTTAAATAGTAATCTCCCTTCTCTCTCAAAGATAAATGTGCCCATTAACCCTGATGCTAACAGGAAGATTTCTTTCTCTTACCTTCTATTTGAACTTTTTCCCCCCCAAGTCATTCATGAGGAAATCATGGAAAAAATAATTTAGGAAGTTCACTCCTGATCAGCTACTTCACTGAATTAAAGTGCAATCATGTTTATAACTTTTAAATGGGAATATAAAACATGTATATTACACGCGTCTGCGTGAGACGCTATGCAAACATGGTGGTGAGATGGGGGGCAGGTGGGTACAGAGATCGACAGGACACACACATGCTCTTCTGGAGTTCATCATCTAGTCAGAGCAGGACGAGATCAATGCGCAAAGCTCAATGAAAGGTTTCAATAGTAGTTCTAGACAGTAGAAGAGATGTCATAAAACCGTGCATGATTCATCGCCAGAAAAGACTCGCTGACGATAACTGCTGCAGGATTTCAGAGAAGAAAAAGATCATTTCGAGCTGAGGAAGGCCTGGGGGAGACTTTAGAGAGAAAGTGGAATCCCTGCTCAATCTTGAAAGATGCATCTAAACCTGTGGGTGGGCACAGTGAGCATATTAACAGCCTCCTGAAAAGGCTGTTTTGGGGTTTTTTCCAGGTGGAGAAATCCTCCAAGATGTTGGGTGACTGGTGTAGGAGGGGAGGCGGGTGGATGACGCTGGATTGTAGAGGAACAATGGGGGTTCAGAATAAAACGGCAGCCAAAAGGCAGAGACAAGCCAACAACAGATGAATGGATAAACAAAATGTGGTCTACTATTCTGCCTTCAAAAGGAAAAAAAATCTGACACATTACAATATGGATAAACCTTGAAAAACACCATGCTAGGTGAAATAAGTCAGTCACAAGGACCAGATTCTGTATGATTTATCTTATATGAGATTCTGAGAGAAGTCAAAATAAGAGAAACAGAAAGTAAAATGGTGGTTGCCAGAGACTGAGAGGAGTGGGGAATGGGTGAGTTAGTATTTAATGGGCAGAGTTTCAGTTTTGCAAGACAAAAAAGTTCTGGAGATGGAGGGTCGTGATTCACATTGTTGTATGTGAATGTACTTAATATCACTGAACTGTACACTGAAAAATGGTTAAGATGGTAAATTTTATGGTATGCGTATTTTAACAAATGAAAAAATATATATACTGGCGGTGCCAAAATGTATACACATGACTTGTCTTCATCTTTTATTATCAGTTTATATTACAATTTTAATAGTTTTTTCCTTAAAATGTGTGTACACTTTTTGGCACCCTCTGTATTTAAAAACAGAGACAGAGAACGGCAGCAAGAAAGCGAAGATACAGACTGAGATTCAAGAGCGAGCACAGGGCTCGAGAGAAGAGATTTGGCAATTGGTCGCCAAAAATAAGGGCAGTATCTTTTTCAGGATCAAGGCCTGTGAGACCCATGGGCTCCACCTAGTAATTCCACTACTGAGTAGTGAGCAAATGGTAGACAGAATCCCTCTCCACGTTTTCTTTGGAAATACTTAATTTAATGAAGACCTTTAAATTCTAAAATCTCTGACCTTGGAAGTAAAAGCTGGGCACCTACAGACACTTCTGACCCATGCGTGCCCTCCGGTTACTCAGATGTGGACAATAAAAGTAGACAACTCAGTCCCAGAGAAAAAAAAGTGCAGGTCACGTCTGCACGGCACAGACAGTTGAGGAGCATTTATTTAGCTCTTCGACTTTTAGGTTGGCAAAGTCAGGCTTTATTTTGGGTTCCTGAACCCAATTTCAATGTTGGCAGGGGGATAACCTTCTCCCACACCCCCAGGCAATTCTCAGACCACTGGCTGGGTATGCTGTAACCCAACTCAATCCTGCCAGTACCTGGAGACAGCATCACAGCCACAGGTACAGGGCTCAGACCCACTAAACTGCAATCCACACCCCCCACTTCAGATGCCCATCGCAAGCCCACACTGTCACCTGTGCTTCGGGCTGACCGACTATAAAGCAGAGGTTCCCATGACCCCCTCCTCGGACTTTCAGATGCCCGTCCCAAGTCCAGGTTGTCACCTGGACTGCTGACCAACTGGCTATAAATCAGGTTCCTAACACCCTCTCCTGGAGTTTGATTCATGTGCTAGCATGGCTCACAGAACTCAGACAAACATTTTACTTACGAGATTACCAATGTAGTGTAAAAGGGTAGAACTCAGGAACCGTCAGGTGAAAGAGATGCACAGGGGAAGGGCACAGAGCTTCCATGCCCTCTCCAGGAGTGTCACTCTCCCCAAATCTCCATGTGTTCACCAACCCATAAGCTCTCCAGACCCTGTCCTTTGCGATTCTATGGAGGCTTCACTACCATGATATGATTGATTAAATCACTGACCACAGGCTGTTGATTCAACTTCTAGCCGCTCTCCCCTCCCCAGAGGTGGGGAGGGTGGAACTGAAAGCTCCAACCCTCTAATCACACCGGTTGGTTCTGACAACCAACCAGCCTTCATCCTGAGGTGGGATCCCAAAGTCACCTCACTAGCCTAACAAGAGACACCTTCCTTGCTCTCATCACTTAGGGTATGCCACGGATTTCAGCTCTGTGCCAGAAACGGCAACAAAGACCAAATATATATTTCTTATAAATCACAAGAGCATAGGCTTCATCTAACAGTTCTATTATCCAACCATCTACATCTTCTCTAATTCCAAACGAAGCACCAGTGGAGAATCCATCGTGAAGCACACAGTAGCACTCAATAACTATTTGGAGATTCGTATGCTCTCGTGGTGAAATGGCCTTAGACCCCACCAACAGCTCTGCAAGGAAAATCGGGCTAGCTCTGGGTCTTTTCAGAATTTTTGGGCACCCTCATGTACTCTAAATGTGGTAAGACTTCTCTTCTAAATGTGATCCTGGGCCCAAAGTTATTTTGTTGGCCTCGGACTTGGGCCCTTCTGCAGCAATCTATTTTTCATCCTAAATATAGTTAATCTGCAGATAAATATGGACATCAGAAGATCAAAAATTATGTCTGGCATACAAGAAGTTTAGATCACTGGTCACACAGTCTATTCGAGCTCTTCTCAATTTTTCTTTTTATGCTTGTTCCCTTATTTTGCTTCAGTTTTAGTTTAGGAAAAGATGGCTAATATATTACCTCCCTTTCATGGCTGGGTCTTTTTGGGTTTCAGAAGTGTGTGAAGGGCAGACTTGTAAAAACAAGAAAAGCATAAAGTGTGTCAGGGAAATGGAGCTCCTATCATTTCACTCACAAATTTTGCCTTTTAAATGTAGTTCTCCTACCAACAGTTCAGTGAAAGATGGAAGGATTTCCTCATTGTCATTTATTAGCCGTGACAGGCAGGAACACTCCTCTCAGACAGTCTTCCTTCACCACAATGATTTGATGCCGCCTGTAATGCAGAAGACTGCTCAAAACCCCTTTCTTCTGGAATGCTCTGCCCGAAGGCAACAGCTCAAAGCAAACCTCTATACACCGGAACACTGACATCTGCCGAAGTCTCTGGACAGGAAGATTCCACGACTCCTACACTGAGTGACGCCGGAACTGAGACATAATTACCTGGACTCCGGTCACCAAGAATCAAGTTCAACAACACGGTGTCTACGTGGAAGCCTCATATACCCGCACTGAGAGCATTGCCTCCACATAAACAACCCAGCCACAGACTGTCTGAATAGATGTACTTCCTTCTCAGCAAGGATCCTTCCCGCTAACCTCCTCCCAAAAGGAACAAGAACAAGACTTTCTCCACTAAAACTCAGGGTAACAAAATGCAACAAAATATAAGATAGTGTCAAATTGATGCACTGCCGGCTTATTAGCCCCTGGATATATTTACAAATGTGACATAATGAAAATTGCACACTCCTTGCTAACAGGGCTCACAACTCAGAATTTGCAGCAACATAAAAATCTAATGTATATTCTATCTGTAAGTATCTTCATTGATTTATGTCTTCTACATACCTTTTGTTTTATGCATTTTGGAGCAAGCAGAGGAGGGCAAAGGGTATGTAGAAGGTTAAGAGAGAAAACATTGAGGAGACAAGAGAGATTTAGGAAGAGAGTAAGATGAGAGAGCGGCAGGAGAAGCCAGAATTGGAGACCGAAGTACCACAGGAGGGAGGAGGCCTGGGACCTGTCAGATGGCCACACCTGAGACCAGGAGCAGGCACACAGGAGGCAGAGGTAAGAGAACCTTTCCTAACATCGTCAGTCTAGTCCATAAAGAAGCGCCATCCATCGGGCCTGGGGAAAGCACACAGCACCAGTGTCTCAAACTGATCTCTGAGCATTAAAACATGTGTGATGTGCTTCACAGACAATATAGAAATGGCAGAAACGGAGAGTTAAGCATATAATTATAATATAAATATGAACATACTTCGCTGGGTTAGATTTTAATAAGATTTTAATAATATTGGGAAGCAGCCAAATTACAAAATGCCCCACAATATGGAGTACAAAACCTCAGAGACAAAATAAAAACTCATAAAAATGTAAGAGCATTTTAAAACAGTAATTATCTTTAGGATAAAGAAACCATTTTCTCAACAAAGGTACGTATGGAGCATGTTTAATAAAAACTAAACGACATAAAAGACAAGGGGCACAGCCACACATTCCCCAAGTCGCAGCGATCAGGAAGGTGAGATCTGTGTCAGGGAGGAAGGCACGTGGCCAGGAGCACAGATGAGCTCCCATCACCAATACATCTGGAATAAACCGCCTCGAGGCGGGCTGAATGTCCTCACATTTCACTTATAGGATAGGAACTAATTTACTCCCCCGTTGTGGAGTAGCTGCGGAGATAAACCGTCTTGGCACGTGGAGGAATGACAACATGTTTCCCAGCGGCAGAAGTGGTGCCTGGCCCACCCTCCCATCCACCGTCCCCAGCACACAGCAGGGCGTGGTCTTGGGGGCCGTCTCCTCTGGGGAACAACTCATTATTCAGATAAATGATTGGGAGAGCTCCGTGGGACCCACAAACCAAAAGTAAGATGCAAAACCAACAGGGGTCCCCACCGCCAAAGGGACAATAGGCAACCACCCTGTGGGTAGCAGGACAGCAGAAGCTGAGAAAGTATCCAGAGCTCATTGATACCCATTGACGGTCAGAACAGATGTGCCATCTTCTCTAGGTTTGTTGGGAGAGTGGGTGGGTAGGGGTTTCCCTCAACTCTCTAAAGCAAATACTTAAATACTACTGTCATGTGGGTCCTTTTTCCCACTCCCCCCCAGGACACTACATGTTATGCTTCATTTGGGCCAGAAGTTCAAATCAGTGTGTCTGCTCATCCCACTAGGAAAACAACAATTATTTATTAGTCCTTCCAGCCTTCCAGCACATGTGGCAGCGTGGAGCAGCTGTGAGATGCACTGGGTGACGTAGAGCTGACGCCCTTTCTGCAGAGCCACCAGCGTCCCAGCAAACGGGGACACAAAAGGGAAACTCACAAAAGGGGACACTCCAGCCCTTTGCGACCCCACTCCAGCCCTTTTAAGCCCTAAATCAATAGCTTAAACAGATGCAGATTCCATGTGATAGGAGGGAGAGTCAGGAAGATTTGAGGCTTTATATTCTTTAGATGTCTACTTTTGTTGCACTGGCTATTAAAAAGTTATGTGTAACTTCCAGATGAAAGGCATTAGCAGCTCCTTAGAAGAGGGTAATCCCAGTCTTCTGGAGGTTTAATGAGATGAAACTCACTGAAGCTTCTGACTCGGCCTGCTGTTAATTGAATCAAAGTCAATGACAATCTTGCTGCACTTCGGCGTGAATTTCCTAAATGTAAGAAACAAAATACATAATGATATTATTCAGTGAGTAGTTAAAGCAATTTGTTTACTTTGGTTCAACCTACATTTTCTGTGGGGAGGAAAATTTTTCCCAGGATTCACTTGACAGTTTATCCTATAGGAGCCAATTACACTGCACCATATGGAGAGAAACACGGCCCAGAAAAGACTAAGACCAAAGAAGATGCATGGGGTGGTCTGATTTGGAGGTTCTTCAGCTAGCTGAGTTCATGAGTTATTGGGGAGTCAAAGAATTTCTAACAAGTTAGCTGCACACCCTGACACCCGATTACTCGTTTTCCCACCAGATTTAGCTTATTTTCTAGGAAATTTCTGTTTCCAATGTGAAATCACTCTAAAGCCAAAAAAAAGAGTAAATTTTCTTCTTCCTCTTGTACATAGCAAAAAAACAACTAGGTTTAGTGAGGAGTCATTTTTAAAATCATGTTCCAAAAAATGCAGAAGTAAAATGAACCCACTATTTTTTTTTTTACTCATTAATGTACCCTCTAAAACAGTTAAAAAGAAATTATTTGGATACTAAACATATTCTTCTAAAATTCAGTAAAGAGTAAATATCTAATTATTATTATGTAAGTAATTTGGATTTCGTGTCTCACAAGGCACAACAGAATCATGACCTATAACCTATATCCCTAATGATGAATACAAGAGGCCAGGCATGTTACTGTTTATAAGAGCCCACAGCTGACCACGAAACTGTAAAGGAATTGTTTTGAAAGCTTTCATCGTCTCAAAAGAAGTTTCCACCATGAATGAAAGGTAGTTGAGCTTACTTGCAAGTAAAACATACCTCCCAATTATGCCTAGCAAAGATAATCATAAAAATCTAAATGACTTCAAATTTCAATTTAAAATGTTGCTGCAAAAAGAATTCCCGGTGTTTCAAACATGGCAGGTTACTTCCATCCTAAATTTTCTATGCCGGCATTGTTACACTTGCAAAATTTACAAAGGTTTAATGTTAATATTATAAAACTTGTGAATTTTTAAAAATGTCTTGCGACTAGCATAATTAGTCCAACCCTTGGACGGCTACTAATATTAAAGTGTGATCACTAAACAGATTGTCTTCAAATACTTCTGTCACTGCTCTTAAAAATCTATGCCTAAAATAACTCTTTGATTCTTAGCCCATCTCATTGAAAAAGATATTTCCAAGTGTGCAAGTCAGGCAGCAAAGGTAGAAATTAAAGACCAGACCAAGTCAAATCTGTTTCTCCATCAGGCTTTCCTTCCACCTTTCCCCTCAGTTCTTCCTACTTACCTAAACGTGACCCCAGCCATATCAAACAGGAGCCTCGCAGCTGTTGTCTCCTCACTGTCATGGTACTTATCAGACATGAAAATAACTTCTTTGATACCTTAAAAGGCAACAAAGGAAGAAGCCCCATTAGTATACACACACAGTGATACTGCAGAAGCAGACGGAGCCCTGGCAGCACCTTTTGCCAGTGCGCTTGCACACAATGTCCAGTTACTGAAATATATCGCTGCTGCTCTCGAATACAGCAGTGGATGGATTATATTTAATCTGCCCTCCAGTCTTTATGGATTTTTTTTTAACGGACGCAAAGTGAAAACATGTCAAGTAGTCAAGCCTTCATCCAATTAACAAATTTTTTTGACTGCGGGCAATCAAAAATTCTTTATTCACAGGGCAACAACTCTTAACTCAAGAGGCTAACGGAGTGGATGGAGAGGGCTGGCAAAGTCAGACAGACGTACTCCCGAGCTTCCAAGAATGGCTGCGCAGACCAACTCAAGGCAGCACCACGGACAGCAGATCCATTTCTTTTGCTATCTCATCAGGCAGTGCTGAGTTGAGGTCCAAGAAACTGGAGGGCACTTGATACACCATCCTGCTCTCCACCAGCCTCTGAAGGGACAGCAGGAAGAGGGCCTCACAGGGCACGTGCTGTTCTTCCCACATGCCTGCCACCACCTCCATGCTTAAGGACGGCCAAGGAAAATTTCTGAAGGACCTCGTACCACCAGCGAGGGAGCCCACACTACTCCTAAATGGAGACTTTTGATTCTGATAACCACCAGTCCTATTCTGCTCAGAGATCCATGGGCTTGTGATAAACAGCCCCTTTAAATCGCACATCTGGCTAACACGATAAGTCTTTAAATCTCACGCCGAGAGTTTTATGGAGATAAAGTGCAGCTGAATCTTAGATGTGACAATTTGAAAAAGGTGAAATATTCAAATTACAATGGCATAGATTTACGGTAAGAAAAACTTAAAGTAGTACCGTTGGAGTCTTATGACACTGTTGTGCAAAGGTATGTTTAGGTCCTCAAATATCTACCATATATTAGATACAAATTAAAATTTCATATACAGAGTCCCAGCTGACCTTGTTTCTGACAGAAATTCATTTCTCTCCCTCCCCCCTAATCTATGCACAATATGTCAGAGAATAGTAAATTGACAGTAATTATATGCAAAGCCTGTGTTGTTTTTTGGCAGCTTGCAGTTTAAGAAGTTGCAAACTAAATTAAAAACATGCTAAGAATCACAGAGGATGCAATTAGTCTTAGAATACCTGGCACCATTCAAAAACAAAACACGGGAAATATCTTGCAAAGTTGATAGTGCAATTAATTTAGATCTAAACAATGGCAATTTAAGATCAAACACATCTGCAATGAGCTACCGATGAGCAGGCAGCGATGCAAATGTGACAAATGGAACGGCCGGTTCCTACCTGCCTGGATGATGAGCTTAGCACATTCGTTACATGGGAACAAGGCCACATACATAGTACAGCCTTTCACGTCAGACGAATTTTTGTTCATGATGGCATTCAGCTCGGCATGGCACACTGTGGGTGTGAACCAGAAAAAAGGAAAAACTTAGATTGCAGCTCATGAAGAATTGACTAATAGTGTTGAAGCATTCCATTCTCCCTCTGAAATAACATATAATAGACTCGATTTAAAAAAAAAACAAAACCTGATTAGAAATAGAAAGTACTGAGAATACCAAATGAGGGCCATGTGGTTTGACAGGTTGGCAATTAGCAGCAAAACGGTTCACCGCAGCAGCCCTGGGTCTGTAAGCACCTAGAGCAGCCAGAAGGGGCCAAGGTCAAGTATGTTCACCCACCCTAAGCAGAACAATAGCTCTCCATTCCACAAGACCCTGGGGTATGGAACTGCCCACATAAAAGGGCCTGTTTGTGTGTTGCTTTGCACAAGCAGGGATATTCACTGCTGGCGCTAGTAAGAGGGCAGGGAGCAATTTTAAGAGAAAGAGAAACAGGAAGTGAAGCGGAGCATTTTTACCCCGAGGGATTTGCTTTACCTCCTGGTTCTCAGCCCACATACTCGTACACACAAGCAAGATGCCAGTGGATAACCAGTAGTTTGTCTTTATGGAAAAAACATTCATCCACTTAATGGCAATGGAAAGTCAAGTTCTTGCTCTACTGGCGTATTCCACCACAGATCCCCACACGGTGATCTGAGGTCCTCCGGAGACTCGCCTGATCTCAAGGTTAAAGGGAGCACCCTCCTCACCCTCCCGCGCCTGTCAAAGCCCACCCATCTTCCCAGGCTATTTGGCTGGGTGTTCCCACCACCTAACCCACAGGGGGCTTCTCTCAAGGGTCGAGTCATACTCACCACGGCAACTTAGTTTGGAATTCCCCCACCTGTTTTGCGAGGTGGCTGTCTGCTATCTTATGTTACGATGTCATTTTCTGGGTGCATTACCTAAAGCTATATTATAAGCTCCTTGTGGCAGTGATTCACAAACCTGTCTACACGTTGCAAGCCCCCAGGCAGCTTCCAAATTACCAATGTCTGTGTCCCACATTTGGAGCCTGAGATGGTCTGGAGTGTGGCCTGGGCTTGGAAATTTTTAAGAGGTTCCCCCACATGATTCTAACATGTAGACACGATTAGGAAACAGTGCCTTACAAAATCCTCTGGTATCCCCAAGGTGACCTAACACACGTTATGCACACAAGTGCTAAAATAAATGCTTGTTGAACAAATTAATGACTATCTGCCATGGTCCAAATCACACAATCTCCTAGAATTATAAATATGGGGCCTTCAAAGGTCTCCCCCACGCTCTTCAACCCACCAACCAGCCTTCTACACGTAACACCTTCCTCTGGGAGTGTTAAGGCCTAAACTCACGGCCCTCCCACATTTCGGCCATGAAGTCGTCCGTCAACGAGCCTTTATTGAGTGTGATTGCGGCTCAGACAGGGTACGGATCCTGGCCCACCTTCCTCCCCAGGCTTCCCACTTTAAGGGGGAATGGCCACTGTCTGTGTGTGTGTGTGTGTCCCACCGCGGTTCGACAATGCTGCAGGCAGAAAGCTGACCTAAGGCCCTCCCAGGAAATGTTGGGGAATGCTCATTTTAATCTATAAAGACCATAATTTAGGAGGTCTTAGTTGTGTGTGGAAATGAACAGTCTCTGGCTTTGTAAGAAAATCTAAAGAAAAAAAGCGTCATCAGATCACAGCCCATCAGAGGACAATCGCCACAGGCGAGGGCCAGCTCTCTGAGCCCCACTGGCCTATAAACCCTGAGGAGGTTCGAGGACAGGAAAGAGGCGAGAAAGACTCTGATGCTCAGTGGCTGTGAGGCTGCTGGCCTCGCAGAAGTCCCTTTAGCCCCATTTCCTTCCCTGGTGACCCGGATGCTCCCAAACTGGGATTAACACTGCTCTGTGTTAAAAACAATTAGATGTAATTATTTCTTCTATTTCCCCCCTGAGGGCAGAGACCAGTCTTCTAGGTTCTTTGTAACTTCCCCAGAGTCTAATTCGATGCCACGAACATAATGGGTGTTAAATATTTATTGAACGAATAAAGGAGGAAATGCAGATTCCAATTATTGATGGCGACAGGAAATACAGAAAGTCCTCTTATCTTCAAATATCAAAAATATGCTTTCGCATCTAATATTTTTGATAGTGTTGGTATTAATATGTAGAACTACAGAGTTTCTGAATCTGTTAGGATACCTATTACATTGCCCTCTTTTGAATCTCTAAAAGGGTCACATTAACTGCAACTATCTTCCTCTAACTCATCCTAGGCAGTTGGGGCAAAATTTAACGTTGTATGTCTAGATTCATTAATGAAAATTACCATAGGAAACAGAGGCTCTAGGACAGCATCCAACATCCCTGTATAAAGAGTGTATCATTTTATAAAAACAATACACAGGACCATAAACAGACTTCCTTTCTCTTAATTACAAAAATCACAAGATGAAAAATACAAAGCTTCTTGTTACAAAACATGAGGTCTACCGGGTAACATGAATAGCTGAGCGTCAAGCACACGGGAGGCTCTTTAAAGGGAATAGTTCACAATCCACTACCCCACGTACTCAAAACCAGACAAGATAAAAACAGAACTCAAGTGTTCCATCCACACTTGATTTCTCTGATTCATTCCTAACCTCTTTAACTTCAGGCATGACAAATGCCCACTCCCATCTCCCCCAGGGAGAGCCCTGTCTCAAGGACACTGGCTTCCCTGGTCTGTTCCTACAGGGCTGTAGGGAGAAACCCCACCCAGGGCAGCACCTCACACCTCAGTCTGGCCCTGCCCACCTTTTAACTCCTCATGTGCTGTCTGTCCAGATCCTGATGTCTGAAAGGCATCACCTTTCTGGCCTGGCACTGGCCTCTAAGGTCCACGATATCCACAGCCTCTGTGGCGCTGACCCTAGGCTTCCCCTCTGACCCTCAGCTTCCCCACCAAAAGCGCTATGTGTTTCTCTTCAGGACTCATCCACCAGGAGACACTCCTCAGTCAGGCCTCAGGACTCAGGACCCTACACTGTCCTCACAGAGCAGACTCGGCAGAACGACTTGGCAACTGTCCATTTGATTTATTTAATGTAGGTCAATCAGAATGGAATTTGGGGACTAATTTACCTGGAATGGCCATCTACACTGATCAAATAACAGGTAACTGCCAAATCTGCTTCAGGCCACAAAGAGCCCTGGGGAGCAAACACGCCTGGCCTGTAACGGCTTTGCTCTGGGCCCTGGCTGACCTGACTACAGGCTAAGCATACCCGCCGCCCTGGTATTCTCCACCTGCAGGGCAAGTAAAGAGCTTTGCAACAGGAGTCAGCCCTGGGGTTCAAGGTCCAGTTCTGCCACTTGAAGCTGTGTGACCCTCAACAAGGTACTAAGTGCCCTTTCGGTTTCCAGGAAAAACACTGGCTCTCAGAAAGTGCATTTCCAACTAAATAAATAGAAGCAATTTTAAAAATACCAAGTATCCAATTTTTAGCTTTTTCCTAATGTATCCACTTTCCTTCCTCTATCCTC
This sequence comes from Rhinolophus sinicus, assembly GCF_036562045.2. Classification (NCBI taxonomy): domain Eukaryota; kingdom Metazoa; phylum Chordata; class Mammalia; order Chiroptera; family Rhinolophidae; genus Rhinolophus; species Rhinolophus sinicus. Next base: position 77,830,284 of record NC_133754.1, on the reverse strand, counting down.
TAGAACAGCTGATCTTCTCCAAGGCAGGCTCCCAACGAAAAAACACGAGCCTCTTCTCCCACTGCCAAGGGCAAGGCCCGGCTCTCAGCCCAGCTTTCACGCAGGCCGGGCTGTTTCTGATGACGCTGGCTTCTCTCTACTCCATTTTTCTTCTCCTTTACACGTGCATATTTAGTCTCCATTCTGAAGAAGCCATCTTTTCAGCATTTTAGATGTCCTTACTTCTTTCTTTCTTTCAAGATGAAATCGTACCGTCTACAACTGCTACTCTAACTTTTTAAATAACTGTCTCTTGATGTTGTAATGCATATAAAACCTCTAGTTGTCTCTAAAGCAATACTTCTCAAACTGTAGGTCATGAAATCAGTGTAGTGAGTTATAAACAGATTTTTTTTTTCTTTTTGAATACATGGCTGAAAAGAGAAGGGATGAGATCAGAATGCCCTCCACATGGCAAGGTTAGATACTGCTCCTAAAAACTGTTCCGTGTGTGTGTGTGTGTGTGTGTGTGTGTGTGTATGTGTGTGTGTGAGAAAGAGATTCAGAAAGAAGCTGTTTGCTGAGTTGCCATATAAAACATTTGGGAAACACTCCTCTATGGAAACCTGCTGACCTCTGTCATCTGCTAGTAATGTTTACAAACATTTTTTTAAATGGCCCTGATTTGTAGCATCTGCCCATTTCTGTGCTGTAAACACTCCCACATGGCCAATTTCAAGCTCCCAACATGACACGGATTTGGAGAGAGATGTACACATCTGTTTGGGTGAGCCGGTAAGAGCCAGTTCCGTCACACCACTGGATGGCCTTGTCTTGGCCTAAATCCAAAGTCTCGTCTGGCTGCAAGGATCTGCCTGCTCCTCTGGCCCCATTAGTGACTGCCCCACCCCCACCCCACTCTACACTGTCTCAGGAACACCAGCCCCTTTGTGTTTTCTGCAGGTCCTTTTCTTTCTCTTGCCTTTCTGGGCATTTCCCAGGGTTCAATCCTGCTCTTTTTCTCCAGTAGTCACTGATTGAACAACTCATCCATTCCTAGATTCTCAGATAGCAGATCTAGTTGTAAAACCCCAAACCTACATTTCTAATCCCCATGTCCCATCTTCTCAGGACTCTTCGCTTGGTGGTCTGAGGCTTCTCTGTAACTTTTCTCACTATAATATACATTTCACTATCTGACAGCAAGAAGTTAAAGAATAAATTTATCTTTTTGCAGTGCTAGCATTTTTATTGTGTTGCCTCAGGAAAAATGCTGTAAGAGCCACAAACATATGAGTGCAAAAACCAACCAAGGAGGATAGTTCTCATCGAGATCTTGAGATGAGCATACTTTTTATATTCTTAGTAAGAATAAGGACCATGTATCCCAAAGGTAGAGTGTTTCGGAAGTACTTATAAGATAGCTAAATTGTCCCAGAAAAGGACAAATTTTCCAACTATTTACCTAGAACTACTCATCTGTGGCTAAGCAATAAGCAAAAGAACTCTCCAAATACTACAAGTATATTCGATAAGCACAAAGAGTAACACAAAACCCTTCAGTTATTCTCAACATTGTTTAAAAGGAAAAGCTAAAAATATCAGATTAACACTTAAAAAGTTCTCCATTGCCAGAAGGAGAACCTCTGTTTCAGGTAATTATAAGACAATTCATATGCTTTGGTCTTTTTTTTTTTCTTTTCTATTACTAACTGTCAGAATTCAGAACTGCATTAACCTTGGACCATGGAGAAGAAACTGTATAATTAGAAAACTGTATTTTTCAAATTCCCTCTTACTCAGGCTTGATTAATCCTTACTGTCTCATGTAGGCGGTTCTCTCCAAGTTTGACAAATTAACAGGATATATTCCATCCTTGGTTAGATTTAGATTTAAGACATTCAACATTTTATAAATTTGACTTTCATCTCATTTGATATAAGACTAATACAATATCTATTTTAGACAATAGTATTATTAAGGTTACTTTAATAGGTTTAAAAAAAATCCTTCAATAATGCTAAACAAATGCTAATTGCTGAACACATCATTTAGCAGTAATAGTATGACTCTGCCCTCAACTGATTTTCATGTGCTACCAGCACATGATGGGAAATACTGGGACCTGATAAAATTTGGAGTCAGGAAAACTAAGTTTCTATTCAAGTTAAAGAAACTCTCCAGATTGTTTAAAATTCCTCATATTTAGAGGTACAGAACTTTAATTGATGAAAATTACTTCCTGAGGCCTGAAGGGTATTCTGCCAAGGCTGAGCTGAAAAGTGTGGCGTCTGGGGTGGCAGCTTTGTTGCAGTCAGGTGAGAGGGCCAGTCGGGGAGCACCTGTTGCCACTTAGCCCAGACCTGCACCACCTTCTGCCAACACATTCCATCCTGTATCGTACAAGCCTCAGAATGTCTCTGGGGAAATGCGCCTCTGCCCCTGACTGATGACCGTGAAGGTTCTCGGGCTGTGCAGCCACCCACATTCAAAGCACAGACAGTTCGGCTCAATGACAAGACAGAGGTCAGGACTCAAGAGCCAAGAAGCGTCTGCTCACGGCCTTCTGGAATAAAAAGGTGGGAAGCTTCACCCTGCAATTAACAATTGACATGAAATGGGTACCCAAGTTCAAGGTTGACTTGTGCATTTTTAAAAATAACTCAATGTTAATTTTTGTAAGATATTCCACTGCTATTCTGATGACAAAGCTTTTTGTCATTACTTCTTGAAATACAGGTCTAAGTGTTTTCACTTCTGGGGTCCCAGAGGTATGAGTCACTAAACCCAGGCACATCTCTCTCTTGGAACACGGGCACGCCCTCCCCTGCTCTCGATGCCCCAGATGCCCCACAGACGCTTCCAATGGGGGGCGGTGGAGGGTACGCATTCACTCCTCTAAAAGATCCATTTAGGGAACTGTTTCACTGCTCCTGAAGCTAAAATGGAATTTCAGCTACTTATTTCTTAATTATTGAAAGATATCCTGACAGGGCCTCATATATCACTGCCAGACTCCAAAGTACCTATTCTTCAAGTCAATAATTTAACAATAGAGTAGTCACTATATTTAAGTCCCTCTTACCTACCACCACCCCTAGAACCCCTCCTAGAGATTATAAAATGTTCATTATTATGTTTACCCCAAAATACAAATCAAACATTTCTAAAATTTGGTCCCAAACAATATGACTCCTCTACCTTATCTTCCCTCTGTGAAGTGTCCATATCTGTAAAGTAGCAATGGGACTCATTATTAGGGTTTTCAAAGGATTTGAGATAAAGGTGGGGAAGGGGAGAGGCAGAAGCAACTGCAGTTGCTCCAACAGTTATAACCGTTCTCTAAGGAAACCCCAACCAAACAGGCCTGACCAGGCACTTCCTGTTCTTCTCAGCCTCTGCTCCCCACCCCTCAGCTCCAGAGCCGCTGTCCACAGTCTCCCCCTCTTGAGAAGTTCTTGGTGTGCACCAAAGCCTACTCCACTGTTATGGCTTCCCAGACAGAGCTCTGCCCATACCCCGCTCCTTCCCCGGGCCAGAGAAGCACCCTTTGTACTGGGCTGCAACAGGGAGAGAAGAGCGTTTACAACCGGAGCCGTTTCCCATATGTGTGTAGTGATAAGACCTGGTTGCAAACATGATCCTGCCCAAGCAGATCACTCCCAGGACTGGGCGGCAGAGGCAGGCAGGAGATGCCCACGCACAGAAACAACCTCAGTGCTAAGCGAAGGCTACAAGTACCTCCAAAGAAGGGCCTGGGAAGAGGCAAAGTGTTGCAAAAATCCAGGAAACGCGGGGTTTTAAGTGCACTGTTTGTACGTAAACTGAACTGAATCTGCAGGTAAATATTGTTTCTGTAAAAAAAATGTATTTGGATTACAAAAGGCTTTTCAGAACAAAGGGTGTCTAAACTCTGGGATCTGCCTACAAGAGGGTTTAAGTCCCTGCCTCACTCAAATACAAATAGGAGGAATAACATCCTCCCTGCCTCCTATCTCCTGGGGTTACAATGAGGAGCAAACGAGGAACGTGGTAGGGAAAAGCTTTATGAACTAGAAAGAATTCTGCACAGGAAGCAATTGTTACCAACAGTCAGACCTGGGCTTGTTTTCTGAGAAAGAACAGCCACACCCCAGGGGGTCCTCCCTATGATGAAGACCTGGGGGAATCAGCAGCCAGGAACAGGGTCAGAGGTGACAGCACATCTGCCCCTCCTGAGCACGCCCCAACCATTCCACTCACTGTGCTTAGAAACAGACACCATACCCCCCCACACCCCACTCCATGCAGTTGGTGGCCTTTCTATTATTCAGAAGAGAACATAACTGGACCCACAACCTTTGGGCATCTAGAGTCACACAATTCCAGTGGAGAGACATTTATTATTACAGCGTAAGTTTACGTGTGAAAATATAAACAGATAATAGTGATAAAGCAGAGGAAGCCAGCCCTGTGCCTCGAAAATGTCTAGAGTCTGGCATGTTACCACCTTGTGCCCAGAGAGGAGGTCTGTGCTAGAAGAAAGTGACAGCAGAAAGGAATTCTGGCTGGATCCGGAATCTGAAGATGAGCCGCTTATTCAAAGGCAGCCAAATCCTCCAGGCTCCAACTAGTACAGCCCCGACCCCAAGGGCACCCCACCTGCTGATAGCCCGGCCCCATGGACCACGGCAGCTTAACGTCCCATCTCCACTCCTGGAACCATGCTTCTGGGGCTTGTCCGAATGGGCCCAGTTCTCGAAGCCGTCCCACAGCTCTGCCTTTCTCTGTTTCCTCGCTATGTCCCCTCGGCCACCCCGTCACACACTCTGCCTCCCCTACCTGGTAGTTCTATGACCTTAGGATCTTGTGAGCCTCAGCCTCCTGGCCCGTGAAATGGAGAATGAGACCTGCTAAGACAAGCATGTGAGAACCATCGTGAAGACTAACATCTGTGAAGATGGACCTGACAAATGCTGGCGCTCCCTAACCTCTCCTGCTGGCCACCCACCTGACACCCGTCAACCCTGAGCTGCTCAGCTCAGGGGATGGGAAAGAGCAGACATTTCTCTTTCTCTCTCCCCTGCTCTAGTCCCCACCCCCTGCCCCCTTTCTTGCTGCCTATTGCTAAGGCTGGCTGGCAGCAACTCACGGCACCCAGGGGAGCCACTTAGCCCCAATGGTAGTGCTTAGGGCTAAAGAGATTTCTGACTGAGATTCCATTATTGATAATAAAGCCCCCAGAACTCTAATTACACTGCTTCCCTATGCACTAAGGGCAAACAATCAGGTCAGAAGGAGGAGGACATGGAAATGCTGCATTTCATCGATGGGTGAGCCGTGCCCAACTCCCTTCTACTGCTCATGTGAAATACCTTTGATGCCTAAAATGTAGTAAAGAACACGAATAGAAACAGAACACCAATCATGGTTTGACAGCTTTGTAATGCAAATCTATACTATAAAGATTCAAAGCTTCCCTCTTGTGTTAATAGCTTTTAAAGGGTAAACTGGAACTGAGCAGTGAGCACTGGACTAGGAGTCAGGATGTGTGTGCTAATTAATCCCAGCTCTACGAGGCATGCCCCGGGCAACTCACTGATCCTGATTCAGTGGGTAGAAAATGGAGCTTAACTGACCTAACTCAGGATTCTGGTATGAGATAGAGCTCCTGCTACTGCCCTCCATTCCTGGGACATTTCTCCAGCAGGCCTTCTCCACTGCACACAAGCTTTTCTTCCTTTCTCCCATGTCCAAACCTGCTCACGCTCCTCCCTCCTCTTTCAGCGGACAACAACCTTGCCTTACCCGTCACTGAAATGCTGTAATTGATCCTACGTATCCCCACCTGCGACACCATGAACCTTTGTGTCAGCTGTCATCGCCCCCTCTTTGTGTCCTTCTGGTTACTCATCAATGTGCCTCTTTTCCCCATTTTGTACATCAGTCTCTCTCTCCCTACTCCCATCAGCAAATGTGTGCTGCAAAAACAAACAAACAAAAAAGATTCTCTCCTCCTACAGACAATATAAACCTGCTCTTGGCCCAATCTCCCATTCTAGCTACGACCCTATTGTTCTGCTCTCTTCACAAACATCTCAAAACCATGACTACGAGGTCTGACAATTAACTTTGCGAACTCATCCTAGAAAAAGTGCTCCATAACTCACTGGTGAATATCACTATGGTCACCTTTGAAGTATTCCCCTTGGGAAGCTATGCACTGATGCCAGCACCTAGTTTATCCTTCAAAGCAACTTTGGAACTCTTTTTCTGGAATGGCCATCAGAGCTGTCATCGTATTACCCTTGATGTCCTGAATGGCATCAAAATGTCTTCCTTTCAATATTTCCTTTATCTTCGGGTGAAGAAAGAAGTCATTGGGGGCCAGATCAGGTGATTGGGGAGGGTGTTCCAATACAGTTACTTGATAACTGGCTAAAAACTCCCCTCACAGACAGTGCCGTGTGAGCTGGTATGTTGTCGTGATGCAAGAGCCATGAACTGTTGGCGAAAAGTTCAGGTCGTCTAACTTTTTCACGCAGCCTTTTCAGCACTTCCAAATAGTAAACTCGGTTAACTGTCCAGTTGGTACAAATTCATAATGAATAACCCCTCTGTAATCAAAATAGGTTAGCAGTATTGTTGCAACAAGTTCGTGAACTTAATTGTCCAATATCCTATATATGCCGTCCCCACTTCCTCACCTTTTGTTCCTCCTTCTACGGCTCCTATTTGCCTTCCAACCCTGCCACCCCATGGGAGCTGCTCTTTGAAACATTAAGTGACCTCCTTAACCCCCATGAATGGGTTTCAATCCCCTTAGACCTCTCAACATCCTTTGACACAGCTGACCGCTCCTTCCTTTTTTTTTTTTTACAACACTGACCTATGTGTTCCATGATATCCTGCTCCTTCTTTGCAGGCCTTTCCTCCGCCAGTCAACCTCTCTCAATGTTGCAGTTCTCAGGGATCAGGCCAGGGCCCAGCCCTTTCCTTTCTCCCTAGATCACCTCATCCATTTCCATGGCACTGATGTCACCCAAATGCCAAGCATGCAGCTGCTGACATCTCCAACCTACATATCTCCCTGCATTCAGATACCCAACCTGACTACCTGACACCTTTCCTGGGAGCTCCTACTGATATCTCAAACTTCAGGAGTCCAAATCTTCCTTCATCTTTCCCCAAACCTAGGTGCTTAAGCTGGAACCGTTGAGGGGAAACCAGTCTCCCTCTTCCAACCGGTATCACCTAGCCCTCTTGATGCTGTCTCCAAAAGATACCCTATATTCACCCTTCCTCTCCACCTCCAGGACTCCCACCCCACTAAATCCCCCCCGCCCCAACCCAGTCTGTGGCTATCAACTCACAGATGGTCTCTCTGTTTCCATTCTTCCCTCCAACCCATTTCCCACGCAAAACCAACATCATCTTTTAAATCCAAACTCCTTACCCTATAGGCCTTCAACCTCACCTTACTACTCTAACATCACCCACTAAATTTGAGCCAAATTCTTTCCTTCCACGCATTCCAAATGCCTTCCTGCCTGAGGGCCTTCACCCAAGCACTCGTTCTGCAAGGAATGCACTTTCCCATACTCTTCGTATCCCCAAACACTGATGACCCTATCTTTACTTGATGAGACCCATCTAAGCCTTCAGAGTTCAGTTTAAAAGTCACCTCCTCAGAAAGGAATAGTCGTCAATAATATCTGTTTATTTCATTTGTGTCTACCTCCTCCACTTCAGTCTGCACACTCCTTGAAAAGCGGGACATTGGACGTTTACCACTGCCAAGTGCCTGGCCCAGAATACATATATTAGATACCCTGTAAGGATTTCCTGCGTGAATGAATGACGACAGGTGAACGTACTCTGGAAAATGTGATGCATTATAAAATTAGTTATAATTTTTCAAAAGGAAGCAAGATGATTGGAGAACTCCCCCCATTACCAACAGACGACTCAAATGGATAAAAGGATAGATGATGACTCATTAGTATTTATTTCAATTCCTAAAAAGTTATAACTCACTCACTGAGGAAAAAACGACAATGAGGAATTCTGCTTCCCTCTTTCACCTAAATTCAAAATTAATGGCATTTTGAGCAAAGTCTTTTAATTGCAGAATTAAAAAATTCATGCTCAGTTATCACACTCAATATTTTAAATTTACTATGGCATCTATCATTTGAAAGAAGCACAGAGATAAAATTTACACCTCCACTAATTGACTAGTACCTACCCTCCCGACTGCTGAACAGAGAGAAGAGTGCGCTCCCACACATGCTAACTCCCTTGCTTTCACCAATATTTTCCATTTATCACAGGATTTACTTATTTCCATTTATTCCTAATGTCAGGCAAGCATCCATGTTCCAATAAACATTGGCACATTGACTGGTTTACAAAAGGATCTCGAAACTCCTTTCTATTTGGTTTTAGAATAACCTTTTATCCCCAAAGAGTTCTAAGTGCACCTCCTCTGTTCACGTATTTTCTTGTACTTAGACATGGGTGCTTTTCTTTATCGCTGTCCTCCAACCTTTTTTCATCCAATGTCTTCTAATCTCCGTGTCTATGGGGTAACTTACACTCTTTAAATGCCCCTCCTGCTTGTGTGTAAGTCTCTCTGGTTTATATTCATGTTAGAACTGGAGCAGATTTGAACCTTTAAAGAGGGAGGGAATGAAGCCTGTTTCCACTCATTTGTCCACAGGCACAGATGCATAATCTCTGTGTCATTGCCACCGACAGCTTTTTACAGCTCTGTGCTTTCACCAGCAGAAACAGTACCCTCATCCAATGCAATCAAAGCTATACTGTTTAATTTTTATTTAGAATTCTAGAACTGGAAGAGTCCTCAGTGGTCATTTATTTCATAAACCTATTGAGAAATAAATGTCAAGTCATGTATCTAACAGTCCCACGATCCCTTGATATAAATACCAGATCTAGAACTCAGGTTCCAGATGGCCAGTCCACGATTGTTTCACTTGAATCTGATAATTGCTGTTTGAAAAAATTGTGGGGCTTTTCTTAGCTGATACACATATCAAAGACATGTATACTCCCATCCAAATAGAAAACAAAAGTCCTAAGAAGTAAAAGTAAAACACAATATAAATACTATCTGCAAAAATCCCTAGCAACCAGGTTTTAGTTCATACTGCTGGGAGCAAACAGTATTATATATTCTATTTTAATACCAATATTAACAAAGCTTATGAAAGAGAGATTCTTTAAAAAAAACAAAAACAAAAACAAAAAAACCTCAAAATAAAACAAAACTAGGAATTTAGGCCAATTTCATAGACAAACTCGGAATAAAGACCATGAGGGTCATTGGTGTCACATGCTCCCTGTACCAAGCTCCACGGTGTCCCAGGGTATTGAAACAGAGACTTCAGACTTAAAGAATGAAAGAAGTTATATTTATCATTAGGAATATCCTTTTGCATTCAGATAATCGATGTGCCCACATATTTACCACAATCTAAAATAGGGTGTGCGTGTCCCTGAAGTGTTATTGAGGTTATTAATTTTTCAACAAAACTTTTCTTTTGAGCGATAGGACAGAGACCAATTTCAGCCACTTCTGGTCATCAACATGGGGGTCGCTAACCTTGAATTATTTTAAGCTTTATTATAAACTTCCATGAGGTAAACTTAATTTTTAAAAAATGAAGACAAACATGTGCCTTTTCACGGGAGGTCTGATCCCAGACATGAGCATTTCAGCTTTTCCTGCATCTGCTCGTCAGAACAGGGAGGTGTTACCATACATCCTTGTACATATTCATAGTGAAATAGGAATCTCTAGCTCTTCAAAAATAATTAACCGTCAAACTATAGATTAAAATACATAGATAAGAATCAAGTAAATTAACAACAACAAAAAATCACTGTTTATTCTTTTCTGAAAACTGTTTATAAAGAATTATACCTGCAAGTGAATTTTTTTTTGGGGGGGAGGGTAGCCTCATACATAAGCCATTGTGTTTCCGTTTATCTAGAACATCACACAATGAAATCTGAGTGTGCGTCTTGATTTATAAAAACCATCTACTTTATTTCTCTCCTGTAAACTTGCTCAAAGGTTTTCCATTGATTATACGAGTTATTTTGTACAAAAGTCCGTTATTAGACCTACTGTCAGGCCACAACTACGAGATGGCCAGGCAGGGGACGGGTGGTGGGAAGCTATAAGTGAAATTAGAATTCTGCAGGAAAAGACACAGTAAGTCATCAAATCCATGGATCTGCCTAACAAAACCAGAGGGCATTCAATTTCAACGGGCTGAAGGAACAAATTTGATCTTAATTACTAAGAAGCTCTTACAAGTTGTAAGGAAGTCACAGCTTAAGAAGGATCAGACTCCTAACTTCTTGATAAATTAGTTTCTCAAGACTAACCTTTTGGATGCCAAAGAAATACATCACATGCATGGCAGTCAGGAAAATGTCAGTGTTCAAGGGGGTAAGGTAAATGGCTAAGTAATCACTAAAATGACATCTATGCATGCTTAACAATATGCTAAATCTAAAAGATAAAGATTAAATTTAAATATAAAATTTAAAGGAGCACTGCCACACACTGGCAAAACTGTTTAAAATTGCCATGCTGCACTCTCGCCTTAATTAATTCCAGCACTTTCCTTCCTAGCATTTTATCCTTTTCAGAGTAGTTCTGCAGAAATATGAACCGACTCTGCAAACAGCCTCATGTCTCCATTTCTGCCCAATGCATCCAGCGCGTGGCTACCACCGCTTTTGGGACATTAAGACTATAGTCCCTTCCATGATGAAGAAGGGTGATGCAACAGGCAAAGCCATCCTGGCTTCCTGAACGACTGGGACAGAAGAGGAGGCCAAGCTGAGGCATGCTTACCCACAAACCCCTTCACCAACGAGAAACAGCACAGCAGGAAAACACATGCGACTTGATGAGCGTAGCAAGCGCTGTTAAAATTGTGAAGTTGAACAATGCTCTCGAGGATGAAAGAAGTTGATTCTACTCCAACTCTCTGGTCTGTACACTATGTCATCAAAATTGGTTACAAAAAACCAAGGAAAGAGTAATATCTGAATTACCAGGAGTATTTTACCTCCATTTTATAAAATTGGTATTTTGATTAAATGTGCTTCACTGTGATGAATTTCACAGAGGAAGGAACTAAAAATGTCAGCTGAATACTTCATCCTGGGTTTAACAACCACCCCCTCATAAACATAAAAATCTTCCAAAGTTTTTTTTTTTTTAATAGTAAATTAGATAAATCTGCTACTTCCTGGTTTTTTTAATTGTCGTTCATGTGAAAAGGTGTCACTGTTAATAGCTCTGACTTCTTCCTGCCACTTAATGTTACTGACATCACACTGTCTTTTGGATTTTTCAGGAAAGGGATGAGATAAAAAGCAGTTCCTTTGGCAGGGGAATTTTCATTTTCCATATTAATACTACATTATAATCAAATAGTTTCATAAGTTTTGATCCTAAGGCTGGAAGAACAAAAACAGCCTTTAAAAATGCCTCTCCAGAGACACAGCCGGGAAAAGCTCCATCTTCCTATTATGTTACAAGTATTCAGTCTCCCTCCTTTCCACAAAGTGTCAATCAAGACTAATGACTTCCAAACTTACAGCATTAACAAGGAAAATTAAGTTATACATGTTATTGGTAAACTCAAACTTGTACAAGTCCCATTTGGAGCTCCCCCTTGGAGAAACGTGAAAGCCAGCCATGTAAACGGCTTTCTGCCTCACGCTAGGTGCAGGCCACCACGGCCAGCGCTTGCCCGCTGGGGAGTGACTTCATCTAAGCCTCCGTTCACTCCAGTGCATAGTGAGAAGAGAAGAGCTGGTCCACCGTGCTAGGATCTAGGCAACGTTTCAGAAAAGCTGAATTCCTGTGCTCTCATCAGAGAGAGTGGGGAACCAAAGAGCACTGAACTCGGACGCAGGAGATGTCACCTACCTATGCGGCATTACAGAAGTTAGTTTCGGGGGGCCTTGGATTCCCCATCCATAAAAGAAATAGGTAAACTTGGACCCTGCGGGCACAGAATCCAGGGCACTACTGAGGCTCTGGCAAGCGGCCCAGCATGGGCCACTGATAGGGTCTCAACATCACGTGCAGCACGTAACACACTTTTTGCAAACACACACAAATGCCATTTGATCAAGTCCAGATTAATGCAAAGCATTACTGATATCAAGTAGCTTTTTGTCATCACGAATTTTCTGACTCAAAGATACTAACAGTTTAACAAGCCTTATGTAGGAGTCCTGGAAGTTTTCTTGACATTTAAAAGAGGGTCCCCTGTATATTCAAAAGAATGAGGACTCGTTGGTCTAGAGCACCAGATAATTGCTAAAGCTCATTTACAGGGATTAATCCATAATCTACCCTTCCTAATAGAGCAGCTCAGCCACCATTAATGTCAGTGACAAAAGAAAGGGTTAAGCTGACCCAATTCCAGACACTAGCACTTATTTTATTAATTTTTGAAGTCTTAAAATGAAGCAAATAGAATTTGCATTTCAGTCAGTTATCACCAAATATTTCTATTTCATCCAAGGCTGTCTAAACATTTATTACTCTGTGGCCCGAAATCCCTTGAAAAGACAATACTGAGTGTACAGTTTATTCGCCGGTCATTGTTATTCAGACTGAAAGCCCATCTGTATGTGTATTATGATGGCAGTAATACTAAGTGCCTTTTAAAAATCATTTAATACCTTCTACGACTTTTATGGTACATCAAATTACAAGCTTACTCTCGTGAAAGAAAATTGTCTACATTCTAACACAGCTACATGTAAAATGAATAATTGATGAATGAGGGCAAAGAGCTTTGAAAACCTAGAGGTATCATACGGACAGTAAAAAATAATGCAGACAGACAACCAGTGCCCAGAAACTCAGCAACTATTCAATAAAAAACAATCAGTGAAGTTGGACAAATGCCTGAATGGGTGTGTGTGTTTTTTTTGTGTGTTTTTTTTAATTCCTTTTGGAAAGGAGCTTTAAAAGGTATTCTCCCTCATTTGGACAAAAGGCAGTGTCTCAGAACAAACAAAATCAGCTACTAGAGAGGTTCCGAAACACTGGAACTGAAGCTGGGGAGATTGCAAATGTGCTACAAAGCATCTGGCTTCTAGGTCACTGCCACTAATCTGCCTGGGGCTCACAGGTCCGGCTGGGTGGGCCACTCACTAACCAATGAGGACCTCTCTATACTGGTCCAACCACTGGCATCCTTTGCAATCAGCCTCAGTGCCACAGACTGACACCTCTTACGAATTCCTTCATATGGGATTTCAGCACAAGGACTGATATTTCACTGTCTTGACTCCATGAGTAACGACTGTGGCAATCATATATTTCAGTATAAATCTTGAACACATCAGTGTAGACCCTTTCACTTCTGCCATTTTTATATGAGACACTGAACTATACTGTGAAAAATTACCTTTGAATGTACCCACAAACAAGTAATCATTTCCCTTCTTTCTTACCATAGAAAAGCTTACAGAATCAAAGTCAGGATGACAAAAAGTTTCTAAAATATGTTAGCACATTTTTCATTTCACCCACTCCAATCAGCTAGAAAGTAGAGGCTGAGAAGACAGTTTTACACTCGCCCAGGTGGAATCCTACTCTTCCAGCTCCTATAGGGGTGAAGTTAAATGGACTCATCTGACTATTAAATCCCCTTAATCACTAAACTTTGTTTTATTCTCTGAAAATCCGGAGTGCTTTGTAGTTCTCCCCGCCCTCATTCCTCAATTCCTTCTACACCTCCAGGCATCTTTTTTCTTTTTCTTTACAAAACAGAGCAGTTGCCCAGAGTAGTTTAAAAAAAAAAAAAAAAAAAAAAAAAAAAACTTCTGGGGTTTATTTAACATGATTAAGGTCCAGGAACATTAGTAAAAATATATAAATTGCACTAAATGTAGACTTGGAATTCTTCATGAGAAAAACCCAGAGGAAAACCTACTAGAAAAGAGTCAACAGAGCAGAAAGGTCTTACATCACTCCTCGAACCATGTTTCCTGAAGGCACAATCTCTCCCATTTGGATGGCCTTAATCTACTTGACTTCCACCAGAGCTGGTCTATTCACTTCCAGACATAAATACAAGCCCTAACATTAAGAAAAATCAGCAACCAGCATATGCAGCCCAGTTTGCCTCTTTTATGGCATTAGTCACAAATTCTCCCAGGGCATTAGAGGAAAAGTGAAGCTATGGCTTCTCCCTCCCAGATAATCTCTGAAGTGATTCTCCCTGGGGCTTACATAGGAAACAAATTATAAGAGGCACCCTTCTCTAATTTAAAGATGAAAACCAGAGATGACCCAACCAAAAGTGTTCAGTCCCACACATCTGGCTTATGGTCTGACCACAGCTGACTCTGGGACTGCAGAGCGCCCGGGAAAAGGAAGAGGCTACTGCATCATCTGTTTCCTGATGTCTAACTCAGTTTGTTTCCTGCTTCCCAGAGATGAGCTTGAGCCAGATTTCCTGGGTAGGTAGAGAGGCTGAATGAACCCTGCTTCTCATCAGAGCAAAGCCCTGGCCAGTACTTGGTTAGCTGGCTCTGCCTCCAAGGAGCAAAGAAACAACGTGCACAGCTATCAGGCGCATTCCTCAGCCAGGAGCGGTGGCCCTCTGCAGGGAAGCCTGCCTTCAATGCTGGTGTTGGACAGCCTGCCAGGTCACCCATCGCAATCAACAGAGCCCTGGACCTCAGGAACAGGCTGTGTGACCACCACCACGCTTCCATTCATTGGCTCTCTTTGGAATTTCAGGGATGGGAACAGAAAAATCCTAATTCAATAGGATTTATTTTCTTCCCAGCTGCTGATGAGTGAAAAGGGAGTTGATACTTTCTGACCAATTATAACATTTAAACACTCACCGGGGCTATGGCACTGTTCAGAATGGAACACAAAGTCTGACCTACCATAAGGGTATTTAGTATCCAGCTTTCTCTCCGCTGTCCTACTCCAAGGCAAGAGGTCATCGCTGCACCCATTTGGCATTCCATTGTATCCAATCCCGACAATCTTGTTCTCTGCATTCACAATGCAGGCTCCAACCTACAGGGAAATATACCCAAAGGCCTGGTGACTTCGAGTAGCTGGTCTGCCACTGGAGAGGCAGTATATGAAACCAGAGGCCTGCAGACCTCCAAAACGGGCACGCAGCTTCTGGAGGTGCTAAGAGCTCTGTCTCCTTGCTTGTTTTCAGTGGCAGTTCCCACAAGTCAAAGAAAAGAGCACTCCTGGCCCCAGAGAGGGTACAAGAGGCAGTGAACAATGGCACATGACAATTTACTCTCACAGGAAAATGTAAGCATGGGGAATGCAGCACAAAAGACAGCAGCTTTATTCAGCCTTTGTAAACGGACACGTATAAACCCAATCTCTCCCTTTTGTAATTTGCTCACTTACAGGTATCTCTGTGTCTGTGAGGGTCCAAATGCTCTCCTATAAAACTCACCTGGGAGTTTGGATCTTTGCTTCTCTGTGCCGATAAGAAGGCCACTGCCATGAAATACTCGGGCCATTCCAAATAGTCCTCCCGTTTTTTGCAAGGAATTTCACTCATGATGGATCTACAAGGAAAACATGACAAAACAACAGTGGAGAAAAGCCGGTAAAACTGGTAAATCTGCTTTCCAGTTCAATCCAACCACATTTAAACTTTGCATCTCCAAACTCAGACACCTTCAGTTACATTTATAAATCAGAAATCACAGAACATGGACCCCAGACAGTTTCTGGTCTTACGAAAAAATTTAAGAAATTAAGTTACTATTTCAGAAGTTTGAACTTGGCACATATAGCTTCACATTTCCAAATAGTACATCTATTTACTGCTTTGTCATAGGATTTTTGTTGTTGTTAATACAAACGCTTGCCCTACAAATTCTCTCATAAAATGGACCCAGCACAAGAGGGAAGGGGAAAGGAAAACATTTATTGATCACCTAATATATTTCAGTGTTAAAGGTTATACATAGCACCGTACTCAAACCTCATTCCTAACTAAGGTAGATCGTAACATTTCAGAGACTCCAAACACTTAGGTAACTCCCCCTAAATCACACAGGATTATATCCATGCCAGTCTAATTCAGTTTGGAGCTGTCCCAACTCTAACATTAACCAGAAAATTAGTCCCTTTCACTTCCTCTTAGTTTCTCCAGATGGGACAGTTACCAACGCTGAGCACTGAATCAAATGAAGAGAAACTAGGAAAAGTGCTACATTTAGTAACGTGAGCTTG
Organism: Rhinolophus sinicus; assembly: GCF_036562045.2. Lineage (NCBI taxonomy): Eukaryota > Metazoa > Chordata > Mammalia > Chiroptera > Rhinolophidae > Rhinolophus > Rhinolophus sinicus. The sequence goes on along the minus strand of NC_133754.1, from coordinate 77,814,025 downwards.
ACGCATGGGCAGGCACAAGCTGTTGCTACAACAGGGAGGGCCCCTGAAGGGGACCTAAAACTTCCAGTAAAGTGGGTCCTTTCAAGGACAAGGAAGGAAGGCGACACAAGCTTTAGGTAGGTAACACTGAGGAGTCCCCAGAAAGCCTCGACGTTTGGGCTAAAGGAAAGTATTTCCCCACACGTCTAGGTGGGAAGCTTATACTAATGTGCAGAGCAGCGCTGCTCAAGGCTGGGATGCAGTGAACTGGTGGGTATTGGGAACCAGGATTACCCACTGATTATGTGGCCCAAATCCTGAGGCGCCTGTAAACCCCCTTAACTCAAGCGATGCTGCATGGGAACCTGGCTAAAGGGTTCGCACCATCATGATTGTGGTAGGGTGCCAGGTAAGTGCCTACTACACAGGAGCTGGGGAAGGGAAGGAGAAGAAGGAAAGGAACTTATCCTCCACCGGGCGCCTTCCCCAAGTCTGGTTCAACGCTCATTGGTGCCCCAAACCCAGCTGCAGACAGAGAGGAGGGACAACTAGTCGGGGATACACCTAGTCACTGGCCGGGACAGAACCCAAGCTCCTCCCACCCCCTTCAATTCCGATCCCGGGACGAAATCACGCATTACCACCGCACACGCGAGCGCAAGAGGTGACTGCCACTTTCAGAGTCGCACACCTACTCTCTCTCGGCTTCCCGGAGGGGGGGGGGGGAAGCCTCTCGGAGGCCGCACTGCCCGCCACGAAGTTAGCCGAGCACTTCCGACCCCGCATTCGTGTGCCGAACAGAAGGGTTAACCAAGAAGGGGACAGGCTCGGGGTTCCCCGCCCCAAGCCCCTGCCGCGAGCCCGGCGCCCCGCACCCCGCGCTCGGGCCGCTCCACGTGGCGCGCGGGCCGCGTACCCGCACGCTTGGCCCCCGCCCGCCCTCCGGTCCCGCTCCGCGACCTGCACGCCCGCGCCGGTCCCCGCCGCGCCGGGGGAAGGAAGTCGGGAGGAGAGGCGGGGCCGCCGCGTGGCCGGAAGGTAGACCTGGCCCGGGCGGTCACGCGCTCTGGGGACGGGGCCGGGCGGGGTTGCCTGGCTTCCGCGTCCCAGTCGTACAGTGAGCTCGCTCGGCCTGCGATCTGGCCGCGGCGACCTTTGGTTTTGCCCCCTGACTGCCCTGGTTCGCGCAGGGGCGCCCGCGAACCTACCCGGAGGCCGCCTGGCCACCCTGGGTCCTGAGATCCCGGAGCCTCCGCCCGCCTTCGTGGACCCCGGTGTGCGCGCCGGCTGCTCCAAGGCTCTGACTTCATAACTTGCCTTTTTCAGATCTCTGAACCTGAGGGTTGGGTGGTTCTTGTTGATGGTGAGTTTTTTTTCCCCACCTGAATCTACCGTCAACTACTTAAAGCTGATGCTACAATTACATACATATCATGTGAATAAAAAACGACCCGAAAGAATCTAATGCAATAAAACTGAAAGGGGCGGGAGATGAGGAGACGTGGCTTTGTCCTCTGGAATGGGCCTGCTGTGTCTCTGTGTCCTCGAGGGAAATATTGACCAGTGGCAGCTTCACAGGGTCAGACAGGGACGCTGTCTGCCTCCAGGCACAAATGCCTGGAAGCTACATTTGCATTTGTGCTTTGCATGGCCAGTTTACTGTTTCTACTCAAATTTTGTGGACGGGCCTGAGATGCGTGCTAAAGCCTGCTACCCCTGCCCAACTCCCGGCACTAATCCACACACCCCTCAGTGGTATTCTCCATTAAGGCTGCCGGCTATAAAATTGTGCATATTTTGTTACAATTTTTTAAAATATTAGAAAAACATGTCACAGGTCAAAAGCAAAGACCTTCAGTGACATTTCTAAAGTCATATGCCCCAAGGAATTAAATCTGATTTTCTTGAACCTCATTATTCAGACGTCTAGCTTCTAAGTCTGGTGTAACATTGGTTCCAGCACAGAGAATGACAAAAGAGCCCCTTATTGTTTTACACATGGGGCTTGAGGATACTGTCAGCACTCCATAAATAATAGCTACTGTAATAATCACGAGTTCTGATCCGCACATCCCAGATCTGAGCCACTAATCCAAACAAAAGCTTGTTAACTATATTAATTTAGCCTAACGGAGGAAGAATGATGAGAATAAACAGTTGGTTCTATCTAATTTCTCACTACAGTAGACACATCATTCTTCATCTCCATCGTCCAGCCTGTAGATTCAATAATTAAATTATGTGCTGCATTTGGTGGCTGCCGGGAAAGCAAAGGGGAAAAATACTTCATCGTTAAGTATAGATTTTTTTTCCTTGATAAGACTCAGGCTTGAAAGAGCTACATAGATTAAGATGATGATTTTTAATGTCAAGTTAACTTTATTTGGCCATCTTGTTGCCCTAAAATTTATTATATGCTGAGCTCCTGTTTCCCCGCCCCCTCCCAAATCCACTGGTGGGTCTTTGTCACAGTCATGCATACTCTTTGAGTCTCATAGATCCATTTCTCTTCTTACCAACCTCCAACCTATACATCACCAATTGCTGCTGGTCCTTCAACCACAACATCATTAAGCTTTCTTCCTTCCTCTGTTCCGTAAAGACTGTCATACATAATTTAGTTACTTCTCATCGTTCTCCATTTTGGTCAACTCACACACTCCCCTCAGCAATAAATTCAGGATCCTGCTTGCTACAAACACATTACCCTGAATGTTCCTGCATTTCACTGAAAGTCTCCAGTCTTATAAGATGATATCATTCATAATACAGGAAATCCTCCTGATTCATAGTTGCAAAATTTTAGGTTTCAATTATTCTGCACCAACAGCAAACCCAGGCAGCCAAGGAGGGGGAAAAAGTGCATTTCTTGGTTTATCTTCCTCATTAACACCTTGTAACTCCAAGTGTGGCTGTAGGTGTTAAGTCTCTCTTGTTAATACCTTGTATTTTGGTTTATAATCGAAGATATCTTTCTCCCCCAACCACAGACACAGAGGCTCACTATGTTTTCAGCCATATCAAAAGCAACGAGAGGGGATTTCCCATGAGGTGAACACAATCAAACATTCATAAGGACTATTGTCTCAGTTGTTGGCTTGGCTCCTCTTTTTACAGTCCTGCGTGTAATCTACGTCTGGTCTATAGTATAACCTAAAATGTATTTCAGTACCTCGAAGGTGGGGGAATCCGGATTAAAAAGAAGTAAAGGTAGATTCTTCAGGCACTACCTCAGAAAGGACTTTGCTGGCATTCATGGGTGTCTGCTCTACCAAGATCCCACTTACCACTTCTCCCACTGCCTCTGCTTGTCCAGGAAAGGATGTGACTTGTAACCAGGAAACAGAGGAGGGAGTCTGGAAAGTTGCCTGTACATCAAGTTTGTCATGAGAGAAAGGGCATAGGCCTTGGAGTCGAACCAGACTTAGAACTCTAATTCTAACTTCTTACCACCTAAGTGACCTTCAGAAGGTACTCACATTCTTGGAGTCTTTGTTTCCTCATCTGTGAATCAACACCAGTCATTCATTCGATCATTTTTTATTAATTCTCTATGAATACCAACAATGTACAAGACAAACCAGTTCTTGCCCTCACCGGGCTTACCCTCCCCGTACTACCTCAAATAAATGCTGAATAAATGAACCTCATTGCTGGCTCAGTTAACACAAGATAATTGCCTTATAATAAGTGTTATAAGACAAATTGCCTGTTGGAATAGCTTTGTTCTTAATCCAGTGGTTGTCAGGACCGAAAACGTCATAGCCCAACAGCTGTTTTTAGAGGCAAAGTATCACTTTTACTGTTTTTCAAAGAAACAATTGTGTATGTTTTCATTTAGCAGTCTATACTAGAAAGAACTGTTTAAATGTAAGTAAGGGGAAGACGAATATCTGCTAAATCAGAAAAGAAGTCAATGAAAATTCTAGAAAAAGACTAAGTATGTGGTTTTGTCAATAGATACATTTTATAGTGTGTTAGAGCATGAGGTCAGTTGTTCCCGTTCTGTGAAAGACATATATAGACTACAAATTGATATGACAGAATATTCCTATCAAAAAAAATTCTAGATTCCTAAATATAATTTATGCTATGGGTCGAGGCTCCCAATTATCTTTATCATTACATATTTTCAAAATTATAATGAGGATCAATGAGGAAATGTTAATTTGGCATATGAACAAAGCTGGATTCTTTGCTATTATATATCAATAAATGTTGACTAAATAAAGGAATTAACAAACAATAATTGCTTTATACCAATTTTTTTTGGATCATTCAATGTGTAAAGAGAAGTCTTCACTTGTAAACTCTGGTTATATCTCTCTATCTGCTTCCTTTATCTCCTTGCATTTAATGAACCTGGAAAGACATTTAATAAGTGAAACATTGGGGTTGGTGGGTCGGGAACCAAGAATAAGCAGAGCTGTTTTCAAGATGTGTGGTATCTCAGTCTTAGGATTTTGGCCTTGGCCTGCAAATAAGCATCCCTACTACCAGAACGGAAGGCAGCTGGGAAGGATGTGTGCTTTTTCGTGGTAAGTCGGTTCTCCCCACGACTTGCTTTTTCTCTACGGAGCTGAACTTGTAGCCTCTTTCATACATAACTGGTTGAAGTTGATGGAAATTACATGTCTTATCACTCCTTAAAAGAAAAAAAAAACGTAAAATGTAAATCTAAAATGGGCAATTTTCTTGTACCACTTTATTATTTCTGTGTAAGTTACCAAGTGCCAATCATTCTTACTTTTTAAAATTCAAATTTGTCAAGCAGCATGTAAGCTTTGTACAAGCTTTCAGTGTTGTACAAGAAAAGATAATGCTTCATGTGGAACAGTCACTTATGCTAGTGCTGCAAAAGTGCCTACCAAAAGAGAATTTATCAGATTGCTGGTTTTATAGAAATAGTAACGATCTCATTAAATTATCCCCTCTACTCTGGGGTCACCATGGAACCCACGGAAAGGTAATCAACAAGGTATTATGGTTCTGGATATAGAATTCTTTACTGACATCAAAGTCCCTGCTCATTTTGTAGTGTGTATTTTAACAGATGTAACAAGATGATTGCCCAAGAATCACTGCAATGAAAGCCCTTGTTAAATTGTACTTGGAAGTTAACGGCTATCACAACGTGATCGACATGTTGAGCCTTCCCTCAGCTAACTGGAGAGCTCACTGCGGGTAAACTTCTAAAATGAGAAAGCAAGAATCTAATTCATATTTTAGTATCACAACACACTATGTATGTGTATATTGAGGATAACATCTGTGGTCCTGCCATGACAACAACAATCAATGCCGTGAGGTGAAAAGTCATCTTTTACAGGAACAACTGAATAAAATAAGGAAGGAAGCCTATTCTTTTGAATAACTATTGACACTGTTCACAGTGAGAAATTCTGAGCTTCAATGCAGGAGGTGATGGAGAACAACATGGCATTGACAAGGTCAGAGTTTTCCAAAGTCTCAATTTGACCAATCTCTGTCCGCTGCCATGACTGATAGACAACCCTGAGATGATGAAAAGTAGACCACTGTCAATCACAAAGCATTCTGAGCTACTTTGATAGTGATGCTGTCTTCAGACAAGCCCTGGATTGAGTTAAATACCAACCAAAGGGAGTGGAATGATCTCGTGAAATCATCCTTATGAGAACGGAAGAAATGTAACAGTTTGGTGGTTATAGTAACCACTATCCTACAAGAAAAATCAATACCTACACAGTGTTAGCATCACACCAAGGGCTCCTGGAGCTGAGCCATTTAACTGAAGAATAAACCTAGATTCATTAGAGTAGAAAGTCCGGATGTGGTAGGAGGTCAAGCACCAATACACCCTGGGCTCTTTTGTCTGGAAACCCAAGATTTTCTTCTGTCAGGATCGGAGTATTTTTTAAAAGCATAGAATTTACAGAGGTGGAAGTAACCTCAGCAGTCACTGAGTCCAGCCCCTTCTTTTTACCAATGAGGAAATAGTGGCCCAGAAAGATGACTTAGCTTGCTTCCATTCACACAGGTGATCAAGCGAGGTTTCCTCCATGCCACAGTGCTCATCCCCAGTCTTAGAGTCTGTGAATCAAACCACAGCTGTTTAATGAAAGCCTTTATGGAAGGCCCTCTGCAAGCCCTCCAGAAGTATAAAGAAAGCTGAATCAGCTTTCTCTGAGTCTTTGTCAAAGAGAAGATAAAACTACACAGCAGGTGAACCAACAGTCAATGGCTAAGTAGCAGTGTAAGACAACAATAATTGTCCCAAAGTAGGACATGATTTTTTGTGTGTATCTTCTACCTAAAAATAAAAACCCCTTTCTGCCCACCCAGGAAGTATTTTATGGACACAGAGCACAGAGGTCCCCCTGATCCTTTTGCGATTACTTCCGCTTAGTACAATATTCTGTTTATAACTTAGCTTTTCTTTTAGAAGTGCAAGATATACAAGACACAAATAAGAGAGCCTGCACAGATATACAGAATCATTCACATCTCAACTTTGACTATAAGAAGTTGCCCAAACTAAAGTCCTGCACAACTTAGGGAAAAGGTCCCATCTGAGGAAATCTAAATTCGTCTCTAGATCTGGGGGGTCAGCCCAGACAAAGAAGAGCGAGTGCCATCTCTCCGCATTCACTAAATATCAAATGATAATATGTCCCTAACATAATCGTAGCCCCCAAGAAGCATGGAATTTCAGGCAAATACACATATACATATATACACAGGTATGTGACCTTTCTGCTTTGTACTATTTAATTCAATCCTTGTTGAAATCTCAGGGATACATTATCTTGTAGAGAGAGTTCCACTATCTTTTCACCCACACAAAAAGCACCACATGAAATAAATAAATAAATAAAAGCCTGCAGGGAGTACCCCTCTAGGAGGGGAAAGGGCTGTGTCTGGATCTGGCTTAGAGACTGGTAGCTAAAAATGGAGTCTGGCTGCTGAAAAGCAACAATATCTACACAATAATGCATATACCCCATGTACACTCCTTATCTGTGCCTTCCACCCTTTATGTTTTCATATTCATGGCTCCCTGTGAAACCCAAAGGAGTCTATTTCTTGAAAGTCTTTGTTAATAGCCTATTCACTCCCTTGCTATTCTGGTGTCACATCACAAATGGTATGTGTTGGCGAAAGGTGAGATAGCGGGTTTACATTTTAGAGTGTAATTTCATTATGAAGCAATCTGTTTGCAACAGTCTGCCACTGTTCTAACCAGATTCTACAAGCCAGGCACCCAGAGAAAGGAAAGAACTTCATTTTATTAAAAATGGTGGCAAATTCTTTCAGTGATTTTAGTGGCACATTAAGCAGGTTATTATTAGACAGAACTGACATTTCACATGCAGAAATATTCTTTACTTGAAACTCAAGTGTCATTCAAAAGAGGGAGAAATTATTTAAGATTTCTTAAAACAAAGAAATCCCCTGCAAACCATCCTTATAAACTCCTCATTCAGTGTAGGAATCAGGGCTAGAACTGACACTTCTGATTTCACTTTGATGCAAACAATAATACCAGAATGGAATGGCTTAGGGAAATGCTTGTGAGAGTGGTCAGGAAAGCAGACCACTTCTTCTTCTTCTATACACACAGCCAGACCCCGGTGGTGGTGAGCCGAGGCCCAGCTGTACATCGAACACCGCTCCCCCCTTATTTCATCCAAACAGAATCTCATCCTCCTGTTCCATATACACATACTGCAGCAGTAGCTGAGATGCTTGAAGAGTTTTTCACTGCACATGTCTTTAGAGGTATGCATTTGGCTCAGCAGAAGCTAAACATTTTTAAGAGCACAGTAAGAAATAGGCTTGAAAACATCAAAACTTCATAGCTTTTTAGAAAACTGGATGGTCTTGCTGGTACAACTCCCTATGATATGGTTCAGTCGTAATAACAATGGAAAGTGTATCAGTGCAAACTGCTGAAGAAACATCAGAAAATGTAGCCTAGGGTCCTTTAAACACATTTAAGAACTGTTCTTTTGAACTGTGCCTCTTAGCCTTGGAAAACCTCTTCAAGATTTTAAACAGGGCTTTGGATGAACTGCAGAGTGAGAACCTGAAATTATCTCGTGCACTGGAATCAATATCGAGCAATATTTTCTCTTTGCGAGAAATTCAATCTGACAGAAAAGAGAAGGAGCAATAAGGGACCTGGGACCCTGGCTAAAATGCTTGCTTTAGAAATACGCTGTAAAGCAGTACAAATTAGGTGATGTCACCAGAGGCAGAAAACCGTAGTGACAGAATAAAATGTTATCTGGGCTTCAGAATACTTCATTATCACTACCACAGGTCACTAAGCTTCACCAAATGCATCCATCAGCTTTGATGGCCATTTGTAAGCCGCCGCCTGTAGCTAGATGGCGCCGTCACTGGATGCCAGGGTTCAAACGGAGGCCCGCGTGCCCAGACCAAGGTTTATTAGTCTCAAAGTGCTCTCTAGTGGCCGGATGAACATAAAGTTCTCCACGCACGGAGGCACTGCGAGAAGGATTCAGAACTAGAGGTGTCTTGGAAAGGCAAGGCAGAGATGCTCTCTAGTGCAATCGGCACCTCCTAGATCTGTGAGAGGATTTTATGAACAAATTTGCCTTTTCCAATCATTATGTATATTTCCAATCAAAACACTTACTAAACTCAGCTATGTAATTTCTATACTGTCTATTAGAGGCTTATCAAATTAATGGATAAGCACTTAGGTTTAAATTAATCCTTCTGCACTTCTAGAAGGTTCATTAGTGAAAGGCATTTCTAAATCGAATACAAAGTATATTTAGCTTGTCCATCTACTTGACTATGCAAATGCTCTGTACTGGGCTTCAAAACCAACTTGGAAGCAAAAGTTGCTATTTTAGGGAATGTGATAAAGTTAAAGTGCTGTGCGTTGAAAAGCGTAAGGCACCATATATGTTCATTGAACACCCACAAAACAGCCAGGTACAGGCCTGACATGGGGTATATGTGCGAACATTTGCCAAAAATTTATACAAATACAAAGCATTGTTCATGGTCCATGTACAAGGGACTAAAGCCTGTCTCAAGTTGTGACAATAGAAGAAATAAGTGAAACAAAGAAATATGGAACAATTGAGTTTTTTTGTTGTTGTTTTTTAAAAAAAGGAAAAACCTCACAGACAACAATCATAGACCTGAGGGTCAACGAAATGTACTTCTGCAGTAACCGCTGTCATGAGGACTTTTAAACTCTCCAAAGGACTCTGTAAAGAAGACATCGGGAAGCAGCCCACAGGAATGAGGGCTAGTCCTGGACCCTCAAGCCCTTTAGGCTCCATCCTGTGGCCAACAGCTGCCCTTCTCATAGTCACACTCCTCCCTTTGTGTTTTCTCACTGCTGCCATCTGGAAACGTACTCTATGTCAGTTAATGTAATTGAGCTCAATTTAGCTATCATAGGGTCATTTTGTAATCTATCATTACAAACGGTGTTTTCACTACTCTAGATTATTATAAACCATGGTCTACAGAATGTGAAAAATCCAATCCAATCCCTTATTTCATGTAGACACAGCCTTCATCATTAGGCACAAATGCTTTCCATCAGTGTTTCCATCGAAGGACCAATCAAAGGAAGGGTGAGAAAGAAGCATAACCTATTCCGCCCGCCCCCACCCCCAATTTAGTACCAATATTTGGCTGACAGGCAACAATTTTGAATATCTTAGTTGTATTGCCTTGAGCCAGGTTCTACATTCCACTATTTTTGATACTACCAGGTCTAGGATTTTAACATTAAAAAAAAGTTTGAATAATGTTGGAATAATTTTTCTTTTGTTATGGGACAGAATTGCATTAATATAACCAAAGTTAATTGCTTTATGCATGGAGCAGAAAATGAAGCAAACAGATTTCACACAGCTCAAAAGAATTTGAATTACATTTTTGAATTCAGGCCTATATCATCAAATGAGATAATAACTAAGATTCTACCAAAATTTTTCTCTGACAACAACAGATAGTATACTTGTATTGAATTCATTAGTAATGGGTCATCAAACAGAAGATTATATCTGGGGAAAATAATGAGTTTAGTGATCACATGAAAACCAGTATGACATATGCTAGATCATATTTTTAGCATCAAGGCTTGAAACCAAAGAGAATATTAATAGATATGTATATTTTTATCCATCATAAATTGACATCCAATGATTTAATCATTAGGCTTACCAAAGCTTCCTATTTCCAGAAGAAAGTAAGCATCTAGGTGTGACTCAAAAATAATAAGACTGATTGTTGTGGAGTCTGTGTCATTACTTTATAATCAAATCACATGTTCTCTTGAAGTGGTTGACCTTTTGCTTTGATTCAAGAGTCCTACTAAAAAAACAATATGACATATTAGTTGTTACTACACAAGTTTTATTTTACCTGCACTTTTCGGAATCTTGAGGTATGTTTTGACCATTGGCCAACCAGAGCTTCCTGTTTTCTGGTAAACTCTACACTTTCAGTTAATCTCACTTTCTAAAAAATAATAAAACCAAAATTAAAAATAGAATTGCTTAATAAAATGTTCTCTTTAAAGTAAATAATAATAATAATAATAATAATAATAATACCAGCAATTCAATTGACATACATTGGAAACAAATTTAGTATTTGAAAACATCATCACTAAGATTTACTGAGTACTTCACATATATTATATCAGTTAATTATCATAACAACTCAGGAGAAATATAATTATACCCATTTCACAGATTGGGAAATTGAGAGTATAGAAGATAAGTAACTCATGCAAAGTCACATAGGTAGTAACTGCTGGAGCCAGGAGTCAGGTATATTGACTCAGGAGCCTGCCACTATGCTATGTTGCCTTAGTTTCCATCATCAAAACTGGATGGCCATGGAATACATAAATATAATGGGATACTAAGTAACCAGAATGAATCCTGTATTTGAAGAATATTTAATAGTATGTATGAGAAAGTCTCATAATATCTTAAAGAAAAGATAAAAGTTTCTTGACTAGTTACTGTGTGCCAGACATTGTGGTAAGTTGTTATACATACATCATCTCATTTAATCCTCATTTACTGATGGCATAATTAATTCTACTATTAAAAAATGTGGAAACTGAGTCAGAGATTTATGAATCTTGGTCAAGATCACACAGTTAATAAATGGCAGAGCTAGCATATGAGCTTAGGTCAACTGACTACAGAGCCCATGTACTTAACCACTAGGCATATTGTTTGTTTTCTTTTTAATATATTCAATTTTTTAAATAAATTGTATTGGGTAATATTGGGGAACAGTGTGTTTCTCCAGAGCCCATCAATTCCAAGTCACTGTCATTCAATCTAGTTGTGGAGGGCACAGCTCAGCTCCGAGTCCAGTCGCCGTTTTTCAATCTTTAGTTGCAGGGGGCGCAACCGGCAACCTTGTTGTTGGGAGCTCGCGCTCTAACCAACTGAGCCATCCGGCCTCCCCAACTATATTGTTTCTTATGCCACAAAATCATACACACTGTGTGATGTTAATTTGGGTAATACACACACACACACACACACACACACACACACACAGAAAGAAAAAAAGACTGGAAGGAAATACATAAAACATTTAAAAGCGGTTATCACCAAGGGTCATATTATAGATGATTTTTATTGTCTTTTTTAATATTTTCCCATATTTCCCAATTTTTCTTTAATGAACATTTATTTCTTTTTAATTAATGAAAACATTATTAATAATATTTAAAAAATTTATTTGTGCATAATGCACCACCGTGCCTTCTACAAACCCCAATCTGTGGTAAGCAAATCTCTCCTTCTATCCTGAGCCTCTTGTTGCAGGCTCACCCCATTTTTTTCCCTTTTTTACCATAACTGCAACCAAGCTGATTTGGAGCTCCCTTGACACTCACAGCATCTGTTAGTACCACTTCCTCCTCCTCCTGAATGCTATCGTCAACAAAGCTGGTCTCTCTTCCTCATGTGCCCTTCCTCCACCTTCATCATCTTTCTTGACAACTTCAATACCTACATGGATGACCCATCCAACACCCTGGCCAGTCAGTTCCTTGGCTTCCTATGGCCAAGGAATAACCTTCTTCTCTACTCCACTATTGTCACTCTCTCACATAATTAAACAAACATCACCAAAACTTGCATCACCTCAAACACATTACATATACTAACCCCAACCTCTTATCGTCTATGACACTTCAAGATCTTCCACCATATATCACCTTTAACATGACATAAAATCCATTGATTTCTTAATCTCCATTCCTTTTCTTTTCTTCACATTTCTTCTCCAGATTAGACTCCATGGCCTTTAATTTTAATCACCTAGCCTCCAGCACACTTGCTTGAACAGAGCCAGACACCCTCCAGCCGCAAATCTGCACCCAGGAGTTGAACTTTACAAGATGCACACAACGTGGGAAAATTGGCTTCATTTTAAAATTCATGATTCCACACCCCAGGTGGGCTCTCATTACAACTCAGCAACCCAGAGCTTTTTTGCTAGTAAGATTACTGTCCCTGTTTGCAAAAGAACCATTTCTTCTCTCCTTTCGTGCCTCCTACTCTCCCTAGCGCTTTCTCACCTCCTGCATCTACGTAACCTTATACTTGATTGAGGAAATAGGAGCCATCAGATGACTATTCCCTCACCTTCCCATCATCAGATTGACCCACTTGCCTGCACACGTGCTGTTGTCTATTTTTTCCTTCTTTTAGCAGCTGAGGAAACAGCTTCCTTTCCTATCAAAGGCCAGTCCTTCTGTGTGTTTTCTGGATCTCATCCCCTCTCAAGGAATTTGCTCCTTAGTTATCTCTTCTTTCATTTACAATGCCAATTTTTCCTTAGCTCATTTCCTATGGCTTAATAACACAAAATGTTCCATCTTTTAACACTTTAACGTATTCTAGGCAAGGCCAAGAAGTAGGTTAAATGATGGGACCACGTTTCTTTGGCATCAGCTACTGTCAGGGTTAGTCCTTTAGGCCTAGACTAGACTTACCCACATCCGTTACATCCTTATTATGCAAAAGGATCCCCTTTGCTCCTGGAGTACTATCCTTGTTAGTCATCCAAGAGAACAGGTATGGTGCATGCATCACCTTTTCTAGAACTCAGGTACTCTGGCTGGATATAAGGTAGGGTCCCCTGGCATGGAAAACAACATAGTGACGTGGTGATCTCGTATACTCATTCTAAACTACTTGGAAGAATTCCAGCGGACTCCTTACAACGCTGACCTCACTAGGGGCCTATTGTCACATATATGTTTATGAGATAAATGAGAGACACAGAACAGTAAAGATTGCTGTCTGGTAATGATGGGAAATAGTGAGTACTACCACGTCCTTTGGCTTTGGCCATGAACTCTCAGGGTGTCAGCACATACAGATTATTGTCCTTCAACCTTTCGTTTATTACTGGGCTTGTCTTTGAACCGTTTGTGAAGTGTGTGTGATAAGTACAGAAATGACTCTTTAGGCACTTTCTGAGCAATTTGACAGAGTAATTTTCTGTCTCTTGAAACGTGGGACTTCTATATTGTATGCCTTTTGTTTTTTTCTAGAAATTTATTTTTATTATATTTTACAAAAGCATAGGTCTGGTAGACATTGTGGGGAAACTCTGGTTCCTTCTTCATGGATTACTTGAGAAGCATTGCTTTAGATTCACGTTTGTCATTAACTCATGGTAAGAGCATTTTTCTTCTGGTGACAAACGCACTCCTCCTGATCTCCTGTCCTGGCAGCTTGGCTTACATGACAACCATCTGCATGACTCAAGCCAGAAAGGAACAGAGTCTTTGGAGAGTATGAAGCTCATAGAAAGAAAACAAAAGAAAGTTATGTAATATCCATTTCTATTTAAATTCTGCCTTTTTTCCCTAAAAGAAGGGAAAGCCAACAGATGGGATATGTATGGGAGTAGAATACCTCCCAGGCAGGAAGAGAGATTTAGACCCAGGAAGAGAGGTATTTCTTCCTTTACATTCAAAGAGAGTTATATGAAAGTAGATGTAGTGACACGAGAAAAAAGAGAGCAAAGCATAAAATAATTCACACTGTACTGTATTAGTTTGCTAGGGCTGCCATAACAAAATATCACAGACTGGATGGCTTAAACCACACAAATCTATTTCCTCCCAGTTCTGGAGGCTGGAAGTCCAAGATCAAGGTGCCAGCAGGGTTGGCATCTGGTGAGACCTCTCTCTTTGGCTGATGGCTGCCTTCCTGCTGTGTCCTTACATGGCCTTTCCTATGTGTATGCACATCCTCAGTGGTGTCTCTTCCTCTTCTTACGTGGACACCAGTCATATTGGATTAGAACCCTACCCTTATGACTTCATTTAACCTTAAATACCTCTTTAAAGGTCCTATTTCCAAATATAGCCATGTTGGCAGTTAAGGCTTCAACATATGAATTTTGGTGGGAGGATGCAATTCAGTCCATAAGAAGACCTGTGCCTCAACTGTTACTCAGAGTGGTACTCAGTGTGGGCTGCAGGGCAGCGGCAGGGACATGCGGTAGGCCTGGCTAGAGAGGGACACACGCCTGGCCTGCCTTCAGCACCATATGCATTTCCTCACCATCCATTCTTGGCTCTTCTGTAATTTCACTTTACGTCATGGGTCCCCTGCCATGGTATTGATAACTCAGAATGTGTAGTGTGTGAGAAGCAGACACTTTATGTACTCTAGTTCCTGAGGTCATAAATGTATGAATCCAAAATTAACAGAAATTGAGAAGGCAGGACATAGTACGGAGAACACTCCTAAACATGTAGCGAAAGACCAAGTAGCTGAGGTCTGTAACTTACTCATCAAGTGAATGGAATAGGTCACTGTAAACCAGATTGAGGCAGAAGGCAGAGAAAGCAAAGACACAGGGCAAATGGTGGTGTACAGTGGCAGATAGTGTCCTAACCAATTTGACCATTTATTAATCACAAAATAACAATAAACCTCTAGTTTTACAAGAAAAAGAAAAAAAGGCCATTGTAGCAGATGCTGTCACCTCCCTGGCCATCCCCCTGCGCCGGAACCTGTGAGGCAGCTCGGAAAGCCCGAGGCCGGAGGGCTTTCTCTGGTCCTTGCACTGGAATCCTGTCTCAGCTTTGTTCCCACACTCACAGATGACTTATTAATAACAAAAGGAATCTGGCAGACACCCCCTTAACAAGCAAACAGACTTAGCAACACCAATAATGGGACAAAAGGATGCATCGAGAAGTACACAGCATCACCTATGAAGCACCCTTGACAAAACTCTTCCAGCTCATTTCAGTCATAGGGGAACAATCACACTGTTGTGAGTGAATGGTCTTCCTCCCAGATTCATATATTAAAACACAAATGCCCAATCCCTCAGAATGTAACTATTTGAAAATCAGGTCTTTGCCGGTGTCGTTAGTTAAGATGAGGTCACACTGAAGTAAATCCTAAATCCAAAGAATGGTGTTTTTACAGGAACACAGGCAAGACCAGCATGTGAAGACAGAGGCAGAGACTGGAGTGATGGTACCCTGACCCAAGGAACTCCTGGAGCCACGAGAAGCTGGAAGAGGCAAGGAAGGATTCTCCCCCAGAGCCTTGATTTTAGATTGCTAGCCTCCAGAACAGTGAATCAACAGATTTCTACTTTTTATGCCCGAAATTTGTGATACTTTGTTACAGCAGCCCTAGGAAACTAATAACACAAATTCAGACTGCGGGATATTCTACAACTAGGCTGATCCTTTAAAAATATCAACACCATAAACAACCACACAAGAAATGGATGGGGTATTATTTTAGATTGAAAGAGACCAAAGAGATACAATACTTAAATGCAGTGTGACCCTTAATTAGATCCTGGATATTAAAGGGGCAATTGGGGAAATTTGAATATGCATAGATAATGTTATACCAGTGTTAAGCTTCTTGGGTCTGTGAATAGTGCCATGGTTACATAGGCTATTTCCTCATTCTTAGGAGTACAGAGTACTTAGAAGTGATGGGTCATGATATCTGTGACTTATTTTCAAATGGTTCAAAGAATACAGTATATAGACACATACAGACTGATCAAGCAAATGAGGTCAAATGTGACCAACTGGTGATTCTAGATGAAAGGTGTATGTACCACTTTTTCAGCTTTTCTGTAGTTTTAAAATTTTTCAAAATAATGAAGTGAGGGAACTATCACATTTCTTGTAGGTGATGGTTGATGGCAACCATCACTTTTCCCAGAAATGAGATCTATGCTTATTTTCTAACAAATTAACTAGCTGTGATGGAATTGGTTGTCTTCAATCCACATCTTGTTTAAGTGGGTGGATATAAGAGGTATCTGAATGCCTCCCCTTTGAGAAACCAGAAGGGAACCGAACATCCACCTAAAATTTAGATCCCCTTGGGAAGTGGGCACCAGTTACTGCTCATATATGCCCTCCTGCCTCTTAGGCAGTCTGGACCCCAGATGTGCCATTGGCAGACATCCCCTAAAACCAATATACACACAAAGGAGCACCACACCTAACAATATTCTGATCTTCAACTAACTTATCTTCTAGCCCTGAAAGACCAGTATCCCAGATTTAGATTCAGCATTCCTTTTGAGGCTATTACAAAATGCTGTGACCTTAATTCACGAAATAAACCTTTTAAAATGTATTTTTCTCATTTAATTATTTAGGGTCAACGTTTGTGACAGTGTTGAGAACTCTGAATGTGTTTCCACCATATTCAAAGTATTCCTGCTCTCTGGGCATCTCAGGGTAATTTCTGACATTATGACAACCTGAATATAAAAACCTGAATGACCGAACCTGTGAGTACAAAGTTGTTACATTATGTCATTATAAAGTATCTCTCAAAAGGATCCATTCAGTCATATGTTAGAGTTCATTTCAATAACATAAAATTTCATTTTTACACTGGGGAATCTCAGGAATAGTTGCTTTATATGGTTCTAGGCTTTCATTTGAGTACAACAGGAAAGAATGCCTCTGGCATTACTATAAGAATACAAGGGAAGATGTCACCTGACAGGGCCATACTTGTTAGCTATAATATCTATAAAATAGGACTACGTGCATTTTATGTAATTTATTTAGACATATATTTTTATATTTAGTAGACAATATAAATAGACTATAAATACAAATTTTAATTGGTCAGAAATGACAATAAGGGTCAGTAAGGTATAGACTTCTTTGGTCTTCCTATTCCCTATTGATTATTTCCCTTCTTAAAAACTCCTCTTCCGCTGGCCTCCATGATACACATTCTCTTGTTTTCTTCTGACCTCTCTGTCTGCTCGAGTTTGTTCTCCTTTAATGGTTCCTCTTCCTCCAATCACTGCTTAGCTGTTACCTTTCCCTGGAGACTTTGCCTGGCTCTCTCCTCATCTTACACATTTTTCTCTCGGGGTCCCACTGTTGGCTTCACCTACCGCTGATGACTTCCAAATATCTTCTTTGAGCCAACATTGATCTTCAGAACTTGAAAATCAAGTATATGTCTTCTTGCTGGACATCTGCACTCATATGATCCAGAGGCATCTCAAGCACAACCTGTCCAAACTCATGTCATCTTTCCCCCAAATATGTTCCTCCTTCTGCATCCCCTTGCTCAGCAAGTGATATCCTTTCCCAACAGGACACTTTGGGGTTATCTGAGGCTTCCCTCTCTCCCTTGCCCCAGAACTAATTGTTCAATATGTCCCATTGAAACTATAGCCAAAATAGTTTATATTTTTTATTTTTATATTTATTTTTAATTACAGTTGACATACAATATAATATTATCTTAGTTTCAGATGTACAATATAGTGATTCAACACTAAAAATCTTTTAAATCTGTCTCTTATTCTCCATCTTCACTTTCAATGACTTGATTGATGACTTAATATTTCTGTAATATTCCAAAAGTATCTCCCTCTTTTAAAGTCTATCTGTGAATCTACTCCTTACATTATTGTTAGAAGGATTTTCTTAATATGCAGATAATATCATGACTTTTCACTACTCAGAATCCTTTAATATGCCCACTTTACTCTCAGGGAAATATCCAAACTCCTTGGAATACTCTACACAGCTCTTTCTGTGCTTGCCTTTTCCCATTCACACCCATTGTGCCATGATAGTGAACTGCATTTAATTTCCAAATCCTGCTGCACTGCCTCTCAACTCTTTGCACACACTGCTTTCTTTCTCTAGAATTCTTCCATTGGCTTGCCTGGATGATTCTACTGTCCTGAAAGAGTGACATCAAGCATCATCTCTTCTGACAAGACTATCTCATTCTGATTCGGTGTCTCTCTGTGTGCTGACATATTATTCTGTTTACACATCTATCAGGCAATACAACATAGTGATATTGGTTTATCTTCTTTTCTGTGTCCTTCACTGGATAGTGAAATTCCTAAGTGTCAGACTCTGTCTGCTTATCTCTATATCCACATGGCCTGGCAAATTGCATTGGCAAACAAACATTTATTAAATGGAAATCTATGTTAAAAACTTGCATCAAAGAAGAGTTTCAGTGCACTGAGTCATTCAAGAATTATAGTTAATATTGAAATTATTATTAGTGGTGATTCCCACAATCAAACATCAGTTTTTCTCAGTATCTCAGATGACCAGAGATTGGTTGCAATCGAAAGGAAAAAGTTTTTAAATGGTCTACAGAAAGCTGTTATAATGGTTGTAAATTCTCTAGTGGCATTATGATAGAACCATTAATAACAGACACTGTTCTGTTTTTCCAAGTTATCAATACATTTTTACTTGTATGAGAAACCTAACTATTTTTCAACACCAGGTCTCACTGAAGCTTTCTGATTTGCATTCAGTTGAATTGTAGCTAGCTGGAGATTTAGAGTGGTAATACTCTTTCATCTTTATATAACAAGTGCTGCAGTTTCCATAATCTTTATGAGATTCATATGAACCACTGATTTGTGACAACATCAGGTGACATTTTATATATCATCAGAATCTTCCTCAAGGCAGAAATTTACAGTCTTGTCCTAATAGCCAGCAGCCACAGAAGTATTCACGTACCTGCTAGCATTTATATCCCTGAATCTCACTATATAACTCCATTACACTGTACAAGTTTTGACAGCAATTCTTTCTCCTGTTTTCAATCATTCTTGGTTATGAAATGATAAAATTATGAAAACATGAGGATTAGAATCTTCTTTTAACATTTTCCTTGACTGTGTCTTTTCAAAAGTGAAATTTTTCACCATTGTATCTGTTACCAAGTTTTAGGGCAGAGTTATTTGTAGAATTCTTTTATTGTCTATTTTTTAAAAGAGAACTGATTCTGGGTGGTGAACACACAATGTGAGATACATTATCTAATGTATTACAGAATTGTACACCTGAAATCTATGTAAGTTTACTAACAATTGTCACCCCAATAAACTTTAATTTTTAAAAAAAAGTGAAATTTTTCGGCTAATATGGAGACTTATTTAAACCCTTCTTTTTTTTTTTTTTATTATCAGTCTGCTTCTTTCCAAGGGAAAGAGATACTTTGTTCTTTCAGCATGGAGGACAGAGAATTCTTAATTTACTGCTCTGAAATTCCATTTTAGGAACACTAGTGAGATTATAGTCAACATTTCCTTTTGTTTCTTAAATATGGGGAAAGTTAGACAGGGATCTCCAGTATCCAAAGGACAGGAGACACAATCATGTGGTAGTGTGCAATGACAGTAACAATAGTTTAGCACCACAGACAGGGGGACAGTCCTGCACTGCCCCATGTCTGATTATTAAAAAAATATTCTGCCTACATTCCATTACACAAAATGAATCATGCTAAATGATCTTTGGGGTGCCAGGAAAAGAAATTAAAACTCACATTTATAATTATTTGTATCTAAAAAAATTTTAAATTAAACTTAATATTAAATATGTGGATAGACAGGAATATATATGTATAATTATAAATAAATACATATACATATATTAATGGTACATGTTCAATATGCTTTTACTGATACATACACAATCATATAAGTTTTGAGATTGCTACTAGAGATGATAGGATACTACAGAAAATTTTGGCCAGGGTAATGACATGATGAAAAGGGAACTTTAGGAAAAATAATCTAAAAGCAATATAGAGGTTAGACTACAAATAGTAGATGTTGAAGTTAGGAAGGCTAGTTAGGAGGGTATTGCAAGAATCTGAATATCAACTAAGCTGGTGGCATTGGAGAAAGCCAGAGGTGCAAAGATGTTGTGAAAAAAGAATCTCAAATGTTAGGAGTGTAAAAATGTCAAAGAATATGTGGAAATTTTCAGCTCAGCTGGCTGAGAAATAAAAAAACAAAACAAGGTGTGGGGACAGAGCCAGGAGTGCAGTTTGCAGGCTCTCGGACTCACATGGAAAGGTGCTGGCTCAGGTAGTGAATGGCCATCAATTGTGATTGGATGGCCATCAGCTGTGGCTAGTTGGCCGTCAGCTGTAACCAGTGAGCCATCGGCCACTAGTATAACTGCCGTGGCTACGCTAGCAGCAAATGGGGGCTAGCAAGAAGATGGTGGCTGAGCTAGCAAGCGTGGATTGCAGTTAGCACTGCAGATTGCAGCTGGCAAGTGAGGTTGGTTGGCAGAGAGAAGTGGACGACAGGTTGCAGATAGTGTGGCTCCTGCTTCCTGTGTCTCCAACCCAGCTGCCAGCGAGGATATAGTGACTCCCTGGGTGTTCCTTTATGGCCTCACCATATCCTACGTTCTTATGTGGGGAGTGGGAGCTGAGACCCCGCATGAGTCCCTGCATGACACAAGGGTCATCAGTTATCGGACTCAAACTACACTCTAATTGCCACTGACAAAAGGGCCACAAATGATATAGAACAGGGGTGTCCAAACTTTTTTCAACATTTTTTACCAAGGGCCATATGCAGTTAAATACACAAACAGCCGGGCCACTCACTCAAGGTGAAGTACTATTGCCTCACCTGGTTTATTTAAGTAAACTAAATATGTTTTTGGAATTTGCTTATGTTCAGAGAAATAAAACAATAAATACTGATACTCCTCTAGTAGTTTTATGTCCACAAAATAAGTAATAAATATTAGATAAGAAACAGCAATCAATTAAGGAAATATTATATATATTATATATATAAATATATAGATAAATATTATACACACACACACACACACACACACGTGTGTAATTAGTTTCCATTTGCCAGCTGTAATACACTGGGAACTTTTCAGGTTCTTCCTCTGCTGTTTTCAAGATGTGCTTCGAAATATGTTTCTATTTTTTGTTGGTAAAACGCACAATAGAACAATTTTTTGTTGCCATTAAGTCCTTTCCTCCAAATTTCTTTCAATTTTTAACTTGGATATGTTTCTTTCTGTTTCTTGTGCCTCCAAAAACACAAAGTAATGTGGATGTTTAAGATACAAAATCTTTGGGTAACCATCAAATCACCTTACTGTTGGCTCTATCCATGATAAAGTATAACTAAAGTACATGACAACAGTGTAGCTTAAACTTCTCCCCAGAACCTCTGCTACCCCTTGTGCAAATAGAAAAAGGTCCTCTTTTTGTGTAGATGCAGCCCCAAAATCACTGACTGGATTTCAGTCTCCATTCACGCCATTGACCAGACAGCCTTGTACAGGGCACAGTTTCTGTTGTTTTAAGCCATTTGGTTTGTGGTATTTTGTTACAGCAGCACTAGGAAACTAATACATACACCATCACCTCTCCCTTATCTCACACCTATGACCAGTTGACCACGAAGAAAAGTGGCCTGGTTCAAAGATAAGTCAACAGGGGATGTTGAAGTGAACTGAAAATGGACTGTTGATACGCTGCAGATCCACTCAGAGATAGGCCTGAAAGATGGTGATGAGGGAGAAACCTTCCCATTGAGCAAAGTAATGGGTGCTGTACCTAGTGATCCCTTTGTATTGAGAGAGAAGTGGTTCAAGGTACATATATACTTGGACTCTTGGGCAGTGGTGAATGGTTTTAGCTGTTTTGTTAAGGGCAGGGAAGGAATACATTTGGATGGGGACAAGGAGAGCCAGGAAAGAGACATATGGATGAACTTAGGGACACAAAATATGAAGACCTCTGTGTTGCATGGTAAAACCTATCAAGAGCTTCTGCTCCAAAAGAGACATTAAACTAGGCAAATGGTACGGCTCAACAGTTGGTGTTAGCCAGCCTCTGTCTGTGCCACCCCAGCACTTGCAAAAGTGCTCATGAACAGAACAGACATTGTGGCACAGACGGAGGACTGTTATGGAGCTTTCTCTGGCTGTTCTCTCTTTTTGGAACACTCTTCTCTAGATGTCTGTTTCCTTGGAGAACTATCTCCCCTCCTTCAAGTCCTGGGCAAATCTCCCCTTCTTAGTGAGAGACCCCAACAGGGGCAGATTTATGTGTGAAGCTTACATTGCCAGAAATGCCACTCGCACAACCCCCTGCATGTGCTAGAAGTTGCTGGTAGTCGTGCAGTGTGGAGAAGGGGACACCCATTTACAACTAGGAAGCATTTTCTATGGAAACGCTTCTGGTAAATTGCCTAGTCACAAACCAGGGACCTATAACGGCAATGTGACAGTAATCTCTTGTAATCTTTTCTCAATCTAACTAAATATTCACTTTGGAGACTAAGTTGTTATTGACAATTTTACATGTGTTTCTTAAGGTGGACATCCTCCCAACTTGTACAAGCTTTGGGTCTCATAGAACCTCGCTGCCCTGCCTTTCCCAACCACTCTGTTTAACACTACACCTGCCCTTCCCCCTCTTGGCAGTCCTCTTCTCACTTACCCTGCTTTCATTTTTCTTTTCTTTTCCCCATGACACTCATCATCTTTAAATCTATTATATAATTTACTTCGGCTTATTGCTTATTGTCCAACTCCCCTCTTTAAAATGGAGGATCCAAAAAAGGCAGGGATCTTATTCATGGATTCCATGTGCCTAGTACAGGGCTTTGCATATAGTAGTTATTCAATAAATACTAGTGGAGGAGAAAACAAAAAGGAGGGAGAGAGAAAGGGAGAAAGGAAGAGAGAAAGAAAAGGAGGGTGGAACCATGGGCAGAAGGGAAAAAACCCAGAGTCACAAGTCAGCAATGGGAGCAAGAGCTGAGGTAGGATTGAGGCAGTGAGGATGTCGAAAGGGCCCAGACCGAGAAAATACACCACAAGTTCATCAGCCACGGAGTCCGCAGTGACTGCCAGCAGTGCACAGGGAGCAGGCAGTGGGGACACCAACACTGAGACCAGTAAGGCTCAGAGGACAGGACAGGCTAAACTTGAAGACCTGAGGCCTCCTCTCCAGGCCACCATGAGGCCACTGAAGCTTGTCTCTGTACCCAACATTGTCTCGGTCAGGAGAAGGCAAAGGGGAAAGACTCTGAACACCCATTTACCTGGAAGAGAGTTTTTTTCTTTCTTTCTTTTTTTAAATTTTTATTGGGGAATATTGGGGAATAGTGTGTTTTTCCAGGTCCAAGTCAAGTCGTTGACTTTTTTCAATCTAGTTGTGGAGGGCACAGCTCACTGGCCTGTGTGGGAATCAAACCAGCTACCTGAGTGTTATGAGCACTGTGCTCTAACCAACTGAGCCAACCGGCCACCGTGGAAGACAGTTATTTAAACCAGAAAAGAAAGCTTTAATTGGCAAGTTCTTCCTCCCCCTCCCACAAGCCTATTGCACACCTAGACCAAAGGTTTGAGAACAAGATTATATCAGTTATAGAAATAAGCTGGGTGTTCTTTGCATGTCTGAGTAGTAGTACACAGCCTTTTAAAGACTAAGGAAAACTAGTGATAGAAATACACGATACCCTTTATTCTAAAACGTCTCAGAGCATCCACAAAAAGGAGCTACGCCGTCAATATTTTGGTCAGTTTCATAAAACAAATAAGTCTTTGTTAGCATTTTTACTTGCGTATGTGCTTACTTTTGACTAATGACAGCATCTACCAAAATAAGAGACACCTGGTGACTTTTATTGTGCTTGTGATACTTTTACAAAATCTTGCTTTAAGTGAGTTATTACTTACAGCATTTTGTCAAGCAATCTGATGGCATGTCGGTTCTGCTATATTAAATATTAGATTAAATTAATTGGATTTTAAAATACTTTGTAAAGCAAATTAATGACAAAATAAGAATCCCTAATACGCCTTTCATTTACAGTCACATTTATACTCCACTCACAGGATAGAGGATACATACTTTGTACACACACACACACACACACACACACACACACACACAGCCTTAGCCTTTGATATAGAAAATCATCCTCTTTGGCAAAAGAATACTTCTATCTGAAATTTAAAGAAGCTGGAAATACAAAATATTTGTTTTTCTAGAATAAATAAAAACCCATATTGCCTTATTCCCTTCAGGACATGGCAGGAAGCCTTTCCACTCAGACAAGGGCTAATTGCTCAATAGAAAATGCCAGTGAAACGCATTGTAATGGGATTCTATCCATCTGTAATTTCCATTCCCAGAACCAAACACTCTCATCTGTTCCCATGTCTTCCAAAAAATTAGTACCCTTGGTGGTAAAGGGAAATATGTACAGATTGTCATATCATTTTTGAGAGCCATTCAGAAAGAAAGAGGCATACTACAGGCTTGGGACCAGGAACAGATTGAATTCATAAAAAAGGCACAAGCCAAACTGTTCATCTTTGGTACATGAAATATTACCACTGTTGTTGTTAAAACCATATGTTCTAGGTAAGAGGACAGGTTTTGTATTCACTCTGACATTTGTTCTGAGGAATGTTAATGTATTTAATGCTACCGTGTTTCCCCGAAAATAAGATCGGGTCTTATATTAATTTTTCCTCCAAAAGATGCATTAGGGCTTATGTTCAGGGGGTGTCCCCCTGAAAAACCATGCAAAGGCTTATTTTCCAGTTAGGTCTCACTTTCAGGGAAACATGGCAGTATGTGCTTAGCAGCAATTTGCAAATTTGAAAAGTAACTCAGAGTTCAAAAAATGAATAAGGAAGATAAGGAACTTCATCTGGGATGTTTCTCAGTTGTCCTTGTGTCTGGATGTTAGAGCACAAGTGAAGACCTATGACATCTGTCATCGCTTCATAGCTTTAGGTATGCAGATTCAACCTTAAGATGTTTGTCCACTCCTAGAAAAACAAAACTTAAATTTGTCTAAACTGCTGTAAGGTGAAAATAGTAAAGGCTTTAGTCACCGAAAGTGACAGTGGATTGTATCTTTCAGCTGACACTCTGCTTAGTTCCACAGTCCCAGTTTATAAAAGCACTTTATTGTTGGTGTATAGCTTATAAAGCCTACATACATGAAGTATAGCAATGTGCGTGATATGGAAAACGGCACGAATTTTAATGAACTCTAACCAAGTGAACACACCCATGTAACTTCCACCCAGGTCTATAAAAGATGATAGTCCCCCAGGAACCCCCTTACCCTGGCCCCACTCGATCACTATTCCTTTCCTCTGCCTGAAGTTACCGACCATGCTGACGTCTAACACCACAGATTTGTTTTGCCTATGCTTGAACTTTATATAAAAGAATAGATATGTATTCTCCTATAATGGACTCATAAGTAGACTTATATATTCTCTTGCGTTTGGTTCCTTTCATTCAGCAATTTCTGTGAGATTACTCTACTTTGTTATACAGAACAATAGTTTGTTCATTCTCATCACTGATAGCATTCCATCATATGAGTATACCACAACTTATTTACCTATGCTATTGTTGATGGGCATTTTGGTTGTTTCTCGTTTGGACTGACTAATGCTGTAAGAACATTATTGTTAATATATTTTGATACACATAGGTATGCCTTTCTGTTGGGTCTATACCTTAAAGGGAAATTGTTTGGTCAGAGGATGCATATAGACATATTCAATTTTAATAGCTAATGCCAGTTTTCCAAAGTGGTTATACCAATTTACACTACCACCAGGTATCCCTTGCCATCCCATGGTAGTGTCAGCCTTTTTAACTTTGGTTATTTTGGTGGATTATAATTGTATCCCCCTGAAAAATCATGATAGGGCTTTTCATATGTTCATTGGCTCCTTAAATATCCCCCTTTTGTATGGCCTGAGCCAAACTCTTGTCCTCTTTTCTAATGTTCTAGTACATTGTCTATCTTTTTGTTATTGATTTGCAGGAATCCTGTGTGAATTCTGGAAACAATTTCTTAGACGTATTGCATATATATTCTGTAATGTTTTTAGTATATTTTTATAGATATTTAAACTCTCTTAAGATATTTTGAAGCCACCCTTCTCCGTTATGACCTTATCTTAACTGATTACATCTGCAATGACCTTATTTCCAAATAAGGTCACATTCTAAAGTACAAGGGGTTAGGACTTCAATGTATGAACTTGGGGTGGGGGGGAGGGAGCACAATTCAACTCATAACACAAGAGAAATTATAAAGCATTTTGAGATGGAAATGAAGACATTGCATACCAAGACTCATAAAATGCAGTTAAAACCGTATTTAAAGGAAATTTTACACTTGTAAATGCCTATGTTAAAAAGAAGAAACATCTCAAATCAATAATATAACCTTCCACTTTAAGGCACTGGAAAGAGAAGAGCAACCTAAACCTGAAACAAACAGAAAGAAGGAAATAATAAAGATTAGAGTGGAAATTAGTGAAATAGAGGCTAGAAAAACAACAGAGAATCAACGAAGCCAAAAGCTGATTTTTTTAAAAGACCAACAAAATGGACAAATCTTTAGCTAGATTAACCTGGAAACAGAGAGGAGACTCAAATTACTAAAGTCATAAATGAGAGAGAATATTACTATCAGCCTTAAAGAAATAAAGAGAATTATAGGGAATGCTATGAACAATTATATGTCAATAAATTAGACAACTAGATGAAATAGACAAGTTTTTAGTGAGACATAAAGTATTGAAACTGACTAAAGAAGAATTAGAAAATCTGCATCCATCTATAACATTAAAGATGTTTAATTAATAACAAAATTAAAATAAAAAGAAAGAAAACTTTCCACAAAGAAAAACTCAGATCCAGATGACTTCACTGGTGAATTCTACTAAACATTTAAAGAAGAATTAATAACAATTCTTTACAAACACTTCCCAAAAATAGAAAAGGGAACACTGCTCAACTTATTCAATGAGGCCATAAGTACCCTATCTATTCCCAAAACTAAACAAAATATCACAAGAAAAAAGAACTCCAGACCAATATTCCTTCTGAATATAGATCTGAAAATCCTCAACAAAATACTAGCAAACCAATTCAGCAACATATAAAAAGGATTATACATCATGGCAAAGTGGGTTTTATTCCAGGAAATCAAGGTTGGTTTGACATCTGAAAATCAATTAATGTAATACATCTTATCAATAGAATTAACGATAAATATCATGTGTTTATTTCAGTAGATGCAGAAAGAGCTTTTGACAAAATACAGCATGCTTTCATAATAAAAACACTCAAGTACAATTCCACTCCTAGGAGAAATAGAAACATGTCCATCCATAAGGTTGTATAAGAATGTTCATTGCAGCAGCATTGTTCGTAATAGTCAAAAGATGAAAACAACCCCAATGTCCATCAATGGATAAATGGAGAAATAAAATGTGATATGTTCATACAATGGAATATTATTTGGCAATAAAAAGAAATGATGTACAATCTTTTCCAACTTGGGCCCGGCTGAATGGCTCCTGCAAAGACAGGTGGTGAGAAAAAGAGCTGTTCTGCTGTCACTGAGGTAGTGACCAGAGAATACACCATTAACATTCACCGGCACATCCATGGAGTGGGTTTCAAGAACCGTGACCTTAGGCACTCAAAGAGATCTGGAAATTTGCCATGAAGGAGATGGCTTGTCCAGATGTGCGCATTGCTACCAGACTCAACAAAGCTGTTTGGGCCAAAGGAACAAGGAATGTCATTACGGTATCCAGGTGCCATTGCCCAGAAGACATGATGAGGATGAAGATTCACCAAATAAGCTCTATGTGTTGGTTACCTATGGACCTGTTACCACTTTCAAAGATCTACAAACATTAATGGGTGAATTATATCTCACAAAGCTATTACAAACAAAAGTATTGCAGACATCATGACATTTTTACCCTTAAATATTTTAGAATATTTTCTAAGAACTGGCTGTGATGTTCTGTGAGTAAATAAACAGTTTTTCCCCCTCTGATCCAGAGGTCTAGTGTTTCTGAGAGTGACAGGAGGAAGAGGAAGAGAGACAGAGAGAGAGGGAGAGAGAGAGAATGTGTGTAACTGTAGGTAGGGTAACATTTCAGACCCTTCACAGTTTTAGAGTCAATGTTCTATAAAAACCTTCCACACACAGATCTAAGATGTAGTGTAGACTTTCTCAAAGACCGTGCAAGTGAGGGATTGCCTTTTTTAGCCCTCTTCAATTTGGTACGTCCAAGTGACTCGGCTGTTGCTGAAGAAATGAGACCGGAAGTAATGAGTACAATTTTCTTCTCACACGGCTAAGAGAAAGTCTCTAACCCTGAACTTCACCATTCCTGTCAGCTAAGATGGCTCAGTCTATACTGACCTTGGAAGTCAGGAACTGAAGATGGTAGAGCTCCTGTCAGCCTGAGTTCCTGAACGACAAACACGTAGAGGAGAGCCACCTGCCGACACAGAACACATGCCCTGAACTGCGACTTGAATGAAAATAAACTGCCATCTTTTTGAGTCACCAAGGTTTTTTGTGTCCCTTGTTACAGCAGATAGTAGTTCCCCAACTAATATGGTAGTCTCTAGAATCAGAAAGGAATCAGAAAGCTGCTCTTCTGCCTCCTGACATTGTACAGTTCAAGGAGATAAATCTCTCACCTGAAGCTATGGCTCCCAATGTTCATCAATCAGCAAGAAAATTCACCGCAGAAGCCAGGAGGATTTGAAGCAACCACTCGACAAGAAAAAAAGACCTGTCTGGCTGGCACCCAGCCATACTCCACATACTTTCAATCTCCTATTCTAGCATCAATTACACCTATCAGGAAGAATTCTTTCCTCATATTTGCAAGTCAGTTATCTGTTCTCCCATAGAACCAAGAGCTAGAAACTGTCACTCTTACTGTGATAACAAGGCTAAAGTTAATTTTTCCAAGCCAATCTACTTTGGTAAGTAAATATTGATCCTAGTTCTCAGTATTTCTTCTTTTACTGTTATATTTAACTCTATGTCCAGGGGCAGATGTGGCCTATATACACAAAGCTGGCTGAGCTAATTCCTGTGGCATCTGGACACTTGGCAAGCCCCCCCCCCCCCCACATTGACACGAAGTCCTAATGCTCCTTTTTCTATCAGAAAAAAAGTGAAGGAACCTGCTGTTTTCCCACTAGCGTTAGGCATATGCCTAGAGGCATCTTGAAACCATCTAGGATTTTCATGAAGAACTATTTAAAAAATATCTGAGCATAGGTAAGAAGAGTGGGTGCTTTCAAATCTGTACTTTTGTTGCTATAAAGTTTCCAGGATTGCTAAAATTATATTGCAGTCTTAAAATCCTTTTTATTTGTTTATGGACAAAAAGGACTGAGTCAGAATCCAATAATATAACGCTGCATGTAACCGTATTTCCTAATATTAATATTCTGTAAAAAGTATTCTGTAAAAAGACGTCAGAGAGGGATTAGTTCCTGCTAGATGCACGTTTTTACATAAATGAATGCCTGATTGTGTGGTTTCACCCCAGAGTTTTATGGTTGCAAACCAAAACCACAGCAAAGATTCATCTTGCCCCCTCTTCCTGTGTGCCCTAAACAAACAGTAACCTTGAATCATGATTTTATTGTCATAGACAGTAGAATTCCATCAGATATCTGTAGTACCAGCTATGTCAAAATTATGAAGGTAAAACCAAATTCTTAGTTTACTTTTTCAGGCAATAACCTTCAAATACAGTTTCTCAATTTCCCCAAATTTATAAATATTCAATGCTGTAGAGCCTTTTCTAATGCTCTGGTGAGAAGAAGGCACATTTTGCTTTTTAGACTAAATTTTAGACTGGAACACATAAATAATGGGGACTGTCAGTGGAGGCCAAACAGTCATCTTTCCTTTCATCTAAACAAAAAGCCCCGGGAATGGGCCTCAGAAGAAAAATTCTTGAAGACATGTGGAGAAGTCCAAGAATATATGTATCTGTGCCTCTCTATAAATATAGTTAAATCTACCGACAGCTATTGCCTAAGCTGTACATTATATCACACTAGAGACTATTAAAGAGGTGATTTTTCACATGTATATAAGTTTAAAACAAGACATTTTCTGTATTCAATAAGTTACTAGCCTCTGAGACCCATAAGAGAAATTCTGAGTTGACAATTTTCCTCCAGAAAAGGTTTGAAGGAAGAACCCTGGCAAGCAATAATTTAATAATTTTCTCTTCTGTGTAACACGCAATAAATCCAGTTATTTTCTCTAACCAAGATCTATAAGTACAATAAAGGTAAATGATATTGCATCCACTGGACGTATTTTACATATATTCTGGCCAAAGACCAAACTCAATCTAACCTCCCCAGTAAATGAAGAATAATTGGAAAAGTCATGCATCTTAAAATCTTGTAGGTTTTTGTGTTAATAAGAAACAATTTATATAAGTTCTATGAACACCAAAAATTTTCTTTTAAAACCTGGATTTTGTCCGAAATGCACTATGAAAAAGGCAAGTCCATGAACATGCATGAACTGGGAAGACAGCATTCTTCATTGGTAGTTAGGCACACCAGAAACCCGTTATTGAATTAATAATTAACCCTGAGAAGCGAAAAATAAAAACACAATAAATATATCACACGTATAGAGCAAAATATGACTGGTTAAGGCTGAATAGTTTTGTAACTGGTGCTGCTCACCAGCTTTAGCTACTCTAAGCATCACAGTTTTCACCATGATGTTCAGCCAGGATTCTCTCAGCCCAGAGGTCTTTATATATAGAACAAGGTGTTAGAGTAGTTCTGTAACGTAAGCACTAACAAGGTTTGGGAAAAGATTTGATAAGAATGACATAATCCTCACTCTGAAGTGAGAACTTTCTGCATCTCCTATTAATTTGAGCATCAATCTGTACAACTACACAGAAGGCTCAGTGAAGTCCCGTTATCAGTTGCTGGTTCTGCCACATTGAAATCCTGGAATGAGTTTTCTGTTCATTTGGCCCAGCATCTGCAAAAACATTAGTACTAACGTACTTAATGGTGTAAGAGAGGCTTTTCCTCTCTTATCAGGAACCAGGAAAATATGTCTTCTCTCAGATGTGCTTTCTAACTACTGCTATTCGACATTCTTTTCAATGTTCTAAGGGCAATAAAGCAAGAATAAAAAAAGAAGCATATATAGATTGGAAGGGGAAAGTAAAACTGTCTTTATTTGTAAGTTACATGATCATCTACTAAGAAATTTACAAAAGAAAAAAAAACTACTGCAACTAATTAGTTCATGTATCAAGGTCACAGGGTATGTCGATACATCAAAAGCAATTATATTTCTATATTACAATAAAGAACTGGAAATGAAATTTTTAAATGATACTATTTACAATAGCATAAGAGAATAAAAGACAGGGATAAATTTGATAAGATATATATAAGACATATCTTACACATTCAAAATCAATAAAACATTATTGGGAAAAATTAGAGATCTTAATATATGGAGAGATATACCTTGTTCATGGAATGAATACGGTTAAAGTGTTAATTCTCTCCAAATTGATGTATAGGTTAAACACAACACCAATAAAAATCTCAGTGGACTCTTCTTTTGTAGAAACTGACAGGCTGATGCTAAAATGTATATGGAAATGAAAAGATGTAGAAGAGCCAAAACTATTTTGAAAAAGAACAAAGTTAGAGGACTTACCTTAGCTGCTCTCAGGGTTTACTATAAAGCTACAGAAATTAAGACAGTGTGGTTTTAGTATAAAGATAGACATTTAGATCAATGTTATAGAGTCCAGAAATAGAGCCACATGTATATACGAGCAACTAAGTTTTGATGAAGGTGCCAAGGTAACTCAATGAGAGAAAGAACAGCCTTTTCAACAAATGGAGAGGGAACACGTTATCTATGAGGGACACAAAATAAAACCCTACTCTTCACATCACACACAAAAAATAGCTCTAAATGAATCATAGATCTAATTGTAAAAGCTAAAATTATGGATTTTCCATAAGAAAACATTAAAACTGTTATAATCTTGGGATAGGCAAAGCTTCTGTAGGCAGGACACAAAAGGCACTAAACACAAAAGAACAGTTGACAAATTGGACTTTATGAAATCAAAATTTTCTATACTTCACAAGACACTGTTAAGAAAATTAAAAGACAACTACAGATTAGGAGAAAATATTTTTGATACACATATATGACTGAAATTATACACAGCATATATAAAGAACTCCTCCAACTCAGTAATAATAATGTCAGATAATTTTTTTAAAATAGGTGAAAGTGTTTCATACTCACAAGATAAGATACAGGAATAGCTGAAAAGCATAAGAAGAGCTGCTTGATCTCATTAGGCAGCATAGAAATGTAAATGAAAACCTCAGTGACATAGCACTAAACACCAACTAGCATGGCTAAAATAAAAAATATGACCGTACCAAGTGTTGGTGAGAATGTGGGATACTGGACATCGCTGGTGGGAATATGAAATCACATAGGCAATGATTTTAGAGAAGAACTCTCTAGAACTTTTAGAGATAAAAGTTAATCATTGAAACTAGAAACTCAATGGAAAGTTAAACAGAATATAATACATGCCTGTATATCTTCATATCCAGAAGACAGATCCAAAGAAAAACCCAGAGTACAGAACAAACAGACCAAGAGTTAAAAATATGAAAGATAAGTTACGAGACAGAGGTTAGTGTCAGAAGGTATAACTCAATAGACTAGAATTCCAATTCCAGTGGAATCAGTAATAATGTGAAAAATTTGAACAGCACAGTAAACAAACAGTAGCTATTGTGCCCTCTCTCTCTCTCTCTCTCTCTCTCTCTCTCTCTCTCTCTCTCAATATATATTCTTATCATGTATACATCCACCCACTTAAATAACTGGCAACATGCTAGGCTTACAGGAAACCTTAATAAATTCCAGTGGGTTGTTATTATTCAGAATATATTCTTACACCACTAGACAATTATATTGGAAATCAATAACAAAAAACTTAGAAAATCTTGATACATTTGGAGATACAAAACCCACTTCTAAACAATTTCAAAGAAGAGACCATAATGGAAGTTATAAAATATTTAGACGAGAACAATCATCGACTAGTATATATTAAAATATATGAAATACAGTGATATTGAAAGAGAAATTTATAGCCTCAAATGCTTATACTAGAAGAGAAGGAAGTCTCAATTTGATGACCTATGCATCCAATTTATGAAGTAGGAAAAAAATAGCTGAATAAGTCCCAAAAAGTATAAGGAATAAAATAGTAAGTATAAAAGCAGAAATGGATGAAATAGAAAACATAGTTGCAAATGAGAGAATCAACGAAGTCAAAAGCTGGGTCTTTGACAAGTAAGATTAGTAAAAGAGAAAGAAAGAGAGAGGGAGATAGTTAAACTAATTAAGAATTAACATGTGGATATATTCACAGAGGCTGTAGAGAGTAAACAGCAAGTTTGCTGGATAATATGAATCTGAAAGAGCCAATATATTTTAATAGACTGGAAACAATCATTTAAGATAAATTTATAATAGAAACACAAATATAAAGTACCAGGGAAGAGATCTAACAGAGGATGTGCAAGCCCTTTAAGGGCTACATTTTAACAAGATCTTTACGTTAAAAGATTAAAGTTTCAGAAGAACTATTTAGTCCAGTGGCATTTACCCTTAGCTGCATGCTGTTTATTAAAATCAAAATTGATGACATCACATACTATGTCACATCATATATCAGATCATATCCTATCATACCATATCATATTATATCATTTTATATGTGTACTCCCTCATTCTAATGTGTCACCAGGATTGGCATCAGTACGGTTCAAAAGCCCCTCAGGTGATGCTCATGTGTAGCCAGGGTTACAAACCACTCCTCCAGCAGGAGAGAGTAGAATGTCCTGGAGGAAGAGCACACAGGGCTTCCGAGGTACGAGAAATATTCTGTTTTTTCATTTGTGTGATGGAATCTTTGAAATATTAGTCTTTAAATCATACACATATGGATTATAGACTTTGTTGTGTTTTAAATTTTAATATGTGTATAACACAATTAAATATCCCCTTCATAGTGGTAGTACAGGAGTTTTATTATGTATCATACCATTACCTCCTTAATCTAAAGTTAATTGGATGGTTTTGTTAATCACTGCAGAAATTTGAGATTTCTTGAAGTCATACTACTCATCATACAAAGTTAAGCAACATCACAAACAAAACACAAATATCCGCATCTATCATCTTGAACAAATAAACCCATCACAGAATCTGACAACCCGGATGGCACATTTCACAGAATCAACCTTTTCCACTACAAGCCTGGCCAAGATTTTAGCTAATAAGAAAGTGCCCGTTAACCTTGGTGTTGTTTTAATTTCTTGCAAATGAAAAACTCCCATCAGCTGGTTTTCCCAATGGCCCCTAGGAATTCTGGCCAGCCTCCCCGCACTGTTATAACAAGAACTACAATAAGCAACTAGTTTGAACTTGGAACTCCAGACCCAATATTCAAACTACTTTTTTCATTTAAAAAAAAAAAAAACAACAACTGGGAAATCATCTTTATCACACAGTAGTCTTTGAGGGAAAAACCTGTACAATCTTACTTTCTGCACTGAATTGAATTTTAACTGAAGGGAAAGTGGTACGTATCTCCATATAGTCAATTATAGACACCCACTGGAGGTCCCCAGTGTCTTCTTCTTTCTAAGGGTGCTCTTCAGGCCTCATAATGTTGAGAGAGCTGAGACCAGAAGAACTCACAACTACTAGGTATTCATAAATGGGCAAATCCACAAGTACCCAGGGGGCTGCTGAAACATTGGTGCAACTAGAAATCCTCCACGACTGAGCCAGAAGTTGTTAGTAGTCACCAGGAAAAAAAGTGAGGAATTATTACAGTTTTTAAAAATTATACGATTTGTTAAAGGAACCAGAATTAGGAGTCTTTCATGTTTGACAACAGCGTAGTAGCAGAGTAACTGTTAAATCACAGAATTACAAAGCTCTAAGGCCACTTAGAGAGCATTGAACTCAAATGTCCTTAGGGAAACTACGGCTCTGGATTAGCATCCAGGTCTCCTAAGTCTCCCTGTGCTGCCACTACACTAAAGTCTCAGGGAACTGGGCGTTGATGAACTGAAATCAGAAGTCATTGGGTTTCTTAGGTGGCAGCAAATCCAGGTCCCAAGTGGAGAGTGGCCACTCTGGGAGAGTGATAGCTACTCGATTGCTGCCTTTGGCTTAATATTGAAGACAATATGCTTGATATTTACTGAAATGTGGTGTCTCGTGAGAAACAACGCTCACTGGGCATCTCTCACATGCTATCTGCCTGACCAGATACCACTGTTTGGACACTAAACACAGTAATCAGTGCCACTGTGGAAAGTGTACCTCATTTCAAAATATTTCGTCTACAGAACCATTTTACTCTCATAAAATATTTTCATATAGTGCCCAATAAAAAAGCCATGTAGGTTTAAGGGGCAAAAAAAAAAGGGGGGAACAGCTTGTTGGTTCCTCAAAAAATGCAACATACAATTACTGTGTGATCCACCAATTCTACTTCTGATTATATGCCCAAAAGAATTGAAAGCAGGGTCTCAAACAGATACTTTTACACCAGTGTTCAGAGCAGCACTATCTCAATAGCCAAAAGATGGAAACAACCCAAATGCCCATCAGTGGATGAATGGAGAAACAAAATGTTCTATACACACATAATGGAATATTGTTATTTTTTAAAAAGGAATGCAATTCTGACACATGCAACAACATGAATGAAACTGGAAGACATTCTGCTAAGTGAAATAAGCCAGACACAAAAGGACAGATAGTGTATGATTCCACTTATGTGAGGTGCCTATTAATCAAATTTATAGAGACAGAAAGTAGAATGGTGGTGACCAGAGGCTGGGGGGTTATGGGGTTACGGGAGGAATGGGGAGGTAGTGTTTAACGGGTACAGGGTTTCAGTAGAGGATGATGAAAAGTTCTGGAGATGGATGGTGGTGTTGGTTACACAACAATGTGAAGGTACTTCATGCCACAGACCTATACCCTTAAAAATGGGTAAAATGATAAATTTTATGTTCTATATATTTTACCACAACAAAACGGGGAGATTTCTATTTCAGACTTGAAGTTGGTACAGAGGAAGACATTGGTGAAACAATACATTTTTAGGAAGAGCTCATTTCTAAAGAAACAGGATATTTCACTGCACCCTTAATTGTGTTTGCTCCGTCTCAAAAGCACAGAAAGAACTGATGGGGAAATGTAAAGCACCCCTTCCACCAAAGTGGTAGAATATTGCAAGGAAAGCACTGTTATCTTGATCTCTGTACCTGAACAAATCTTCTTCTCATGTTTGTTGTCACACTTTGATGTACGCCTCCAGCCAGCAAGCTACTCCGCGTGGCTGTGTAAACTTCTCGTCTTGCCCTCGACCTCAGGGGTGACCTGGCATGTTAGTGACTCCTGGCTGAGGTAAATGATACGGCACGGTAATAAAGGCAACTGTCAGATCTTTCCCTTTTATCTACCTCCATCCACTGTGAAGTGTCTCTCCCCCACTCCCTCCTACCAGGTATCAAAAACCCAGATAAAGGGGAAAGGAGTTATCTGAAGCATTGTGTGCCCCCTGTAAGAAATCCAATTATTTATGGTCACTGGAGACATTTTCTTTTAAGTGTGTTAGTGAGTGACCTAAATGTATAGTTTTCCTCCTACCATTAACAGAACTCTTCCTTCATCTCGCATTTAAAAATCTTTAATAGTCCTTCCCTTCTTCTAGACAAAGACAAGTTAGTGAAAGCACCTTGTACCCTGTCACCAGGCAGAGAAGGCACAGATATTGGAGCAACTGTTCTTTTGTTCCCATTTTTCGCTTTTTCTCTTTTTTTCTTAATTGTACCTAGGACTACATACAGCTCATGTAATTTTTTAAATGATAACTGAGTAAGACCACAATCCAGGGGATGCTTGCCTTAAATTCTACTCTGTCAAGGGCAGGGAAGTAACAAAAGAATCAGTCACTGCAGCCACTGGCACGGTCCCCTGTGGGAGGGAGAGGACAGACCCCTAAGATCACAGGAGTAAAGCTTCAAACCCCACTTTGGTGGAGGAATCTTGAGCTACATCTCAAGATTAGTTTCATTTTCTGAAAAGCCTCCCACCTACCTCACCCTGTTGCCAATTATAGCAGAGCAGCTAGAGAACGGCACACGGGGCGCTGGCCGATGCCACACCTGGGGGCTCTGTGAATGGGACAGATGTGAGGTCTTTGGATCTTTGCCCTTCGAGTGTTCCCACTTCCGGCGTCCCCCAGCTGCTTGAGGAAGGGAGCTACGGTGCAGTTCCTTGAAGCCTTTCTGCCTCTGCTGTGTGGGAGATAAACCCACCAGTGAAGTTCCCAAAGGTCAAGTTGAATCTCGCAACAGATTCTCGTTACTGGCTGTGGCCTGTGCCTTGTGTGGACTTCCATGTTCAGAAAGGGGGAGACAGAGCAGGAGGAGCCCGGGGCTGCAGATCACACCCACGGTGGCCCCAGACCACCAAGGGCAGCACAGCAGGTCCAAGAGCTCACTGAACAGCCACCCCTACCGCTCAGGCCTCCACTCTTCCCCTTGCCCACTGTTGTCAACCTTTTTATCATTATCACCCTGTAAGGAGATTCTCTGGACATTTTTTTCCTAATCACCCCCCCTTCCATGAGATTTTCATAGCACAGGTGTGCTGGAGATCTGTTTCTGTACTATGTGTATATTCGTGCTTTGTAAGAGATTTCTGCCCCTTCCCAAGAAGCCATTTTTGTCCCTGTTGAAAGTGCACGTCTTCACTCCTTTGGAGAGCCAGTTGGGCCGGATGTGACCTGAAGATGGAACTGTGGTGTGGCATCTTCCTGTAGCCAGTCTGGCAGAAAGGCAAAGCAAGCTAACACACCAGGATCGGCGTGCAAGCTCCACCCTTCCGGAGAGGGACCAGCCGGCTGAACATAGGAAATCTCCATATTCTCTCAAGGCTCAGTATCCTTCTGTATAAAGTGGGGATAATTTCTACCTCCAGGGTTGCAGTGAGAATTAAATGATGACATGTGTATTGCAGCAATGAGGATCCGTCACTTTACACGCTTAGCAAATCTCGAGTTTTCATCTCTCCCTCTTCCCTTTAGCTTCTGTCAAAAATATAACATTCTGGTTTATGAGAGCTATTTTGTGTTATTTAGTAGGATTTTATCCCCTTTTCTGGAGATACACTAGATTGAAAACTAATTTGCAAATGAATGTAAAATGTGTTGCTGCTACAGCTGGAGTGTAAATGTTAACTACCGAGAGCTAGTAAACCTAATCATACATCAAGGGAAAATAAAAAGTTACACACATGCTCAAACTTTACAGCTCACTGAAATTTCTTTGCACTTGAGAAATTGAGTATATTAATCACTCTCTTCTCCCTACTCTTTTTCCCCGATCAACTTTTGCTATTCTTTACTTAAAGGTCCGTGATAAGGACACAAAGAGTTTCTTCTTTCTGAGTGAGGGTAAGCTCCATCAGTTACATGACTCAAAAGAATTTGACACAACTCAAAGGTGATTGACTTTCTCTGCTCTGCCTACCCCTACCTCTTACTTACTCTACACCCAAAAGTCAGAGGTAGTTTTTAAAGTTAGCCTATTGGGAGTGAAGGTGCAGGGCCAGGGGTGCTTTGGAAATTTTATGATGGGAACAGTAGGGATTCGTGGAAGCCTATAAATTGGGAAGAAAATCAGGCATCTGAAATTATTTCAAATGATGTGTTTTAAGACATACTAACCTGCTAGCAAGTACAACATGTGCTTGAATATATACTTAAAACTAAGAAAGTCACAGTTGTTTTAAATAAGTCAATAGATAAGATTAGATGACATTAAACATCAAAAGCTAATTTGAGTTTCTGGCATGAGAGCCAATGCTTGCTCCACAGAAGTGGGTGGGAGGTGACAGATATTCCTGATTTGGACTGTCACTAGCCTTCAGAGTTTAGGGTGACAGATACCACTGGGAACAGTGACTAGTGTGTCAGAGTCTCCCAAGGAGAAAATGCTACACAGGGAGGGAGTTCACTATTATGTCTCCTTGCACATCATAGGGACACAACAAATACTGACTGATCTGTGTTTTTGTTTTTACTTTAGAAAAGATAAACAGTCTATTAATGTATGTAAGTGATGATATGCCTGGGTAAAAAACAGGAGTCAGAACAAATAGGAATCTCAGTGATTGAGGTTCGTTTCCCGCTCCCATGAGGTCCATGTGGACCGGTGTGATATCCTCCATGTCACTGAGCCAGGTCGCTTCAAACTGCTGGCTTCCCCCCTTCCACACGCAGCTTCCAGGACCGCTGAGGCAGAAGAGTGGCTCTTCTGCCACTGGCTCTTACACCCCTCATCCAGACGTGACAACATCCACTTCGCTTCTGCCAAAGTGCAGGCACTGAGTGTGCAGGTGAGCATGGGGAGTGTTTGGTGAGCAGTGATGGCCCTGCCACACAGGTAGACTTCCTTGAATCTACCTTTCAACATTGTCAGGTGATGCTTCCTCCTCACTTGCACCCTATTGATTTTCTGTATGTGTTGGGGATGGGCGAATAACTAGGATTATTTATTAAAGGACTAGAAACCTATTTCCCTCCCAAATGCATAGCGTGGAGAGATTCGCACCCTGCCTGCTTCTGAGCAGCCAAAATTCAGCACAGTTGGCTAGAGCTGTAGGGGCTGTGAGCGAGCAAGGGCTCAGCTATTGTGTGGTCGGCCGTATGTAAGCTACAATTTGAGGAATAAAATTTAAGCTGAAGAGGTCAATCGGTAGTACTTGATATAATAAATTCTCATCAGCTGACAAATTCAGCATCTTATTTACCAATGTCTACTTCCTTCCTCAAAGTATTTTTGGAATCAAATAGGATTTAGTCTCGCAAGACTGTGTTGCTACTGCTAAAAGCCAGTACCCCAACCCAAGAGTTTCTCTGGAATATCCAGATACCTGGGATGGCAGATAGTGAAAAATGGGACTGTCCCAGTAAGCGCAGATGGCTGGTAAGCTTGTGGTACCACAACCTCATTTTCAGGTATGAGATCAGTCACAATTGAGCCAAGTTATTTTCTTTTATGAACTTTTAATGTTTTTTGGCATACTTGAAAAGTGCAATAAAAATGAAAAAAGATTCATCATTATGAGTGGATCTCTGTAGTCCTACTATTGCGTGGTAATATCATTAATTATGCATGGCCCCCACAGGGTAGTGTGTTTCAAGGGAGTGGAAATTGAATACCAAGTCTTCTATTCTGTTTTCACTCCAACCCAACTCCTCAGTTCCCTGAGCAACTCCCTGCCCCATCCTTGCCCGCTCACAGCATTTTGCTGGCAAGCCACAACGCTGTACCTCGAAGGGAATCCGTGGTCTTCCTTCAATTCCTGGCAAGTGAGCGTTCCTATTTTAAGAAGCGGTTTAGTCTAAAATAGCCACTCATTTCTCCAAGTGCCCTTAGCACAATTGTATTTTGAGTGTGATGTGCTCATTTAGCCTTTCCCCCTTTGGAACAGTGTAATTGCTTGACATTTGGCTGCCTGGACAGTTTTGTATTCCTGATCCCCCAACTCCACACCCAGAACAGAAACAGGCTGATACACACGACTAAGAGAAAAGACTTTGCTCTTCCACGTGAGCTGCTCACCCAGCTGCTGTGCTCAGTTCTTGAGACACCAGCAAGAAATCATATTGAATCCCCTTGCAGGGCAGTCCCTCTCCTGAAGATGGCAGAGTCCGAGCAGCTAAGTGCAGTCACAAAGGGACTGGTGGCCCACAAGCCCCTTTCTCACCCCACCCCACCCAGATCCCGAAATAAAAGGAAATGCTCTACCCCGGGAAGAAAGTGAGTGAGAGATGGAGAGGGAAAAAAGTGGGGCGGGGGGAGAAAAGAGAGTCAAAAGCAAGGGCTAGCAGTGAAATCAGTACAAAGAACTTTAGACTGAAGGAAAAGAAAGATGGAGAGAAAGCGCAGTGCACTGCCCGCAGGGCTGGCCATTCTGCCTTCTAATCAGACATACGGAGCTAGTTGCATTGGGAGGTAGAGACTTCACTGTAAGGTAAAGGAGATAGATGTGTCTTCCTCTGTGACTGCTTCCTTGATGTCCCCCTCTCCTAGCTCTCATTCCTGTGCATCATGTTGTAATTTGGCTGTATCTCCCACCAGCTCCTGCGCTCCTGAAGGGCAGGAACTACAGCTTGCTTACTGCTGTATCCTCTCTGCCCCCCTCTGATGCCTGGGACACGGGAGGAGGTCATGGAATGATAAGTCAATGAATGAGGCATGAAGAGAACAGGTATTCCTCATAAAAACACAATAGTGAGCGTGGTATTCGTCAACAGAGAAGACAGATGCTGGAATACATCACATCTGGTTTTTCCCTGTTGAGTGGTAAGTATATTTACGCATCCTGGACACAGTGGAGGAAAGGTGTGGTCGGCACGTACAGAGCACTTTACTTCTTTTCATGACATCTGAGCACACAGTGTCCTATGAATCCTTTTATTTATTCTTCATGTTAATGTGGATACTCATTAGCCATACTGAGGTTTTCAAACCATGTATCTATCTTAGATAGTTGTATCCACTGGAGTGCATCCCTGGGCAGCTGCTGAAACACTGAAATTGGGGCATAGCACTGGGGGCAGGAGTGATTTCAGCTGTGCCTGCTGACAACCAGGTTGTAAAGGGCTCACGTGCTGCTATAGCGGTAGCTAAACTAACTTCAATTTAGATAACATTTTTTAGTTTCCTGTAGTCTTATGGACCACAATATATTATGGTAGGGCCTACACAGTCCAGTATAACCATCATAGAAATGGAAATCATTATATGATAACTTTAAGCTCCAAGGTAACTTTTAACACCAGTTTATTCATGCAAACAACACTTTCTCTGTGGTTAATCTAAGGATTCTAGTTTTCAGAAATGGAAATCTTATAACTTATCATTCAGTTCCTTTTTGATTTATTTTAGGTAATTGGCTCAAATCGATCATCTTTAAAAAAAAAACCAAAATAATAATACATGGGGGGCCGGCCCAGTGGCTCAGGTGGTTAGAGCTCCATGCTCCTAACTCCAAAGGCTACCGGTTCGATTCCCACATGGGCCAGTGGGCTCTCAACCACAAGGTTGCCAGTTCGACTCCCGCAAGGGATAGTGGGCTGCGCCCCCTGCAACTAGCAATG
Source organism: Rhinolophus sinicus (assembly GCF_036562045.2). Taxonomy (NCBI): domain Eukaryota; kingdom Metazoa; phylum Chordata; class Mammalia; order Chiroptera; family Rhinolophidae; genus Rhinolophus; species Rhinolophus sinicus. The sequence goes on along the minus strand of NC_133754.1, from coordinate 77,771,559 downwards.
GCAAGAGGACCTGGAGCTGAGCTGCGGCCTCCACAACTAAGACTGAAAGAACAACAACTTGAAGCTGAATGGCACCCTCCACAACTAAGATTGAAAGGACAACAACTTGACTTAGAAAAAAAAAAGTCCTGGAAAATAAAGTCCTGGTCCCCTTCCCCAATAAAATCTTTTAAAACAAAAAATACATGAAGGATAGGGCACCTAATAGAAGAATTCTTATCAGCTAGAAACATAATGGAGTGGACCAAGCCAGTCAGACCAATTATATGCTGAGTGAGAGTCTCCCAAAGACCTGTGTAGACACTGAGCCATTCCAGGTGACTCAGACCCTTCCCATTCACATGCCTGCATTCTCTGGTCCTTTTTCTGTGGGTCTTCACTACTGTTCCCCCACCAAAGGTCACAAACCTGCTATGGTTGACTGAACATGGCCCACAGACACAATTTCTTTTCCTTACTCAGCAATGTTGAAAATTTGCATTTAGGTGCTGACATTTAGAAATTGGGAAACCTCAGATTTTTAAACATCTGGCTTTTCATCTTCGCTTTAAAATCAGAAGATGTAACAACACTGAGCATGAGCTCAAATAAGAGTAATTGTCTCTTTGTTAACTATGGTAATAATAATAGCAGTGCTAGCTAATTGTATAATAATAGCACGTACTACATTGACATTTAATCCATGCCAACCTTATAAAGTGGGTACTATAATTATCTTCAATTTCTAAATGAGGAGAATAAGGCACAGTGAGGTCAAGTAACTTGTCCAAAGTCACACAGCTTTAAATGGCAGCCCAAGATCTGAACCAAGCAGTCTGGCTCCAAAGTCTGAATGGTTACGTACTAGTAGTTGTAGTCTCCCAAAAGATGCTGGGTAGAAATGGACTATTGTAGACATACGGATGTCTAGATGTGAAAGCTGTTGTAACTAATGAATGATGGTTAAAAGTAGTACGGGGTCTGAAGTCAGAGTGCCTCTATTTGAATCTGGGCTGTGCCACTGGGAGAACATGGGCAACTTGATTAATATTTTTAAGTTTTAGTCTCATCTGTAAAATGGGAAAATAGTACCTTCCCCATGGATTTGTTAGACTTTACAGAATTAAGTGAGGTCATAAATATAAAGGCTTTATCATAGGTAAGTACTGACACATTGTAAGTACCTAATTAATGTTCACTATTATTATTTTATCTGGGCAATTCTTAGCACTCAAAATTTCATGTGTTGAATTAAGAAAAGTCTTTAACACAAAGCACTTTCTCCAATTTCTAACATTTTGTAGTTTAAAGGAAATGTTTATAGACAAAAATAATATGGTTCTATATCCGGGAAATTGTGTTCAAGTACAACTTAGCTGAAGAGCATCATTATATAAAATAAAGCTGTTAACTTTGGTTTAATTCTTCCAGCAAGTATTTATTGAGCATCTACTATATTGTATTCATCATTTCATCTCTCAAATTTTAGCCGGGGTCATAGTAGTAATGCAGTAAATATTTGTAGTATGAATAAAAGATAAAAGCAAGAGGTTCACAAAACTTTGCTTGTTCGTCTAAAAAGTAAGAAGCCAGAAAAAAAAATTCTGAGAATCACTTCACGTAGAGTAAGCAAGCAAGCAAACAAATAAACCAAAAAAGTGTAATTAAAGAAATTTTTCTTGTTAGGATCAGAATGCATTAATACTAATGAAAACAGCACGCAGATCCATTCTGACACATTTTACACTGTTTAAAGATAAACATTTGTGCACTGCAAGCTGCAAATGGATTTAAGCTCCAATGAGGACTTTATAAGCCATCTGCTAGTCTCCAAATGAGGCTAGTAACTATCACTGTTTACAGTTGGGCACCAGGGGTCATGGATATTTGTTGTAACGAAAGCTGCAATGCATCACTGCAGAATCAAAAAGAGCCTGTCTTCACAAGGGCTAATTACAAATACAACAAAACAACATTAAAAAAAAATCTCTTGAATCCACAGAGAAACCTAACTTGGCACAACAAGTACAAACTGTGGTATCTGCTCTGTTTTCATTTCATGAATTCAGATTACAGAAGCCAAATCATATTTAACTATTAACAATGCAAGGCCACTGATGGGTCCTTTGCACCAGGTCACTTCATCACAAGCTGCTTTGTGAACCATCTGGATCTCTAAAACGTATGCTCTGACTCTCTAGAGTACGCAAATGCTTCGCAAGACCTACCGGTTGTGTGTGTGTGTGTGTGTGTGTGTGTGTGTGTGCGCGCGCGCGCACTGTAAAGTTGTGCCTCCCCAGGCCCAAACTGAACTTGCTGAGTTGGGTAACTCAATCACGGAGAGGGGAGAACGTGAGAAATCAATTGCTTAGCATCACAGAGACAAACTGATTGGCTGACTGAATTTTTTATTTTTCAGGTGGCAATTTTAACATTCCAGAAATGTAGTCAGAGTCATAATTGTTTTGGTCTGTATATTGTGGCAGAATTTCCACAGTCCATTGGAGAAAAAAAATGGCCTGTTGCATTAATTGATGATATCCACATCAGTTGATTATTCTCAGCATACCGGAGTAGGAAAACTTAGAGTCACAATGTGAAGGGGTATCTTATAATTTGTTTCATATTGCTAACACTATCAGAAAATGAGATGTCAAAAATGAGATCATGCTTTTTATTCTGTTAAAATTGTGTGTCGTGTTACTAGTAATAAGACGACAAGAAGAAAAATATCTCATGTTGATAGAATGTTTCCAACTTATTCCAAAGTCTTATGAATAAAAACCCAAATCAGGGCCGGCCTGGTGGCTCAGGTGGTTAGAGCTCCGTACTCCGAACTCCGAAGGCTGCCGGTTCGATTCCCACATGGGCCAGTGGGCTCTCAACCACAAGGTTGCCAGTTCAATTCCTTGAGTCCCGCAAGGGATGGTGGGCTCTGCCCCCTGCAACTAAGATTGAACACGGCACCTTGAGCTGAGCTGCCACTGAGCTCCCGGATGGCTCAGTTGTTGGTTGGGCCAGTGGGCTCTCAACCACAAGGTTGCCAGTTCAATTCCTCAACTCCCACAAGGGATGGTGGGCAGCGCCCCCTGCAACTAAAATTGAACATGGCACCTTGAGCTGAGCTGCCGCTGAGCTCCCAGATGGCTCAGTTGGTTGGAGCATGTCCTCTCAACCACAAGGTTGCCAGTTCAATTCCTCGACTCCCACAAGGGATGGTGGGCTGTGCCCCCTGCAACTAGCAACGGCAACTGGACCTGGAGCTGAGCTGCGCCCTCCACAACTAAGACTGAAAGAACAACAACTGAAAGCTGAACAGAACCCTCCACAACTAAAATTGAAAGGACAACTTGACTTGGGGAAAAGTCCTGAAAGTGCACACTGTTCCCCAATAAAGTCCTGTTCCCCTTCCCCAATAAAATCTTAAAAAAAAAAAAACCCAAACCAAAAAACCACTAAGCAATGCACACATCCCTTGGGAAAGAATACAATCTGCCATTCAACTTTTAAAAATAGGAAAGAAATTAAGTGGTGCACTACCAAATATTAAAACATATTAAGCTTACCTAAAGTTGTGTGGTGCAGGTGAAAGAATAGAATGAATGACCAATGAGTGGAACAGAAAGTAAAGAAAGATCCACGTGCAGGGCTGATATGAATGGAACCCCTGAAATTGTGCGTAAGGCACGTAAGAGAGTACCATATGTGGTAAATGTGACATTGGAAATAAATGGAGGAGTTAAAATGTATTCAACAAATAACACTAAAATAATCAGTAAACTATTTGGGGAGGTAGGGAAGATCTTAACATCTTTCCATGTGCCAAAATAAAGTCCAGAGAATTAAAGAATTAAGTGTAAAATATAGAACTATTAAAAACAAACAAACAAACAAAAAAACACCTTTTAACCCAAACCACAGTGAGAAGGATGTTAAAAAAAAAAAAAAAAAAACTTTTACAAAATTCAGGCAGATGTTTATATACACTCTGGGGTAGGGAAGGCAGAAGCCACAAAACAGTGTGGCTCCCAGCACAGGTCGTCCTTGGCAGTCTCCCAATCAGCCTGCACGTGTCTGCAGAAGAAAAGCTTATAAACCAGTCTTGTGCATATACACATCATAAATTTTAAATGTAAGATAAACTATGATTCTCACACGAATGTCATTGAAGTACTAAAAATGTGATGGCGTAGAGATTGCACGTAAGTACACACTGCACTGAGCATTTTGGAAGGAGTGCCATCCAGTAAAGAGGACCTGCTACCTTCTCGCTCGGGTATTTCCAAATCATTTCCATGGTACTGCTTCCGTCATCAAACATGCCTTTTTATTGGGGAACAGTGTGTACTTCTGTTCCCCTTCCCCAATAAAAAATTTTTTTTAATCTTAAAAAAAAAAAAAATCATGCCTTTTTAGCTTCACTCGCATGTTGCATTGTAGCTCCATGTCATGAAAGTGGATTCGTGGCTCAAAATGCTTTACTGAAGTAGTATAAAACAATAATGAAATAATAACATATGTGCTACAACTCAGGACAACATCATACACATTACAGTGCACAAGACTCCAGTGCAAATGCGGAATGTGAATTTGGGCACACTGAGACAGGTGCACCTGGGAGGTTTCACAATAGCACACAAGCAATGGAAAAGAAAAGTGTGACTAGGACGTAGGATGATGAATATCTGAAAACTGGATTTCCTTCAACAAATAATCCATTCACTCTTTGTCCCTAGGGCACTGGCTGTATTGAAATTTTGTCACATAATGACACAAAGCCATCGAAACATTCCATCATTTTCAAACAAGTCAGTGACCTTTCTAGCATCCATACACGGTTTCCTGGAATAAAAGCAAACTATTGCTTTCCAAGTTTTATCCCTAAAGGTAAAGAAGAGGTAATGACAGGAACAGGTTACAGTGACACAAACATTAAGAAACGACCACTAAGAAACGTAAAACCAGCCCTGAAGTTAATGGCCAACATTATGCTTAAAGAGAGTGGAACAATTCTTGGCCAAAAGCCTCTATCAAAGGCCACTGGTGAACATCATAGCAGATCAATGACAAAGTGAAAGAGTAATTGCTACCATGTTCTCCGGCTGGCAGATATTTCTCTTTCCTGTTGGACAGGAGCCCTGAGGATCAGCGTGGGACTGCTCCCAGCATATGTGGGGAAGACATTCTTTGTGGGGAAGACATTCTCTATGGCTTTCGATTCTATTTAACTCACAAATAGGTGGTTTTTTTTGTTTTGTTCATGGTTATGTAACCAATTAAATGACAATTCAGCCAATTCATCCAGTGCTTATTCATGGAGAACGGTTGGTGGACAAAAAGGTGCCTTTTGATCTTAACTAAGTGTTGAAGGAAATAGTGAAATATGTAAATATCATCAAGGGATACACTGTGTGAAGAAAATGACAAAGAGTGTAGCCTGCCTTCCTACACGGAGCTACACTGCTGATTTAAAGGAAAGATGATCACACCAGATTCTAAAGTCTTTAGACAGTTTTCACAACGTCGTTAATACCCATAACAATTTTATGATTTCCAGGGACTCCTTGCCAGCCATTTAACAGGAATATATTTATCACCACCTCCCACGTCGGAACTCTCAGTCTCACAGCCCTGACTGTGACAGGCTTGCTGGGTTAGCGCCCATGTAACAGTGAGCACAGGCGTTGGCTAAAAAGCTCGTCGTATTTTCTAGGTTTATGTTCTAGCTTAATATGCAGAACGAGCTGACACACCATCAGATACTTGCTGCCACTCCTGAAAACCTGAAATGTAATAGGAATAGCGTGGGAGAATAACAGAGTTCTGGGGCAAGACAACAAAAACATACTGTCGTTCCCCCGGCATGAGAACGGATCCTTCCTGGTGGGATTGAAGGAAGGTATTCTCCAGATCGATAGCTGCATAGCATAGATCCAGTCCAAGTTCATCTGCTCCAGTAAAGATACCATATCCGAAACAGCCAAAATTGGGCTATTGCATGTTAATCTGTGATAGTCTGCTGTCATCCGCCGTGGTCCATCTGGATTGTAAAGGAGCCAGACTGGTGACTTAAATAGGGCTCTCCCGAGGACCACCATTTCGAATTATTTGGTCAAACTTTGAATTATTTAAGTCTTTGAGGGTGGCACTAATCTCTGCTCTCCCTCTGAAATGAGATTATTTACTATTATGGTCAAAGAGGGTCATTTTAAGCATTTCTACTTGGCCTTTCCTATGATGATAGTTCTTACTCCACAGTCAAGGAATCAATGTGAGGATTCTGCCAGCTGCCACGTGTGATCACCTGACTATGTATCCTGGAACCAGGGAAACAACCACTGGGGCAGGGGTGGGGGTGAGGGAGTGAGCAGGCTACGTGGCCCCATGTGAGATAGGCTTTACCAAGGACTTGACTTTCTGACACCCACAGTTCCCCGCTCTAACAGAGAGGTCACAAGGACATTTGGCTCTCTGGGCATCAGTGACAACTCCAGTGCTATATCCAAGAGCCCTGAAAAGATCCAGGTATTCTCCTCTTTCCTGTGAATGGCACCCACATAAATGGCCATGGTTTCCTTTGCAAAGCACGGGGAGAACCTATGTTGTATAGACTGTGTTGTAATGAGAAATTGGTGTCTTTGTTGCTAAAACTTCAGTGAAAACATGTCTAGTGCTTTTAATGCTTCCGGGCTGATTTAAATCCAGTCTGTATTTGGAGACTCACATCCAGCCTGGGGAGATATTTAAGACAAGCTCAAAAAGAGAAAAACAACCCTACCCATATCAACCACACGACAATCAGTTGGGAATGCTGTACTTGATGGTGAGTGAAAGAAGCTAGAAGAGCATTTCCCAACCTGTGCAGTGTGTCATCTGAGCGGCTTCAGGAGAAACTGAAAAATTAGTGAAGATCAGGAATAACAACAGTTTTCCTCACTAGGCAGAAATTCTGCCAATTACTAACACATTTCACATGATAAATAATGATACCAAGTGCAGATATCGCTCCAGTAAAACCAGATACTCAGGGCTGTAGGGTGTATTTTTAGGCCGAATTTAAGAGATTTGAAAAGTGCACAACAAATGTTTTAATAAAAGAGAAACAAGATTATAAGAAAAGTTTAATCTTTGTAATAATTCTGCATTTAAAAATAGACAGCTTATCAGTAAGAAAACCTCCTGACAATCAATTTGACAATGTTACAGTTACATTTTCAGTATATATTCATAAACTTTAATTACCGAAATGCACATATGGTAAGACTATCTTAAAATATAAAGTGACAGATGTCTATAAATATTAAAATTCTATAATTATCTGTATAGTTCATTAATGATCTGTATTTGGATCTTAAAAATAAAAATGATATTTATTCACAAACATTCAGCCATTTAATGAATAAGACCTTATATGAGAAAAATAAGATGGTAAGCTGAGGCCTTTTTAAGGTAGTATTTTACTTTCAATAACCATATAAGCAGAAGTATTGTGTTGACTTTTAATACACTTTCATAGTGTGAAAATTGCAAACCAGAGCTTAGTTTGGATTTAAATATACTAAATGTCCTCATTCCTCAATATTTTTTCCTGAGGAAACCAGTGGAACTAGTGGCATCATGTATATTGGTGGGAAATAATTAGGGTCTTGTTTGACCTATTTTATATCAACACTACATTAAAGTAAATCTAATAGTAATGTTTGGCTTTCATTCTATAGAGAACCTTACTACGTTTCTGGGCAGGGTAATTTATGGCTTCCTCTCGAAGTTATCTAAGCCAGGGCTTCTCAAATTTTAATGTGCATACAAATTGCCTAGGGCTCGGGGTCGAGTGTAGACCTGAGCTTACATCTCGCAGAGCGATGCTAAACTGCAAGTCCAAGGACTTTGAGTAACAAGATCTGGACCATCACCCACCGAAGACCTTTCACGTGTTTCATACTTTATATACCTTGGCTTGTAAAATCATTGATAAGCAACTGTAAGACATGTTCATAATTTATTATCAGTCCTTTAGCACTGATTTTTTTAGAGAAATTTGTTCTTCAGGGCAAACTTCCCCATGGAAATCTCTATGAGCTGGGAGCAGGAAACGCCTGCCTGTCACTGACCACTCAGGGCTGCCTGGACGACCTCAGCATCCCGGTCCTCTAAGAAACATAACTGTTCCAACTGGTCATTGTAAGTGTGAAAATGGAAGGATATTATAGCTCTGATGACTTAAATAAAGCAGCCTCTGTATTCTGAAATATTTTAAAGTAGTCCAGTAAAAAGATTTCTACTTACTTGCTTTCTCAAATTATTCATAAAGAAGTGAACTAACTTGTTTATGGCTATGGAGATCGTTTTGTATAATTAGATTACTTCCTGTGAACAGGGTTGCTGGTGTGGAGATCCATGCCACCCCACCTGCATTCCCCAGTGTCTGGATGGCAGGGGCTGGATGGATACCACTCCAGAGGCTAGATGAGAAGAAAGGCTTGTAGGGATCTGACGCGAAATTCCAACAGTGCCCCTGGCCAAGTGGAAGTACTTAGATGTATTCATTGCAGCTTCCTCCTTTATGCGCCAGCTCATCCTAAGTCTTCAAGGATCCCTAAGGAGGTCTCCACGTCAGACTTTTACCTCTTATTTCCTAATCCAAATGTGCCTGACCTGTGTCCATTTCCCTCAAGGCAGGGATGGACGACTGGAAAAATTATCCAAATGTCAAGTGAAAGGAAAGAGAACTGCTTCTGACAGCCCTCTCTCATTTTTGCCTTTTCAAGTGTTCCCTGTCCTTCAAGGTCCAGGAGGACGTCACGTCCTGCTCAGAGCCTTCCCGGATGCTCACAGCTGACCAAATTCTACCCCATAGCCCGGCATTATTGCTCTCTTGGTACTCACCTCCATCAGGTATTGTATACTAGTATCTAACCACCCTTAAAACACTGCAAACTCCATGAGATAGAGACTGTTTCATTCATCTCTAGCAGGCACTCAAGAAAGATTTTGGAATAAAGAAATTTAAAAAGGCTATTACACAGTAATGCCTGATTAGGTATTATTGCAAAATTAACACTTATCCTTATAATATGTGTTACCTTACCTTCAATAATTATAATGCCATGTATATAACATGTTAAAATTTAAAATGCATTTTCATACACCAGATTTTTTAACCAACATTAATTGCCAGTGCTGTGCCATGCATGTGATATTTTGGGGACAGTGCATCTGTTCTTCTGCCCCCAAATTACAACCAGCAGTTGGCTGCCTACAACCCCAATTAGAGATATTGCCTGGCTGACAGTTCTGACTCCTGTAGGTAAGGAGAAAAACCCTTAATCCCCAACGAGAGTATTTTATTTAATATATTATCAGGGTTGGTGGGCTTTTTCCCCTCTTCTTCTTTTTAAAATTAACACTTCTTGTCTCCATGACTCTATTTTACCAGATTCAAATTGCCATTTTGTTTCATTCTATTTTTCATCTAGATTATTTTGTTCTCATTATTTCTCCTCTTTCTATTTTTTATAAGTGTCCACCTTTTTTTTCTGTTTCCCAATTTTTTTGTGCCCTTTATATATTTATCGTCTAACTATTTGCAATGGACTGAATGTGTAGGTTCCCTAGAATTCATATGCTGTAACCTAAATATGCAACATAATGGTATCAGGTGGTGGGGCCTTTGGAATATGCGGAACCCTGATGAATGGAATTAGTGTCCTCATAAAAGAGACCCCAGAAAGACCCCTTTCACCATGAGAGGACACAATGAAAAGGTAGTCATCAATGAACCAGGAAGCCAGATGTCAAAAACATCAGAATACAGCAAATAAAAAACACGGTTGATCCAGTGTTCAAGAATAGTTTGTTTCCACCTCCTTTCACAAACCCACCCCCAGCTTCAGCCAGCCCGGAGCCTGGCTGAGCCCCTTTACTACGCTGAACCCAACCTTATACCTCATCGCCTTCATCTGGACCTGGAGTCCAACTGGCCTGTTGCTTTGCAGTTTTGTTCTATTTCTGGTCCACAGATACATTTTCTCGTTTTTTAATTCAGTTTGAATTTCTCGTTTCCATTTTTGTATTTTGTCTCTCATTACTATATGTTTTGAGAAGAGGCATGCATCAAAGCGTAAATCACTGCACCATCTTGACCAGATGTCTGGTTTATTGTGTGGATGTTTGATTGTGTGTTTGTTTGCTAAGGCCGGAGCCACCATAGCATGGTTATAGGCTTATGGGGAAGGCTGAACTGAGAAGGAGAATTTGAAGGAGAAAGGGGGTAACTGGTTCACTGAGCTACCCAAGAGAACAGGAAGTGGTGGGGTTGAGAGGATGTGAGAGATCTGACATTTGCCATAAGGAAAGATGTTCTCTGCTGTGAAAAGGAGGAGGAGAGGGGGAGAGGGCAGCAGATGTGGGGAGATTTTAGTTTAAGTGACAGGAAGTTGGAGTGGTCCCCACATGGTGGTTATTACCTGTCTTTATGAAGCAGGACACAAAGCAATCAGCTGGGAGGAGGAGACAGTGTGGTAAGAGGAAACAGGCGTTTGCAGAGAAAGATGTTCTAAAATAGGAGTTGACTCTTTTCAATCTCTAAAAACTACTTAAATGCTGGACTTGATTGAAAAGGCATAAATGTATTACATTTTGAGTACTCTGCAAACAAAGGATTTTAAATGGTTCTGTGTTACACATGAGAAATAAAGATATTTCTGACATTATTTTAATTTTTAGTAACTCTTCTAATGACCTAACACTTTTGGTTGTACCTCAGAAGAGTGGCTCTGGGGGAAATTCTGTATTTCTTTTGCAGAGCTTTGGTTGGAAGAAATCCACAAAATTGCATGTAAAGGTTAGGTAGCCTGAAGACTAAAAGGATTTGTTTATTTTTGGTTTTCTTGATTATTTTTATTTGCTTTAAATTTGATTTGGACCACATAATAATAGCTACAGAGTCAGTTTGCCTGGGATTGAATCCTGGTTCCTCTATTTATCAGCTGTGTGAAAGTGGGCAAGCGATTTGATATCTTTGTGCCTCAGTTTCTTCATTTGTAACATGGGTAGAATAATAATATTTACCTCGTGGAGCTATTATAAGTATCAAATTAGATGATATTTATATAAAGTACTTAGAAGAGTACCTGGCACCTAGCTCATTGTCATTTTTAATGGTTGTAAAATATTCCACTGTACAGCTATGTTAATTATTTAGCCAACTGCCCATTGATAGATACTTAGGTTGTTTCTAATATTTTTTTTTTTTTTACTTTAATAAATAAAATTTGGTAAATACACAAAGATTTGGAACAATGGGATTTCTTATATGCTATTAGTGTGAGTATAGGTATAAACACTTTGGAAAATAGGTTGACACTACCCTGTAAAGTTAAAAATGAACATACCCTATAACTCACTAATTCCATGCCTAGGCATATATCCTAGAGAAAGTGTTACATACCTGTGCCAGGAGACATATATAAGAATGTATACAGCAGCACTGTCCTTAGTGGCCCTAGTGGAAAGAACCCAAATGTCCAACAATAATAGACTGGATAAATGTGGCCACGGAAACAAATGAACTATGACTACAAGTAACCTGGGAGAAACTCACAAGCATAAGTTTGAGCAAAAGAAGCAGGTCACATCCTAAAATTCATTTGGATTCTCAAGGGACCCTGAATAGCTAAATCAATTTTGAAAAAGAAGAACAAAGTTGGAGGACTCACACATCCTGATTTTAAATTTTACTCAAAACTACAGTCATCAAAACAGTGCAGTGCTGGCCAACAGACAGACATATAGACTAATAAAATAGAATAGAGAACCTAGAAATATACCCACACATATACAGTCAAATGATTTTGACAAGGATGATAAGACCATTCAATGAGAAAAGGACAGTCTTTCAACAAATAGTTGGGAAAACTCTGTATCCGCAGGCAAAACAATAAAGATGGACCCTCACCTTATACATACACAAAAATTAACTTAAAATGGATCAAAGACCTAAACATAAGACATAAAACTCTTGGAAGAAAACACAGGGGAAAAGTTTTTTGACATCGGATTTGGCAATGATTTCTTGGATATGATATCCAAAACACCCATACAAAAAGAAAAATTAGATAAACTAGACTACGTCAAAATTAAAAACTTCTGTCCATCAAAGGACACAAATTACAGAGTGAAAAGGCAATCTACAGAATGAGAGAAATATTTGCAAATCATATATCTGATAAGGGGTTAATATGCAGAATATATAAAACTCCTACCACACAACAAAATCGCAAATTAAAAAATGAGCAAAGGCTTAATTGACATTCCTCCACAGAAGATATAAGCACATGAAAAGATGTTCAACATCACTAATCACTAGGGAAATGCAAATCAAAACCTTAGTAAGATATTCATTCCCAACAGGATGGCTATCATTAAAAAAAAGAAAGAAAAAAAGAAAAGGTAATAACAAGTGTTGGCAACAGTTAGCAAGGATGTGGAACAATGGGAACCCTTGAGCACTGTTGGTGGAAATGTAAAATAAAACAGCTGCTTTGGAAAACAGTATGGCAGTGCCTCAAAAAATTAAAACTAGAACAACAAGGCAATCCAGTAATTCCACTTCTAGGTATATAATAAACAGAATTAAAATCAGGGACTCAGAGAGATATTTGCACATCCATATTCATGTCAGAATTATTCACAACAGCCAAAAGGTGGAAGCAACCCAAGTATCCATCAGTGGATCAATGGGTAAAAAAAAAGTACACACACACACACACACACACACACGATGAAATATTAGTGAGGCATAAAAAGTAATAAAATTCTAATACATGCTACAATATGGTCAAACCTTGAGGACACTGTGCTGAGTAAAATAAGCTACACACTAAAGGACAAATACTAGATGATTCCATTTATTTGAGGCACCTCGAGTAGTCAAATTCGTAGAGACAGAAGTAGAACTGTAGTATCTAGGGACCTGGGGAAGGAAGGAATGAGGAATTATTTTGTAATAGGTACAGAGTTTCAGTTATGTAAGACAAAAAGAGGTCTGTGGATGGATGATGGTAATGATAGTGTAATAATGTGACTACTTAATGCCACTGAACTGTATGCTTTAAAAAGGTTAATTTTATATTAAATGTATTTTACCACAATTTTAAAAAAAATCAGATCACAAAATAATACATACAATAAAATTCCACTTTCATAGAATTTAAAAACAGGCAAAATTATGCTATCATAAATGGTGAAACTGCAAAGAAAAGCAAGGAAATGACTCTTAGAAAAGTCAAGATAAACAGTGATTGTTTCTTTTGGGGATAAGAAGGGATGAAGAGGGACTATTGGGGTGCATGCTATATTCTCTTTCTTGGTTTGGGTTGTTATGTGCATGTTTGTTCTGTTACTCTCCTAATAGCACATATATTTTAGGCATTCTTTCTACTTGATGTATTCCACAGTTAAAAAGTAAAAGTGTAAAGTACTTCACTGCTATAGATTATTATATAGATAGTAATGTGGAAAAAGCAACTAATAGTTTGCTGGAAACCTCACAGCCTCCCACCAAAATAGCTTTAGGATTTCTCCTTTCCATTCTCTCTGGTGGGTTTGCAATTGGCAGCTCTCCAGTTACCAACATCACACAAGCTTGGCTACACACTATGTCAGGAGGTTGGAGAAGCTGAAGGGACCACGAGCAGACTGGTCTTTGAACTGGATCTGAGGCTTAATTTTTATTTCATACCTCTTCATGACATGACTACATTCACAATTTTTCGGTTGTTAGAAAGCATCAGGTGGACTTTTTTAACCTTAATAATTTAGTTCAGAGATCCAAGATAGTGGAGTAGACAACCGCTGTGCTTACCTTGTCCCATGAACACATCAAAATACAATTTAATTATAGAACAATCAACTTGGAGAACCAATGGAAGTCTAGCTGAACAGAAGTTTTATAACTAAGGATATAAAGAAGAAAACACGTCGAGATTGGTAAGAGGGGCGGAGACACAAAACAGGCTAGTCCCACACTTACATGTGGCAGTTGAAAATTGGAAGAGATAGCTTGGCCACAGAGGTTCCCCACGGAGGAGCAAAGGACCCCAGCCCCACACCAGGCTCCCCAGCCCAGAGTACTGGTGCTGGAAAGAGGAGCTCCCACAACATCGGGCTATAAAAAACAGTGGGGATTCTGACCATCCGGTGGGATGGAATGCTGTGGGAAAGAGACATCCTCTCAAAAAGTCTGTGCACAGACTCACTCATTCGCAGGCACTCACCCTGGGCTCCGTCAGAAGGATGGGGTCTCAGGGGTGTCAGAGACAGATGGGGAGAAATGGAGTTGTAACTTCGGGGTGAGGACTGGAGGGATAGTTGCCATTTTCCCTGTGTGGGGCCCTCTTCCCTTGCAGACAGCAGGCAGGCGCCATCTTTCCTGCATTTAGCTCACCCCCACAGGCCAAATCTGAAGCTGATTGGTCTGGTGAGCCTCATTAACTCCACCCAGGTGACTCACTGAGAACACACCACATCCAACTCCATACAAGAGGCTTTATCGGTAGCTGAACCTTACAAGAGTCAGCAGGTGGCAACAGGTCTCAGAGTGTCCTGGCTTTTTGCAGAGCTACCTCAGAACCAGTACTGGTGGTAGCTGTCCTCTGCTCACAGCATGGCCTCTCCCATGCACTTCCACATACACCACAGGCAGCAACCAATGGTGGATCGTATTATAGCTCCTACCAGGTACTCCCCAGCCAGTCACAGGCAGTGGCTGACCTGGGCGTGCATCAGAGCACCTCCCAAGAGGTCCCAGAACAAACATTCTTGGAGGTTGACTTCAGATCATAGCAGAGCACTGCCAAATGAGTCTCACTAGCAGCATACACAAAGGGCAATATCAAAAGGCACCAATAGGGTTTCCGGGCAGGAATTTCTGCCCATTCTCGTGAATTTTTTTCACTTTCCTGTTCTCGAATCCCAAGAAAAGTTGGTCGGGAAATCAGGAAAATTGGCTCCTTGAACCCAGTAATACCCACAATGGGAAATAAATGTACTACTCACAATGTATCTCTTAGACATTTTTCCTATTTATCACTAGGGTTTCCGAGTGGGAATTCCTGCCCATTCTCAGGAATTTTTTTTGCTTTTCTGTTCCCAAATCCCGAGAAAAGTTGGTCAGGAAATCAGGAAAATTGGCTCCTTGAACCCAGGTGGTTGGTAGTATTGGCCATCACTTGGTGGAAATGATTCATCATGGAGAACAGAAAACAGTTTATATCTCGGGATTTGGGGAAGGGAAAGTGAAAAAAATTCCTGAGAATGGGCAGGAATTCCCACCTGGAAACCCTAGGCACCAGAGCCCACTGGGGCGAGTCCTGCTCCATGGAATAAGCCCCACACACAGCAGCCCCATAAGCTGCAGACATGGCCAAATCCAACAGACAGTCAGTCTGAGGGTCAATACCACCCACTCATGTGCCAACAGCAATCCAGGCTCAACTATAACAGGAGAGCACACACAATCCACACAAGGGACATTCCTGGAGCACCCAGAACAGGTGACAAGGGAGACTGTGCCCTGGGTCCCCACAGGACACCTACTACATAAGGCCACCCAGCAAGACTGGGAGACATAGCAGATCTACCTACTAGAAACAAACACAGAGAGGCAACCAAAATGAGGACACAAAGAAATACATCCCAAATGAAAGAAAGGAGAAAACTCCAGAAAAAGAACTAAGCGAAATGGAGGCAAGCAACCTACCAAAGACAGAGTTCAAAACAATGGTTAGAAGGATGCCCAAGGACTTTAGTGAGAACTTCAATAGAGAGATAGCAAGCATAAAAAAGGACAAAGAAACCACAAAAAAGAACTAGTCAGAAGTGAAGAATACAATAACTGAAATGAAGACTGCACTGAAAGGAATCACCAGCAGACTAGATGAAGTAAAGGATAGATTTAGCAATTTGGAAGGCAAGGTAGCAGAAAACACCCAATTGGAACAGCAAAAATAGAAAAGAATTTTTAAAAAATGAGGACAGTTTAAGAGACCTCTGGGACAACATCAAGCATAACAACATTTGCATCATAGGGGTACCAGAAGGAGAAGAGAACAAGAAAGCAATTTCTCTAAATAGGTTTATTTAGAGAAATAATGACTGAAAACATTCCTAAACTGGCAAAGGAAATAAACTTACAAGCCCAGAAAGCACAGAGAGTCCCCCAAAAATGAACCAAAACAGAGTCACACCAACACACATCATTATTAAAATGACAAAGGTTAAATACAAAGAAAGAATCTTAAAAGCAGCAAGAGAAAAGCAGTTAGTTACCTACAAGGAAGCCTCCATAAGACTGTTAGCTGATTTCTCAACAGAAACTTTGAAGGCCAAGAGGAATTGGCACAAAATATTCAATGTGATGAAAAGTGAGGACCTACAACCAATATTACTCTACCCAGCAAGGTTATCATTTAAAATCAAAGGACAGATAAAGAGCTTCCCAGACAAGAAAAAGCTAAAGGAGTTCATCACCACCAAACCAGTATTACAATAAATGTTAGAGAGACTTCTTTAAGACAGATAAAAATATGAATAATAAAATGACAATAACAATTACTTTCCAGGTAAATGGGTTAAATGTTTCAATCAAAAACATAGGGTGGCTGAATGGATAAGAAAACAAGACCTTTACATATGCTGCCTACAAGAGACTCACTTCAGATTGAAAGATACACACACTGAAAGTAAAGGGATGGAAAAAGTTATTTCATGAAAATGGAAACAAACAAACAACAAAGACTATAACAAGAGACAAAGAAGGACCCAGTAATCCCACTTCCTGGTATTTATCTGAAAAAACCCAAAATGCTACTTCAAGGGAACGAGTTCATTGCAGCATTGTTTACAATAGCCAAGATGTGGAGGCAGCCTGGGTGTCCATCGATGGATGAATGGATAAAGAATAGATGGCACAGGGTGGCCGGATGGCTCAGTTGGTTAGAGTGTGAGTTCTTAACAACAGCGTTGCCGGTTCGATTCCCACATGGGCCAGTGAGCTGCGCCCTCCACAATTAGATTGAAGACAACAACCTGCCACTGAGCTGCCAGTGTGGCTGCCAGATGGCTCAGTTGGTTAGAGTGCAAGCTCTTAATTAGGTTGCCAGTTCAATTGCCACATGGGATGGTAGGCTGTGCTCCCTGCAACTAAGATTGCAAATGGAGTCTGGACTTGGAGCTGAGCTGTGCCCTCCACAACTAGACTGAAAGACAATGACTTGACTGGGAGCTGATGGTCCCTGGAAAAACACACTGTTCTCCAATATTTCGCAGTTTAAAAAAAATTTTTTTTTAAAAAAGAAAGAATAGGTGGCACATATATACAATGGGCAAGGAAGGGAATAGGTTCTTGCCATCTGTGGTGGTGTGGATGGACCTGGAGGGTATTGTCCTGAGTGGAATATGTCACACAGAGAAAGACAGATGCAATGTGATTTTTCTTATATATGAAATCTAAAGAACAAAATAAACAAACAAAATCATAGATACAGAGAACATTTTGATGGTTGCCAGATGGTTGGTGGTGAAGGGCTAGGGGATGGGTAGAAAAGGGGAAGGATTAAGAAGTACAAATTGGTTGTTACACTGTAGTCATGGGGAGGTAGAGTATAGCATAAGGAATAATTGATAATATTGTAATAACTATGTATGGTGTCAGATGGGTACTAGGTTCGGGGTGATAGATGAGAGGGGAGTTGGGGGACAGGGTGAAAAGGTGAAAGGATTAAGAAGTACAAATTGGTAGTTACAAAATAGTCATGGGAAGGTAAAGTAAAGCACAGGGAATATAGTCAATGATATGGTAATAACAGGTAAGTACCAGACTAGTCAGGGGGATCACTTCTTAATTTATACAAATGACTAACCACTATGCTGTACACGTGAAATTAATACAAAATCATATTGAATGTCAACTGTAATTAAATAATTAAAAAAGGGGGGAAAAGGTGAAGGGCAATAAGTGGTCCAAATATCCAGGTATAAAACAAACAAGTCATGGGGATATAAAGTACAGAATAGGGAATATAGTCAATAATATTGTGATAACATAGTATGACGTCAGATGGCTGCTGGACTCATGACGATCACTTCTTTAGGTCTATAAATGTTGAATAACTATGTCGTATACCTGAAACTGATATAATGTTGTATGCTAGCTATATTTTTAATAAAAATCTTAAAATAATAATTCAGTTCAGTGTGAAAAAGAAAGATGTGTTTTTGAAACATCTAACTCAAAACCCTGCTTTAAAGTGCTTCTAGTGACAGACCCAGCATTGCCAGTATTATCATCCAGGAGAACTCGCTGACCACTCACTATGTGCCTTATCTTAAATGAGAGCTGGAATTGCAGGGAGGAAAATGACTCTAAAAATATTATTCATTAGGAAGCACGCAACTCTTTGCATTCCAAAAATTTCAAGGGAAGTGGAAGTAACTTCAGATTCTCTTGAGTATGAAAAACAAAAGTAAGGTACAGTATGTCCAAAGTATTTAAAGAGCTGGATGTGCCGGGATCAGACAGCCCTGGGGTGGGGGGATCCGAGAGCACAATGGTAAATAGCAGGGATTTCAAGGAGGTTATTGTCATAAAATATGGTGGCACGACAATAGAATAAATAAATCATGCCATAGGTCTCTTTGGGGAAGAACTGTGGAATTATCTGCAGAACACACATTTGCGCGGTGCGGGGCCTTCTTCCTAGAGCCCTGGCACCTTGTAATCAACGGGTTCTGGGTCTGAAATTTGGCTCTGGTCTGGGAACTGAGCAAGGGATCGTGACTTTTTATTGGGACGACCGGCCGTAGCCTCCGGCTCCTCCATTCTTGCCTCTGTTTTGGGTTATAGCTATCAAGCAAAAACCTTGTTGTCAGCCCACCTGTTTTGCCCGAGCGACAACACATTCTACCCTTCAGCATTTCCCTTAGGTGCGTCTTGATCATCCGCTTCTCCAGGCTTCCAAGAGCCACTGGAGCAGGGAGTTTGGCCCGTCTCCTGGGTTTTTTGCCAGGGTATTAAATGCTACCTCCCAAGAAATTGCTTACCCAGTCTCACATTCCACTAGTCTTGACTGAGCACTTCTTAAAATTCAGTCCTAGAGCTGCTCCCCTGACTCCCACCAGTACATACTGGTGAATTCTTGTCATTCCCTTGGTGTATGGTCTCTTTCCTCCCTTGTTATGTTCATATGTCCTTTCATTCAGATATCCCCATCCCATGTGTTAGAGCCCGGGTTTTCTCCAACAGCGCCCTAAGCTTTGTGCGACAGACCTGCCTTGGTTCAGCACGCAAACATCTCTACCAGCTCTTATCTTCAGCCTGCTGCGTCACTATTTGTTCATCCTCTACCGGAGAGAAGGGTCTCTTTGCAAGTTACCACTGAGGCTCTAGGCTTAGCCATGAACTGCTTGTTACTGGCCTTCTTTCTCAGCGTCCCTCTGCAGGGCATCAGTGCCCTCTCGCTGTTTTGCAGGCATAGCTCCCCCCATATTACTTGAATGTCTGCATCGCTGCTGCAGTTCCTCCACTGGGGCATTTTCCAGATCAACACTCCTGTGTCTCCTCTTCACCTTGTGCCTCCACCTTGTGCCAAGGACTCTTTGTGCCCCACTTACCAACCAGGAGAATGGTGTCTTGGCCCACTTGGTGGCGCGTGGGGCAATCTCAAATCCACATTTCTCATCTGGCCCCTGGGAAGGAGAGAAGGAAGGAAGCGTAGGCGGAAGTGTCTCAAACTGCAGTGCAGTTCTAAGAACGTTCAATAAGGCTGATGGGGAGTGCTTCAGGCAAGTCACCTGTCAGAGGAGTCCTGTGTCGCAGAAACAGGCTTCCCTCAGGCTCCTTGCTATGCCCAGTCTTTGGCTGGGAGGAGATGAGTCCTCCACGTGAATGTGGTCGTGAATATCAGAGCACAGCAGCTGGCGCCATCAACCGCTTATGCTCCCTGCAGCCAGAGATCTGGGAGGTGTATTTTCAGGGCCTCTGCACAGACACCTCAGATATTGGAATTCTCAGGCACACACTATGAAACAACTATTTGTATGTATTAAGAAGTAAAAGTTAGCTTGAAAATATCTCCAGGGAAGCAGAAACCGTGAACATTACATTAATAAAGAAAAATTATAATAACTGATCAAAGAGACCAGAGTTAAGAAGTCATAAGACCCTAGGCAGGCAAAAAGAAAAAAAGAAAAAAAATCCACATGTACACACATCAAGTGAAACTAAAATAAAACAAACAAAACTTTGTTAAAAGCCCTAAAACAGTAACAATTATTTTACAAATCCAAAGAGGAAAACATTTTAAGCAGCGAGAAGAAAAAAATTAATTACTTTGGAAGAAAACAGTCAGACTGAAACCTGACTCCTCAACAGCAACACAGGAAACCAGAATACAATGGATGAGATTTTTAATGTGATGCGAAAAAATAATTGTCAGCCTATAATTATGTCAGGAAGGAGGGCAAATAAAGACATTTTCAGACAAACAATACAGAGTTTACCACCAGCAGAAAGTCACTGTAGGAAATTCTAAAGGATATAGTTTTAAAAGGGAAAATGACCCTGTATGGAGGGCCAGAGATGAGGAAGGCATGAAGAGTAAAGGAAACCTTAAGTGTTTGGATAAAGCTAATAAACAATAATAATGATGCTTTTCTGGATTAAAAAAATGATAGAAACACAAGTGGGGTAATCTTTATAGAGCGAAATTTGGCAATATCTATCAAAATTACAAACGTACATACCATTTGATTTAGCAATTCTACCAGAAATTCTAGAAATTTATTTGAAGGTGACATACTTCTTACACAATTAGTCTTCCCAATTGGTTTGATTGCAAATAAGGATATTTCAGACATGTGCACACTTAGTGGAACTAAGAAACTCTGAAATTGTGTAATTTTTACTAAATTCTTTGATTTTTACTAGTTCTATCTGTATTTACCCCCACTGGATTTATAACTGCTTCTATTTCTAAATGTTTTACTATTGAATCACAATTTAAATGCATTCAGGAGATCATGTTATTTAGAGAGTCCATGATAGATTGATCTATGAAGTAGCAAATCTTTTTATATTGTAAACAAAATAGCCCCTAATTTATGTTTTTAATTGCAGGAAATTCTCATGTTGAAGTGGACTGCCTTTCAAAAACTCTTAGCTACTTGTTTGAACTCAAAATGAATTTTTCGTAAATACAAATGATTGTTTACAAATAATCTCAAGGTTTAACCCACAATGAGCTTACATGGTCAATACGTATGATGAAAGGTGGTAAAAAGTAACATTTAGTATTGCTAGAAAATGGAAAATGAATGAAAAGAATTATAAATCTTTTCTTCAATGTTGGTGCATCAGGAAAAGTGGGTAAAAGTAGTGTAGATACAATTAAATGAGAAGACAAATAAAGAGCCTTTTGTGGAATTCTGGGCCCTTCTGAGTCCGTTAGAAGTTCATGGAAAAATCATAAAATTTATGATTTCCTTTTTCCTTGGAACAATGTCCAACAGCATAACATTTTCACTTTAAGTCACGATTAGTGCCATTGTTGGTGCACAAATGGAACCTAAGAAAGAAAGGGAAGGGAAATAAGCACTCCTAAAGGAATGAAGCAAGAACTGAGAAAAGAAAGGACGGTGGAGAGGGTGAAAGAGAATATGTCTGTTCCCAAGAAAGCAATGGCATGAGATTAAATAAACTGAATTGTAAATGGTAAAAACAACAACAAAAAAGTAGATAGAGGCAGGTCTGTCCCCTAAGTAATTATCATAACGTCTGGCGTGCAGGTAAGCCCAATGAATATTTACTAGTAAACAGAGCAGGACTGAACTGAACCGGATGTAGGATGCCCCACAAAAATACCGTTGGGGGGGGGGGTAGATGTTAGTTACCCTTTTGACCAGCAGGTGGCAGCATCATCTTAAAACCCCCTCAGGTGTCCCAGATAACATCCAGGGGACAGGAGGAGAAGGAGCCAGTCTTCAAATAGGGATTTTTGAGTATGGATGCTCATTAGTCAAGTATCCACAATTTGGGAAGAATCTGCATGGACTTTCTCAAATCCAGTGAAGTAAGGCTGGAGTAATCTTATTGATGGAATTTTGGCCCCAAACTCCGCATGTATTTTAATGTGAAGTCATTGTTCTTCAAAAATTGCCACCACCACCCCCAAACTACATTTCTAACCATTAATATCAAATTAAAACCACATGGAGTGGGTAACATAGCAACAGTCTTGATAACCAACATTCAGAAAGAACTATTGCTACAAGATGTTACCTTTTTAATGGTAGCTGTGAACTGACCTATTTCCCCAAAATACAATTATTCCAAGCTTCATTTTTTTCAGGCCGATTCATATATGACTATTCCTCTGGGTATTACTAAAATAAAAATCAGGTGAAACAGATTAAAAACTATATTTAATGGTCCCCAAAGAAACCCTTTTTTACAAAACCTTCTCTCTGCCCATGCTAGAGAATGATACCAAAATAGTTTGAAAGTTTAAAGCAAGTAGAAAGTAAAACAAAATGTTCTTAGAATGTGTTGGTAAAGATTTGGAGAAGCCCTTAAGAAGACAGAAGACATAACTGAGAGATAGGCCTCTTTTATCTTAATCTCTCATTTGTCTAAGTGCTGCTCACTAGATTGGGAACACTCTTTCCAGTCTGCGTGTTTGGGATCACTCTGTGTGAATTCTCCTTTCTCCATGTGCAAACGAAGCTTCAACCCCTCCCCTCCTTGTGCTACGTAACAGTGCATCCATCCTCACACTTCTGTTTATCTCCCGTGTGTGGAAAACTCCAAAACTGCATTCCTCACACAGATCTCCCCGTCTCTACCAAGACTCAGCTCTCTGTCTGCTGAACATCTATCACTGGGAAACCGTGGGATCTTGGAGCCCCCAAGAACAAGAGAGAAGTTATACTACACTTCCTGTTCATTATTATGCAAGATTTCTCAAAAGAATTCTAACATTCAGGCAAGGGTCATTCGCTTCACAGGAAAAGCATTTGATGGCAATGAACTTGAGTCTTGCACTCCTGACACTTTTCAAGGAGTGGCACCGGGCACTGACCATTTGAAATAGTGGGCGCAGGGCCGTGGTATTCTTGAAGTTTTGTCAATAGGCCTAAAATGAATGAGGGATGTATATATCCAAATTATCCTCACTTCTGTGGGTTAATGTGTATAAGGTGTGATGAGGTCAAAAGCAGAATGAGATATCACCTCATGGCTGTTAGAATGGCCATCATGAAAAATACAAGAGAAAACAAACGCTGGTGAGGATGTGGAGAAAAGGGAACTCTGGTGCACTGCTGGTGAGATGGCAAATTGGTACAGACACTGTGGGAAACAGTATGGAGGTGCCTCAAAATATTAAAAATAGAACTATCATATGATCAAGCAATTCCACTTCTGGGAATATATCCAAAGAAAATGAAAACACTAATTCAAAAAGATATATGCCCTTACCAGAGGATAAGAGGGGTGGGGGGTGGTAGATGAGGGTAAAGGGGGTCAAATATAGGTGATAGAAAGAGAACTGACTCTGGGTGGTGAACACACAATGTGATATATAGATGACGTATTACAGAATTGTACACCTGAAATCTATGTAACTTTACCAACAATTGTCACCCCAATAAACTTTAATTTAAAAAAAAGATATATGCCCTTATATATTCATAGCATCATTATTTACAATAGCCAAGACATAGAAACAACATAAGTGTCCACTGATGATCAATAAAGTTGTTGTATATATATGTTTTTATGGCTGAATTACATATATATATATGTATATGTATATCAGAATTCTCCTTTGTTTTCTTTCCTGCATGGGACCTACTTTGAAGGGAAGTCAAGGGCGATATATTTGCAGAATATAAATGATACAGAAGACAAGAACAATACATTTGCACAATATAAATGATTGCTGTTTGCATAATTGACAGCCTACCCTGATTCTGAAGCAGTCCCATATGGCAGCAGTGCAAAGTGTATTGAGTGATTTTTGTGGATGTTTTAAAAAATATCCTTGAAAGTGGAAAAGGAAGCATCATAGAAAATCAAGAATGCCAATGGAAGCAACTTAGGCTGTATTTGTTAAATTAGGCAACAAAAAGTCACTAAGACATGTTGAGAGGAAAATAATATCATATGAAAAACAAAGCTCCTTGCAGGATGAAGATGTGAAACTGAAGGCAGGAGAACTCGTAGGAAGCAATGCAAAATATCGGGCAGATGATGATGAGTCCTGGATTCACACACTGAGTGAGAATGGGGAGAAGGTGAAAAGTCAGGGAAACTTTGTAGAAAATTAGTGATGGAGACAAGGGTGTGACGAAGGAGGGAAATAAACAACAGTTGAGTGATTTCATAGGTTTGGTCACTAGGAAGATAATTAAGGGTGGAGGGAAAACAGGGGGGAAAAGTATGGATGAAAAGACAATGGATTCGTTGGGGAGTTACTATGTGAAGATATTTCACAGGCATTTGGAAGGGCTGTGTAGATCTCCGGGGGAGTGAAACTAGACCCACCGATTTGGAATGCTTCAGCATAAAGCCCACAGTTAGAGCCATGAAAATGGATAAATTACCTTCTGAGAAGCCATGTAGAAAGAAAGAGTGCTGAGAGAGAACCCAAGGAAAGCTTGCATTCGAGGACAAAGTGGCAGAGGAATCAGTGGGAAGGACTGAGGATCCAGAGAGACGGGGACATCTGCAGGGTTTAAAGACAGGAAACCCAAAGTCGGAGCCAGTTTCGAGGACAGAGCTTGAGGCTGGGTTTGCATTCATTTGCTAGGGCTGCCATAACAAAGCACCAGAACGTCAGGACCACAGACGAGGTGGCTTAAACGACAGAAATGTATTTTCTGAAAGCTGGGCGTCCAAGATCAGGTGTTGGGCAAGGCTGGTTTCTTCTGAAGGCCTTTCTCCTTGGCTTATAGATGGCCACCTTCTCCCCATGTCTTCACACGGTTCTTCCTCTGTGTCCTCATCTCCTCTGTGAAAGACACTAGTCATACTGGATTAGTTTTACCTTAATTACCTCTTTAAAGGCTCTTTCTCCAAATACATTCACATTCTGAAGTACTGGAGGTTAGGACTTCAAGATATGAATTTGAGGGGCGGCCGGATGGCTCAGTTGGTTAGAGTGCGAGCTCTTAACAACAACGTTGCCAGTTCAATTCCCACATGGGATGGTGGGCTGTGCCCTCTGCAGCTAAAGATTGAAAACAATGACTGGACTTGGAGCTGAGCTGCGTCCTCCACAACTAGATTGAAGGACAATGACTTGGAGTTGATGGGCCCTGGAAAAAACACACTCTTCCCCAATTTTAAAAAAAAGACATGAATTTGAGGGGGACACAATTCAGCTCATAATAGGCTGCAAGATCTGAAAAGGCCTCTCTGGTAAACTAAGGGATGTGGATTCTAATGGCCGTGGCTAAACCTCACTGAGCACATGCCCATACGCTGGGCCACGTGGTGAGTACCTCACGTGTGTTAACTCATTTAATATTCACAACAACCCTGTGAAGCTGGTGCTATTATAACCATTACCTCTTTTACCAGAGGAAGAAGCAAAAGCACCAAGAGATAACTTGCCTGAGGTCACACGGCTTGGCAGATTCCACGAGCTTAGCTTCCACACAGTGGATTTTGGTCAGTGATTTCCTAGTTTGCTATCAGCAGCAGAGATGTAAAGAAGTAGTGGGGTTGCTGAATACTAAGTGGAATGGAAGCATTTTTCCATGAGCCAACACCGATTGCAGGCTTTCTCTGGCGTGTGAGGTGAATTCTGGTGGATAGATGCTGCAGCTTGAGGAGGAAGGAAAAGAAACAGTAACTGATCGATGGTTAAAATGCCTCTGATTGAAAAATGCAATGGAAGCAACCCTATTATGACTTCAAATGTATTACATCTATTACGACTGTAGATTTATATAAGTGTGCTTCCTGCCTTGGGGTTGTCCGCCCTGAAAGTACTGTAAAATGTAGTGAGAAAATATTCAACACTGCATTTATATGCTTAAAATAAAGATTAAAAATTGTAGTATGTATAAGCACAATCATTTTAATCCTGGATTTTCTATGGTTTTGGCTTTATTGGTCTTTAATCAGAGATAACTGTATGAACTCTTTTGACTCCAGGTTAGACTTTCACGTGGGAAGACTGAGGAGAAAGAAATACATTAAAACACGCATACAGTCAACACATACACACAGAAATAAAGACGTGAGAGGAACAAAATAAAGTCAGGTTACCAAAATTACATTTCAAGCATCACCCACCAGTGAAGCTTCCTAAGAGAAGCTTGGTAACCTGTCGCTTTTATCTAGGAAAGAGATTCCCAAGGCAATAACACAAAAGACAGAAATGGCTCTAGAAAGGTCTCAGACACACTTCACCTCTTAGATCCCTTTGCAGAGAAGTATGGAACAAGAAGACACAAGAGTCTGGATGAAATTGCCTGAGGGTGAAAGGGGCCTCTTTTGTGATCAGAGCTCTTAGCTGTGGCCACTGTTAAATGCCTGGCCCATCACAGGTATTACGGACCCTTGGCACCAGACCACGGCAGTACCTGCACACAGGTGTGGCAGCTGCTTGCTTCTTTGAATCTTTCACCTTACAGTCACATCCCATTGGAAGCATCTGATTGCCTGAGCCCAGTTCAGTACCACATTGGGAGTATCTGATTAGCTAAGGTAAGCTGACATACCACCTGTATTCCCTTTCTGGTTTCTCCAGCAGGAGGCATTCCCTGCCTTCCATTAAGGTTCCCACATGGGGCTGTAACCCAACTTAGGAGGAGAGTTCAGATGTTGGGGTGGGGAGGCGTGGGGGAGAGGAGGAAAGTCCATTACAATGCATAAACATTTATTGTCAGAGACATTGAAAAGTTTAAAGTCACAAGATTTCTAAAACCTTAGAATTTTTAAATATATTCAGTAAGGACAAATATTTTAAAACATATAGTTTCTTTCCAAGATAATGCAAATTACTTTTTGGGGTAAGGAGATTAACAGAGAGAGATGGCAGAGAGCCATGAGACAGTTAGAGGTCAGGAGAAAAAGAAGAAGGAGAAAGGAAAGTAGACTAATTCTGAATGGTGCTGCTTACGCTACTTTAGGCCCCTTTAGACACATTATATTAACGCTCACTGCAATCCTGTGACGTAAGTGCTTTTGCCCTGGGTTACTGCAGCTTCATCTAGTGCTCCTAAGAAAAGTTGCTGGGCATGTGTTCACAGAAAGAAATATAGTCAGAAAAAAAGTGAGAGAAATAAATACACACATGTATCTATCTCCATATTTATGCATTATGTCTGTTATCTCCATGGCCAAGGAAAGAGAATGAAGTAAGAAGGCAAGAAACTCAGCAGATTCTGAAACAATAGTCAAGCTCTCTAGTTGCATCTCTTCACGCATGAAGGTTGTGGGATTCGATCATTCCTTTTTATGACTGGTCTGCTCTTTATAGTCCTTCAATAGCTCTTTACACCTGCCCCTGTATGGTCCTGGACCTGGACATTCGCAGGGACTTCCAGCCAGGCAAGTTACTAATTCTCAATGAAATTAGGATAGCAAAGGCATTCACACTCCAGGAACCCTTGAACGGAGCCAAAAGCTGGACTGGGCCAATAGGTAAGAGGTTGCTTTACCCCTTTGTAGGGACAGTCTTACAGCTTTCACCTTGGACTTTTCAAAAGAGGCCAAGAGTTCTCTCTTCTAACAGGAAAAGCCCCTGTTGTCAACATACTTTTTGTTGTCACTTGTCAACACACTTTTTTTTTTGCATTGAGAAACCAGAGCAAAGCATACGAGTGAACTTTGTAGCTGTTTCACTCAAACACCAAAGACCAGCCAGATTGTTTAGAAGCCAACAGTGATCAGGTGACCATGGCTTTTAACTGCGTGTTTGCACACACATGTATATTCACATACAAAATCACTGCAGTATGTACAACCTTTCTACAGTTCAATGTAAATCATTACTGGTTCTATGGTACTTTTCTCCACCTTCATGGAGTTAAACAGAAATCCACCAAGAGGTTTAGCTATTATGTAGCTCTAGTGAATATATTTAAGTCGAGGATATCTCAATATGTGATTTCTCTGGGCATTGAGCCCAAATTATTTTTATGGTGCTCAATTTCCCATATTTATTTTTAAGTGAATGCTTTATAAATCATTATTCTATTATCCATGATACAAACTTTGATGGGTCAATATGTAAGAATGAAAAAGCATCAGGCTATACAACTTACAACCACAATGGCAGAAGGAAGGATTTTTCATGCCAATTACAATGTAAGAGCCAAAATAGTCAGGAGAATTTTCTGGCCTTTAAAGCAGTTCAGAGTCCATCTGTTTCATCTGCTATTTGGCTGTCTAACGGGTTGAGCTGTATTTCCTCTACATTATACTGAACTTTTAAGAACAAAAACTTTTATCTAAGGATTGTGTACAGATGTGTTGCGTTACATATTTAGACCTTTATAAGCACATCGTTTTTATATCTTTAATAATGTAGTGTATTTGTTCTCTGGAGTTATTGTTTTTGAGCATTTAACATGTGACTATTGCCAGTTCAGCAAATGTACCACACAGTGTCTCGCACAAAAGAGCTATTCAAGAATATTGGATTTTTAAAAGGCATTTTTAGTCCACATAAAATGGAAAAGCAAGCAAAATTATT
The DNA here is from genome assembly GCF_036562045.2 of Rhinolophus sinicus. Taxonomy (NCBI): domain Eukaryota; kingdom Metazoa; phylum Chordata; class Mammalia; order Chiroptera; family Rhinolophidae; genus Rhinolophus; species Rhinolophus sinicus. The sequence goes on along the minus strand of NC_133754.1, from coordinate 77,742,814 downwards.
TAGAATTAGCACTACTTAAAGATTTTGTCTGTGTGTTTTAAAAAATTTTAATTATCTTGTTTGTGCCAAAAGTGTTATTTTATGAGGTTTGATTATATAATGTAATAAAAATTGTTACATACAATATTTCAAAATAGTCCATATGACATATTTCTTGGCATTCATAGATTAATAGCTGATGTTGCATGAATTTAATTAAATCAAATTCCTATCAAGTTGGAATCATAGATCTGGAAGAAATCTCCAGGTAGCAAAGTGGTGCAGCCTCCTGCCCTAGGGGTGGAACAACCTGCCTGCTATAAAAGGCCGTGATGGTCTTTGCACATTTAATGTCTCCACAAAGTAAGAGCTCACATCACTTGATTTCCTGCCCTAGTGCGATATTTGATGTTACAGAAAAGAAGTTGTCCTATGTTTACCCTCGCTGTTTTTCTTTCAGTCAACTCTTTACTTTGGAATAATTTTCGATTTATGGAGAAGTTGTAGTATGGATCATTCATGTCCTTCATCCCATCTGCTCTCATGTGACAATCTTATAACACCATGGTACCTTTGCCAAACTAAGAAATTAACATCAGTACATCACTATTCACTAAATTCCTGACTTTATTAGGATTGCATCAATGTTCTTTCTGTTCCAGGATCCAACCAGATAGCATTTAGTCATATCTCCTTAGTCTACTCTGGCCTGTAACTGTGTCTCAGTCTTTCCTTGTCTTTCATGAGCAGGTTTTTAGAATGTCCCTCAATCTGGGTTTGTCTGCTGTTTTTCTCATGATTAGACTGGGGTTAGGGGCTTTGTGAAAACATGCCACAGGACAAAATGGCCTTCTCATCACATCACAGCAGGAGTACATGCTATCAACATGCCATTACTAGTAACATTAACCTTGATTACTTAGTGCTGCCAGCGTTCTCCACTATTTTTCTCTACTTTGTTTTTTAAAATGAGTCACTAACTCCAGCTCATACTCAGGAGAAAGGGGATTGCGCTTCATCTCCCGGAGAGTAGCCACTGGATTATTTAGAATTCTTCTGTAGGGAAGATTTGTTCCTTCTCCACATTTATTTATTTATCTAAACATTTACTTATTATTGGACTCGTGTATTTATTTTATTTTGGTTTATAACCCAAAACTATAATATTTACTTTGCTGCACGGATTGTTCAAGCTTTGGCCGTTGTAGACTATTTTAGGTTGGTGCGCTAAAATGTACCTGTGGGATTTGAATTTACAGAGGTGACTGAATGACAACATGAAGAGGCTGCCATCGAAAGAAGAATTTGTCACTTACAGTTCCTGAGAGAAGGGGGCAGGGCCACATGGGGAAGCACCAGGTTTGATCAGGAGGTGGACCCAGGAGTGAGGGAAGGTATAAGCCACAGCCTTTACTGGGCTTTCCATGGGAAAGGCAAGGCAGAGCAGGGAAAACAGCGTAGGATTGGCGAGTTTGAATAATTCTAGTGTGGGCTTTGGGCATAGGGCTATTCCTAGTTGTCCGGTGTCTGGTGCTGGGTTGATATAAGGCTGGGGAAATATTGGCTTGGTGTGTGAGAGTTAAATAAAGGAAGTGGTTGGGGACATGGATTTGGGGTTTATTGGAGGGTTTGTAATATGATTTTCACACACCCACAAAAGCTGGCTCACAGGGGACATGCAAACTACTTTGGTGGTTAGTTTGGCCCTCTGATTCCTGGCTGCCAAATAGACCAATACAGAACCTAAGAAAACACGCTTATAACAGTTGGCTCCTGTGTCCCTTTGATATCCCCCATTGCTTTGTTCTCTGAGTACATCTTTACTTGCTGGCACTACAGGTGCTCCAGGCTCATCTTGCATTTTCCCTGCTCTATCCCTAGAATCAGCCAGTTCTACAAGGATCTCTGCCTCCTTTTATTGGAGAAAAGTATTAGAAACAAAGATCTGGATGGTAGTATAGTACTGGCTACTAAGGTATAATTATTTCTAGGTCCTGAAAGAAGACATACTAAGAAATACAGTGTATATACAAACTAGTGATACACCCCTATTTTAAGTGATGTCTGCCTATATTAAACTAAACATGAGTTCATATTGATGTCTCCAACACTAATCTAGTACCACAGGGTCATTCTAGACTTCCCCTTTCCTTATTTGTACCTTCTTTTTTATTTTATTTTTTTTGGCAGTGAGAAACTGGCTCAGGTCTACCTAAACCTTTGCTAATAATAATGATTCAATTCTGAATGGAGACAAAATGTAAAGAGTCAATGTGCTCCTCATAATAACTCCGCATTAAGCACTACTCTGCTATGACGTGGCCAAGAACACAAGCACTGGAGTCAGTCTCCTTGGGTTTGAGTCCCAGCTTCCTCACTTAATAGCTGTGTGGCCCTGGATAAAAAGTTAAATGATCTGTGACTCCGTTTTCTCCCCTCTCAAAAAGGAGTCATAATAGTACATACTCCATAGGACTGATGAGAAGAGTAAATGAGTTTATATAAGCAAAGCACTTAGAGCAGTGTCTGGCTCATGGTAAGTGCTCAATAATTAACTCAAAAAAAAAGTCTATACCAGAAAATTTATTTGACCCAAGTATCTAACAGCCAACAGTGACCTGATGACTTTGAATTTTAAGAGCATCTGTAAATACGATTCACCAATCAATATAATGCGTAAAGAAAAATCACTTCAGTATGGAAAATCTTCGGCAGTTTAATATTTGCTCTGTGTGAATCAATGCATTCCTCTGTGGCAAACCGTTAACCATCACTTCTCCAAATTACACACCATTCCTTTAGTGTGGCGTCATAGGATCTACTTTCAATCCTTTTTAGCATCACTATTGTTTTCTACTGACCTTATTTCCTTTTCACTGAGAAACTTGAAATGTTTTTTCCCTGAAGTCTGATCTTCCTTCAGATCTGAAGTTTTTATTTTATTATGCAGTATTCCATCACTTTAATATTCCCAATGAGAAAGCAACATGGAAGTATCAGTATGCAACCTTGACATTTTAGGAATATTTTAAATCTTTGCAGTGGCAGTTTCTTTAAAAATGTAAAAATATCTGAAATATTTAGCCTTGACAAAGATATGAAAGATATGTTCTGAATCTATCGTCATACGTATCTCATCGGAGTGTTACACCTACTCTGAATACCTCCTGCACTTTTTCCTTTAACGTTCATGGCCCTTGGCTTGCAATTACATGAGACGTTGTAGAGACGGGCAAAATCAAAATATAGAACCAGCGAGAACATCCAGCGTTGATCAGGGCAATATTTACAAAACTCACTTAATCAAAAGGAGTAATGTGGAATTTATTCAAGAGAAGCTCAAGATTATTGTAAACACACAGATTCCCACTCCCTTCCCCTGGAGCAGGGGTGTCAAAAATGTGGCCCACGGGCCAACTGCAGTCCGCAATCCATTGTTAATTGGCCCACAGCAAATTCCAAAAATATATTTAGTTTAGTTAAATAAACCAGGTGAGGCAATAGCACTTCACCTCAAGTGAGTGGCCCGGCTGTTTGTGTATTTTACCGCATATGGCCCTTGGTGAAAAACGTTGAAAAAAGTTTGGACACCCCTGCCCTGGAGCATCTGATCCAATAGACCTGGGCCTGCAAATTTGAACTCTTAACAAGAGTTCTAGGGTATGTTCAACACCAGGCAAATTCAGAAACACTGATTTATTCCAAGACCCTGATTTTATATTAGGAAACGGAGGCCCAGAGAAGAGGATCCACCCCTCGACCTGCCCACGCAACATGCATTAAGCACCACTTACAAAGCACCACGTGAGTACCGTATTACAGATAGGTTTGGGACGGTGCATTGCTCTGCGCTGCTGATGGAATTGCAAACTGGTACAACCTTTCAGGCAGACAGTTTCAGAATACTTGTCAAAATAGTAAACGTACTTACCCTTTGATCCAATAATTCCCAATGAAAACAGCATTTCTTATATTTTCACTCAGACCATTTGCATCAGAAGCAACCTTGGGTTCCTGTTGAGGATGTGGAATTCAACATCTCATTTCAACGTACTGAATCAGAATCTCTGGGTGTGGGATAAAACAAATAGAAGGAAAACAGTGTCACTGTGGAGGGGATGCCTAAAATGGGCTGTCAGAACCCCGGCAGATAAGAGGATGGTCATTGGACGGGCTAGGGTGCCCTGGCATGGGGGGGTGGGGTTTGAGTGGGGTGAGGCAGGCCCCCTGCACAGCAATGAGGCCCAGCACCAGGTGTGGAGCCCCACACGGTAAGAAAGGCTTCTGGGAAGGGTGGGCCAGGCGTGAGGTTTGCAGGCCAGACGGGGTGAGGAGGGCACCGCGTTGGAGAAGGCACAGTGGCAGCCTTGGGAGGTTGATTCCATTCAGGGATATTAATTTAATAGTTAAGTTCATTAAGGTTAAGGAGGGTCAGGTTTCTCCCTGTTCGAGAAGGGAGTTACAAATATGGAAAGCAAACCAAACTAGAATGAATGCTGTAGTGTTGGATTTGAATTGGAGGAATTCATGTGAATTCATGGTTTTGATAGATAAACACATATACATGCAAAGGAGGTTCCTAAGAAGGCCTGGGTGACATTCCAAGAGCATTAAGTTCACCTAGATGCTCAGATGTCAGTTTCGTAATCCTATTCCTAAACGGACCTGGGGTCCTTGGAGAAATGGCTAATTCCAGCTCTGGGATGGGGAAAACGTAAGAGGAGCCTGGAATATCTTTTTGTGCCAGGAAACAAGGAAGTGCTCAAAGAATGACGGGGACATGTCAGAGGACACAGGAAGAGGACTGAGGGAGCTCCCGTCAGCCAAATCTGAAGCAATCTGAGCATTAAAAAAAAAGATGCTACAGTTACCAGGAATTGGGGAGAGGGTACTTGGTGCTGAATGAGCACACAGGTCATTTGGGGAAGACATAAAAGTTCTGGAGATGGATGGTGGTGATGGTTGCACAACAATGTAAATGTACTTAATGCCACTGAACAGTACACTCAAATTGGTTAAAATGGTAAATTTTATGTAATGTATATTTTACCACAATAAACATGATGGTAATTTTAAAAAAATGATGGTAATTGTTTATAACACGCTGAATAAAGTAATCCATGAGTCTCTAATGTCAAATAATAATACTAATGGCAAACACAGGTAATGTTCTTCACATAAAATCGCTAGCTGATAAATGTAGGAAAAAACCACCATTTTGGAACTATCAGTGTAATAATTGATGTATGTAAGCATGGATGTTCAATAAATGCCAAATCCAGTGGGTGAAAGATTTGTTGGGGAAAAGGATATTCATATAGTCTCAAAGTTTCACCCCACAGACAGTTATTAACTTTGAAGGAAAAACGGTAACTTTAAAATGGTACCAGACACCACTTTAACTGAGTGATCAAATTGAGCATCACCAATGATGGGACAAAAGTGACTTTATGTGACTTCTGACTTAATGAAGTGAGAAGCATGCAATCTAACCGTAGAGTTTTCTTGACAAGAATTTTAATATGAATCTAATCATAAGGATCTCATCTAAAACTAGATTGTGGGATATTTTGCAAAACTGCTAGCTTAGACTTTGTTATTGTCATGAAAGATTTAAGAAGCAGAGGAATGTTCCAGATTAAAGGAGACTAGGGGGTGGCTGGTTAGCTAGTTGGTTAGAGCGCGGTGCTCTCAACAAGGTTGCCAGTTCGATCCCCACATGGGCCACTGTGAGCTGCGCCCTCCACAACTGAATTGAAACAACTACTTGACTTGGAGCTGATGGGTCCTGGAAAAACACACTTAAAATAAATAAAAGTTTGGGGAAAAAAAAGACTAAAGGAGACTAAAGAGACAGGACAATTAAATACAATATGATGTCCTTGACTTCATCTTGTTTTAAACAAACAACAAATAGCTAAAGAGGCTAGCTTGGGGCAATTAGGGAAATTTGAGCATGGACTATATATTAGATAATATTTACTATTTCAATTAAAGTTTGTTAAGTTTAATAATAATACTGTGGTTATGTGAGAGAATGTCCTTATTTTTAGGAGATACATACCGAAGCATTTAGGAGTCAAATGTCATGATGCCTATAATTTATTTTCAGATGGCTGAGTAAAAACACCTATATCTCTATGTATAGACAGAGAAATAAAAGCAATGTGCCAAATGTTAATATCTCCTGGTGAATCAGGAAAATAGTTACATACATAGGTACTCATTTTATTATCCTTTCAATGTTTCTGTAGTTTTCACATTTTTCAAAATAAAAAGTAGTCTAACTCTCTGGTGTGTCTCAAGAGTAAATGGTTCAGATTTCTTATTTTAAAAATACAAAATTAACAGCATTACACCAATAAAATTACAGATATTTAAAGACTTAAAAACAACACAATACCTGGGAATAGCCACATGCTGAGAAATAGTACTGCTATTTGGAGGAACCTTGTTCTTACCCACCTTTTAGCTTTCAGATTCTGTTCATAATCGGTGCTCAGTAAATGTTGAATGGAAGAGTCAGGAATTTGTTTTATTTTGTGATTTGATGGTTTGGGTAACTCCTAGAAGAGGTGATTTGGATGTTTTATGTAGAAAGAGATGAGATGAACTGAAGGGTAGGAGCTACCAAAACTGGTCTGCACTGCACAGTTCAGGAGACCAACCCACTGGCCTACCAGCCACCACCGCCCCAGCACCATAGGGTGCCAGTGGAACAGCGTTCAGGCTGTTTTAAAATTGCAAGTATTTAATAACCAGATAAAGCATTTGAAATGTAGAATTATTGTTGTGAATAATTTATTATAGTTTTAAAAAGTTCTGGTACAGAATAAAAATTTGAGGGATACAACTTTGTTTTATAGAACTTATTGTAATTGGATTTTATTTGTATGTATCTCCCAAAATCTGCAAATAAATAAACAGGGGGACTCAGTCTATTTTAAAAAGAATAACCTTTAGTGTGGCATGTGCATTCACACAGTAAATGTACTAACTGCAAGTAAATTTTTCATCTGTTCATTCAAGCAGATTTCCCAGGTGTTGGGGTAGGTGTTGGGTATTCCTTACACTTCAAGATAAAACTATAGTGTGTGTGTGTGTGTGTGTGTGAGAGAGAGAGAGAGAGAGAGAGAGAGGCAGAGAGATAGAGAGAAGAGAAAAATATAGCATACAGAAAAGTGTATAAAATATGAACATACAGTTTAACAAATAAATATAAAGCAAACTGGTAAAAAAACAGAACATTATCAGAATTCCTTTCCCCATGTTCTGTTCCCCAAGTTCAACATCATCTCTCTCTTTGGCAGTAAGTACTATCTTGATCTTTGTGATAATTATTTCCTTGTTTTTCTTTATACCTTTACCTCTTATATATGCATCCCTAACCAGTATGGTTTGGTTTTACCTGTTTTTCTGAACTTTGTATGAATGAAATCATACCATACACATTCTTTTGTTTCTTGCTTCTTTTACCCAACATTATGTTTATAAAGAGTCACCCAGGGGGTTTTCTGTAGTTAATTCTTTTACCCTTGCTATATTGTAACCCGTTGTCTAAATATACTACAATTTATTTATCCCCTATACTCTTTATTGGACATTTGCTTGCTTCAGTTTAGGGCTACTGTAAGTAATACTGCTAGAAACATTCTTGTACATGAATCTGATGCACGTATGTGTGAGTTTTTTTAGGGATATGCCTAGGAATCACTAGGTTATAGGATGTGGATAGCCTTAATTTTCCTAAATAATGCCAAATTGTGGCCGTACCAATTTGTATTCCCACTGTCATTGATGAGAATTCCTGTTGCTCCACTTTCTTGCCAATGCTTGATATTCTTAACCTTTAAAATTTCGCAATATAGTGGCTATATATCTTATTGTGATTTTAGTTTTCGTTTCGCTGGTTACTAATGATGTTGAGCACCTTTCCATATGTTGGCAAAATATATTCCTTTGAGCATGTTTTGTTACATAGACCTTTTCTCCCTGTTTCGTTTGAATATCCCCAAATCAGATAAATTTGGGAGATTATAATTTCACTAAATTTCATAACGTCAAATTCACAGCATTGAGTCAACATCAAGGAATCAAGAACTGAGGGGAAGAGAGAAGATGAAGTAGGGAAGAGAAATTAATGGATAATAAGTAGAAATAAAAATTTTAATGGAAAATCCAGAGGGATAGCAGAAGAGGTAAAATTGTTTTAGTAAAAGGTAGGGGTGAGGGACGACAATCCGTCTTTTAAAGAAGCTGTTTTTCATAGGCTGTAAAATTGTAACGAGGAAAATGCAGATTAAAATGGTAAAAGGAAAATAGAACTTCATTATTTCACTATATAAGAAAGTACGCAAATGAATATTTACTCTAAGAGTCTGTCCTACAAAATATACAAGAGGTGCCATCTGAGAGCCTCACCCATATACACATGGCATTTGAGCTTTTGTTCCTTTTCACTAATAAAACAGATTGTAAATGTTCAATATCTTCTGAGCAACCGCAGAATTTGCTTAGTGTGGGTCTCCTATCTGCAGTGAAAAAGGTAAAACCAATCTGCTTGATGCTGTCTATTATTGAATTGGAATGATTGTTGTTGCCTAAGGTGTTGGTATAATAATTAACTGGAGGGGAAGTGGTTATGGTAATCAAGGTTTCTGGTTTGGTCCAGAACTGGGAAATCTTGAAGATCACATGCCAGTCTTCTTAAGGTCTGTCTAGACAATAAAAGTTAGGAATTGTGGATTAGGGTTACCTATTGACCATAATTAGAGGTGTTATTTATTCTAACCAGTTTGGTTGCAGGAGGGCAAAAACAAAAACAAAAAAGTCAACTAGTTTGACTCAGAAAAAAGAAATGTTCTCTCTATATAGCAGTTCCAGTATAATCCCCGATTTCCTTGAGGAAACAGGGGTATTAAAATATTGAAAACCAGTTAATCTTGTCCTTCACATGAGTTGATTCACTAACTTAACTATAAACTTTATAATAATAATTCTTTCAGAGATGGTTTCCGCACAAGTAACTTGTGTAATTCTTACACATCAGTGAAAATGGAGACCACATTTTACAAAGAAATAAACTAACTCATATCAAATTACTGAAGAATTATAGGCCAAAAATAGAATTGTAGATTGGTTACTTAATTCTATTTGACTTGCACTGATGTTTCCTTTCCAAGATTCAATCCCGACTCCTCAGCCCTTTACAGACTTTCATATGGGTGACATCCAATCACATATTTGCAGTCCTGACCTTTTATTTGAGCTTGAGTTCTGACCTTTAACTTTCTGCTGGGTATCTCTAATTTCTAAAAGCAAACCCCATATCAGATCCCCCTTTGGACTTCCTCATTTATTTCAGCTATTTGAGTCTCTCTTGACTGCCTAAACTCTTGGAATCATGCCAGATTCCTCCTTCTGGTCTATTCACCTCTCCCTTCTTAATCTAATCAGTAGCACATTCTTGCCAGATCATTCCTTTTCATCCCCTCTCCCCCTTGCCTTATTTCTAATCCAGACCCTTATCTTTTTCATACCTACACTATCATACGCCAGCCTCCTCACTAGATGGCTCCAGCCAGTCTTGGACTCTTTCATGCCAGATTCATCTTTGAGTTCTACATATCCAATTCTTTCTACAAGCATGCCTTGCCACACCTGTCTGTTTTGGTATCATGTCAGTGCTCATCTCTACCACATCCCTTTTCTTTAAGGATCATTTTCCTCACGTATAATTCTTTGACGGGACCTCCCTGACAGCCTCCATTCTCTATAATAACTCCCTTATTTTGCTATCTGAATTCTTCCTTTGACACCAGGAATTATGTAGTAGTCTGCATTGTTCTTTATATTTTATGACTAGCCCTACCTCCAGCGAAGCGAACAAGTGTCTTTTTGCACTTGATTTTTTTCACTTATATCCTCGATATCTTTCCCTATAAGCACAGAGATGTTTATCTAATGCTTTTTAAATGTCTGCCGAATATGGATGTACCATAATTCATTTAATCAGTCTCTTACTGAAAGACACTGGTAGTTTCTACAGTTTTGTCCTTATCAAACATGCTGCAGTGAACATGCTTGTGTATCCTGAGGAAATTTAATAGCCCTGGGATTGCTGGATTAAAAGTATATGTGTATATTTTAAATTTGGATAGATATAACTAAATTACCTTTTGAAATAATTTTAACTGACTACTCCCATTTTTGATACCACTACTTTTCCTGCTACCTAGAATTTGGACGTCGACGAGGGGGAGATTTGTTTAATGGAGGTTCATTCCCATAGAATATTCGTAAAGGAGAAAATGTAAAGCCAGGAGAAAAGGAAATTGAAGGCTTGGAGACAGACGTTCATTGGCTAGTGTGTAGTTCCATAGATTGGGGTAACCTGTCATCCAGGACAGGAGATTGCATCATCTTTCTTTGCCAACGATCAACTGAAGCCCAAATCAAACCTAAATGTATCCAGCTATCAAATAGGGATCATCTTTATACTTATTGTGTATATAAATGAAATGAAATTTCATTGTCTTAACCATCCGGAATTCTCCAAAGGGATGAACATAAGTTGTGTGAACCTCAGAACAGCAGAGTTCAAACAGGATCAAGACAAAGAAGCCTGCAAAACAGAGACTTTCCTTTCTGTCATCTTAACTGCTTTTGTGTGACCAAATGTTTCCTGTGCCAACCAGAGGGAGAGAAGTGAGCTTGTCTCTTAATTGCTTTAGACTTTGTCTATTTAGCGTCCTTTTTGAAGTCTCAAGATTTATGGAACAATAAATGCCATTTACCGCTGTGTGCTATTTTGGAATCTTCGCTGGTTTTAGAAGTTGAGTAAAAATATTTATCTGAAAGCTGATCAAATTTGAAATTACACCAAGAAGTATGGTGCTGTAATTCATCCCAGTTAAACAAATTAAATTGTAGCAACAACAAAGTGTATTGCCTTTTTTTTTTTTTTAAATAGTAGGAAGTAGACGTTTTCGTATAATACATGTTTTCTAATTGTTGGGCATGGAGGAGCCCGGAAGCAAGGAATAAACAAGAATGGTTTGTTTGAGTTGCTGAATGGTGGTATTAATATACCTTAATGAAAATTTTACAATGCAAATGGGCTAATTTAGAAGAGTCCAAAATAAAGCACATTCATTCACTATGTGAGAGATTAATTGTAGACAGTTCCCATCTTTTTTCACAGCATTCAGATGTCCAACCTTAAGATTACCTACCAGGGTGTGGAGTCGCACCAGGAACTAGGGAAGCTGGCCTTGTGTAATCACCTCTTGATGAATGGAGTGAGCAGAACACCGTCCAGGTGGTGAGGGCCTCTCTTTACAAACAGTGAAGCCTAGCTTCCTGGGTGTACCCAGAAGAGGCGGGCCCCAGAACGATGAAGTGATCGAATTCGTCTTGGGTGACTCTCTTCGCCACCTCTTGCTCCCTCTGGTTGCTCCCTTCCGCGTGTTCCCAGCTCTCCAGAGTTTCTAGTGTTTCCAAGTTTCTTCTGCTCCCTGAGACAGCTTCAAGGGCAGATACAGCCCTTTTAAAACCCTTGCCAGAGAAGGCAGGTTCAGTTCTCACTGTCAAGTTGCTCCCAGTTTGGTCCTCCTTCCTTACTCTCCAGGACCACCCTTCTCCACCTTGAAGGTCGACCGCAGGTGCTGTGACCGGTCTGGGATCCAGCGTCAGATCCGAGGTGATGCTTAGTGAATCTCAATTCACTTGATTCCCTGAGGGTCTCTGAATGTAGGACCTTGTTCCAAACCCTCTGAAAGCCCGTGCCCAACCCTGTGCCCTGCACAAGTTGGGAAGTCATTACGTTATTAGCCGGGAGGATTAAGCAAATTCACACCAAGAGGTGAATGACTGAGGTCTGGCGCTTTCCTTGGGTGTTTTATTTTAAAAGACGCTACTTAGTAACCCGGAAGAATAGGAGTAGGTGACGGGGAAGTAGACTCAGCTGGAAGGGAATTTGGGGACTGAAAGGTTCCCTCCCAGACCGTGGGGCTGAGGGTAGATTGCTCTGTGTCCAGGCCCTGCCAGTGCTGCTGCTCCTGGCACTGTCATCCCCGGAGCCCAAGTCCGGCCCCTCCTCAGTGCCGACCGGTACTTAGTAGCTGCTGAATAAATAAAAGCTTGAGGCATGAGAAAAGACCCAGGTTCACCGCAGCCTCATCCAGGGCCTAGGAAAGCCTGGCTTCCGGGCAGCCGTGGACTTCCTCCAGCGTGTCGCCCACACCTTCTTGGCCACAGCAGGCTCGGGGTGGGGGACTTCCCGAGGGGGTTGGACGGAAGGGACTGGATACGGGATGCGTCCACGTCCAGCTGTCCTAAACCCCTTGCAGCGGAGGCGGGCGGCACAGGGGGCTCTGGTGGCTGGCCCAGCCCCCGCGGGTGAAGCGCCGCGGCCCTGCGGGGAGGCTTGGGTTGCTACCAAGGCCACGGGAGATGGGGGGTGGGGCCCAGTCTCTTCCCAGGGTCAGGCTGGAATTTCCCCCGCGGGCCACTGGGGCAGGCAGTCGCTGCGCTCTTGGACCAAGGGACCCGCCTTCGCTTTCCGCCGCGAGGCCCGAGGCCTCTGGGCTGAGGTCACCGAGGGCCAGGCGCCCTGCAGAGGCCCCGGGGGCGACGCCGCCAGGACGCGTCACGGACATGCTTTCGGTGCTTTTCACACTTTCCCACCGCCCGGAACCGCCCTCCGGTCCGAAGAGGCTCAGGGAGCGGCTTGGGGGAGCCTTTGTGCCCTCGGTGTTTGCTGGGCCTTTTCCTTCCGCAGAAAGCTCCTCCACCCCTTTCCTCTCGAAAGTCCTGTGCTTTCCCTAGAAGTAGGAAAGAGGTGGAGAAGGGTGCGGAGACTTCTCTTTAGCTATCTTCCCCGTCCCAAAACTCTGAAAACCCGAGACGTTGGCCGCAGGGAGATATTCGGGGTCAAGGGGAGGGAGCAAGCAGTGCATTCCTCGGCCCTCTCCCTCCCACCTGGTCCCTCGGCTCCCCTCCCCCGCCCGGGATTGGCCGGTCGCTCCGGCTCGTGCTGCCCGCCCCGGGAGCGGCAGGGTTAAGCCCAGGAATGTGGCGGCGAGGAATGTGCATGCAGATGAACCCGGCAAGGGGCGGGGCGGAGGGGGCGGGCCCGGGCGGGGCGCATGCTAATAGCATGCAAATGAGGAGGCCCGTTGCCGCCGCGGCCGCCGCTCTGCCGAGCTTCCCTGATCCTAGCCCAGACGGCGGCGGCTCTGGCAGCCTGGGCGCCGCGACCCTCGGCGTCCACAGGGGGACGGGGAGGAGGAGGAGGAAGAGGCGGAGGCAGCGGCGGCGGCCGCGAGGAGGAGGAGGAGGGTTCGATCGCCAGCTCCGACGCAGACATGGTGGACTGATCCCCGGCGGATTCCTGGACTGCTTCCCGAGGCGCCCCCTGCGCGTGGCCCCGCCGCGTCCCGCGCCCGGCAGCCCCTAGCCAGCGCCGGCGTCGGGTGCGGCGGCCGGGCCGGACAGTCGCGTTCCCGCCGCGTCTCGCGCCGGGTCCTTATGGAGGCGCCGCCCGCCGGCGAGGCCGCCGACCATGCCTAGGAGGGCCGGGAGCGGGCAGCTGCCGCTACCCCGGGGCTGGGAGGAGGCCAGGGACTACGACGGCAAGGTCTTCTACATTGACCACAACACCAGGAGGACCAGCTGGATCGACCCCCGGGACAGGTGGGCGGCCGGGCCGCGGTGGGCGCGGGGACCCGCCTAGTAAGCGCGGCGGTGGCTGTTGTCCTGGAGACCCGGCCGAGCGGCGGCGCCCGCAGCGCGGGGGGCGTGGGGCGTCGCCGGTTCCGGGGTCCCGGGATGGGTCCCGGGAAGGAGGCGCAGGACGCGGTGCCCAAGCCGGGCTGCGTCAGCCGGCCAGGCGCCCTGGGCGGGGGGCAGTTGGAACCGTCCCTTCCAGGGCCCCTTTGCCGTCCACTTCCCGACGCCCCTCGGGACCTTTAGACACTCCGGGCCCTGAGGGATCGGTGGAATTGGCGCCTCGGGCTGGCACTCTGTGTCCAGTTAACGGATCCAGAGGGGCCACCTGAGCCCTGTTCCGAGCTCGCCACCGCCTAAGGTTGGCTGAATTGAGTCTGGAGGGCACATTCGGTCTGGGAGGCGGGGACGGCTCTGGGCCCCGGAGGAGGCCTACGTGCAAGGTGGGGAACCAGCCGTCCAGGCCACCTGTGGCATCTCTCTGGTCGCCCTTGACTCTCAGCCTTGACTGGGAGTTCTTGACGGGGCCTGGAGGTCCTGAGCCTGGAGCGGAGTTCCAGACACCCTTCCTCCCTGGGCCCTGGTGGTGGGTATAATGGGCTTTGCCCCTCAGATTTTAGAAACGTTTGTTTGGCGTTTTACTGCCTTATGTTAGTCTTCACTTGAAAACTTGAACTGACTTTCAGACTTTGAATAGGCAGATTCTATTTTGAAGTAAGAAGTGGTGAAATGAACACTGAAACTAACCTTGGTTATTGAAGAACTCTGACTCGAGTTTAGCATGATTTCTTGTAGTTTTCAACCAAACTTTTTATTCCCGTTGAGAGGTGAAGGAGAAGCATGACAAAATCATCCTTTAAGAAGTTAAGCAGCTGAAGTTGAGCTGTTCACAAATGTTCCTCTAGCCCATCATTCTTTTTATCCTTACAAGGAAAATTTCTTATAGTTAGAAATATTATAAGAATAATAGAAAATATTCCTATTTGTAAATTTGTAAATTGTCCATTAAGGAGGTATTCCTAATTCTAAGTTTAAATAATATGTATATTATTAGGGATAACTCCAACATTTGGACTTTCATCATTTTGAAACTTCTTTCCAGCTTTTTATGGAATGTGGCCTTAGGGGCTTATAACCTTTGTAGGTGCTTCTCCCATGAAACATTCCTCTTTTCTCAGTTTGAAGCTGAAATAGTTTCATACTTTATATTCCCAGTTACTTTTATCCAAAGAATATTGTTTTTGAAAGCTACTAAAGAGCAATTATAAGAAAGTCATAAATGACATTATAAATTTATGGAACAATCCTTATTAAATTATCCATGAAGGTATCGGTTTAGGTTTCCCTCCTGAAATGAGAAAAGGCACCTGTGCTGAGGTTCCGTCTTGCCACAGCCTGGCTGCCTGTTGCTGGCCTGATGAAAGCTGTGACAAGCATCACACCTTCACAGTCTCTCCAGACATATTAGTTGTTGTCATAAACTTCATGCTTCAAGCCAGTTATTGCACTTTGAAACTACTTAGCAGATAGTAAATGTCAGTGATGGTAGGGTGCACCCAACAGTGGCTTTTAAGGCACCTGTATAAATATTTGACTTTTACAGTTGTGTGGTAATCCTTTCTGCTTTCTGATACTCGGAGTTTTAGATCATTGAAATTGCAAGGAATTCTTGACATATTGAGGCATTTTAGGTTCTCTTCTTCCATTTCCATGTTTTATTATGTCATTTCATTTGTGTTTACCAATCGGGATTATAAGAATGTGTAATGCCGAGGTAACACAGATAGAAAGCGAAGTAAAATTATATGTCTTGGCTTATCCATATCACTATTTCTGAAGCAAGTTAAGCATGTCTTTTAAACTATTAATGGATTAACAATTATTATGAACTCTGTTTTCAGAAAACTGGGTAAGCAGTTCGTTTGATGGGGACAAGCAGTTTTGACTAAGATGACTTGTTATTATTTCAGTTTTCCTTAAAGCTGTTGTTTCTTTAGGTATTTATAAATTTGGTTACAAATATTTCTGGATCTAAGT
Source organism: Rhinolophus sinicus (assembly GCF_036562045.2). NCBI lineage: Eukaryota > Metazoa > Chordata > Mammalia > Chiroptera > Rhinolophidae > Rhinolophus > Rhinolophus sinicus. The sequence continues at coordinate 77,727,070 of NC_133754.1, read as the reverse complement.
ATTCAAGTTTTAAAAACTATTCCATGAGATCAGTGTGAACATTGACATATTTGATTGTGTATTCTTTTAGGACAATGAGATGTCTGTAAGTCTTGCTAAATAGCGTAAGAGATATTGGGAGAGGGTATTTGGAGTAACTGGTAACTCTAGTCAATTTTGTTCTACACTCACCAAACATATGGAAAGAGAGATGTTATACAGGCCAGTGGGAGTGTGCCTGTTCTTCTACAGGATCAAATTACAAACCCTGAAAGAAAAGTGGCTTGATAAACTGTGGGTCTGCAGTACTTTTGAACTTTTAAGGCCATTTAATTAAAATGATCATGATGATTTATCCAGTCATATTTATGTTAAGGAAAAGAATCCTGTTTTTGATGGTCTGTCAGAATTTGAGAGATATTTCTGATTGTATAAATAATTATGCAGATTTAGTGGGGAAAGGTTGGGAGATTTTACGCCAATATTATTTTATTCAATAAGTACTGATTTTAGAATACTGAAGTATTATTTTCCAATACTTCTAAGCTTTTGGAGGTAGATGACAATGCAAATTTTGCTGAGATGTGATCAAAGTTTTTATTGCTCCACCTGTTATTAATTGAGTAAGCTTATGTGAATTTATGAATCCCTGCAAACCTCCATTTTTCAGTTCTAAAATGAAGATAATGCCATCTGCCTCATAGGGATATTTGGGGGTCCATAATTAGGGCGCAGCCAAATAGTAGCAGTTGTAGTGTTGTCATTCTAATTTAAGAACTGAATGGTAGTTTAGGTTACCCCTGAAAATCGTAGATGTATTACTCACATATTTACTCAGTATTTATTGTGTGACAGCCACTGTGCTAACTTTTTTACTGTGATCTCATTTTATTCTCCCATTAGTCCTATGAGGTAGGTGCTATTATTATCTTGCAGTTACAGATAAGAAAGTTGAGTTACAGAGAGATTGCCATTACTGTTAAATGTGCAGCCAGGATCTGAAGCCACATAGTCTGGTACTAGAGCCCTTGCCCTCGTCCTTGTCATTCCTCTAGACTGTCTGGACACTTGGACAGGCTCAGGAGTCTCTGGGTGGAGTAGAACCTCTTTGCCCAGTGTTGATTTTTCAGGCTGATTGACCACTCTTTATTGATCTTCAAAGGTTTCTGTTGACTTTGTATGATTCTGTGCTCCCTGAGTTAGCCACATGTAGGGTCTAGTTCATGAATGCCTTGGGAGTGTGGATTGGGAACCCATCAACTTGACTCCATTGAACCACAGCCCAGGTTGAGGTATAACTGAAAATTCAGTGTATTCTTGGGCACGTTAGAAGTTCTATTTGGGGGAAGAGTTAAGGGCTGTTTTGTCCCTGAATAGATTACAATTTTACCATAGCAGTCTTGGCTTTGCCCTCCTCACCCCCCCTAATTAATCCCTGTCCATGATTTTTTGGCCCCCACCCCCACGGCAGAGTGGGCCACTCACCCAGGAGTGTTATTCTGCAGGTCTGCTCCAGCATTCACCTTTATTTTGCTCACTACGGGTACTCTGACCACACCAACTGGTGTTTATGGTGGGCCATAGATCGTAGCCAAATGGTCTGGTGCTTTAAATTAAAAAAAACACACTACATTCAACAATTCAACACAGGAGAAAAAGTTTGGATGGATTCATTGCCTCTTGGAGCAGTAGGGGGCTAAGCGTGGCAGGCCTCAGAGACCCGGTGAGTGGTTTTACAGACTCTCGGTAGACTTCTGCTCATTTTCTGTCCTTGGATTGAATGTTACCCAGAGATACTATAACTTTGTCTAGTTGAACTTAAAAGATTTGCTACCACGCAGCGACTTTACATTAAAACTTGCTGATAGACCCCATTCTTTGGTTTATGGCTGGTGTCAGATGTTGAGCAACCTGTACCTTCTCATTGAAGGGAAGAAATCCTGCGGGGCGGGGAGGGTGATGGGGAGAAGGAAGAGGATGTCAGATGGGTATCACTGATGGCTGGGTTAACTTGTGGCATTCTATGCCCAGTCTGGAGCACATGAGTAGGAGCCGGGGAACTTGTTGTCTCTCTTTCAAAGTCAAAGCAAGTAATTTTGCTAAACCTAGTGCTAGAGGGTGAACTCCTCAAGAGGCCTGATTGCTTATGACTGCTTTCTGTATCCTTTATGTGTGGTAGATTTTAACTGTCAGTTAGTTCAATTAATGAAGAAAGTTGTTAAATTACTGAAAGAACACTAGTGGAGCTACTAATTTCCAGTTTCTTATTGTTGGGCTTTCAAAAAAATATGCCTTTAACCACCAACAACCAAAGACAATTGATTTTCCAGTTAGATTAAAAATAATGAGAGAATTAAGCTGGTACATTTTGACTAATAGTATAAAGATGTGAATTACTTCTAAGTGCAAAGAAAGCAAAATCAGTGCTGATAGTCTTATTCAGAACTGCCATTGTCATAGATTGCTGGAAACGGCTCTGGGTCTGGGTGCCAAGTGGTTACTGTGAATTATTTGAGTGATTATGGTATTTGAAATGTGGAGAGGGAGAGATTGTTAAAGTTTCTTTTTTTTTTTTTTTAAGCACTCTGGGAAGCATTAACTTAAACTAAACTGTGCTATCTTCCAAAAGTTCCCGAAGAAATATTTCTTGTTTTCAACACCGTTTGCTATAATGATTGTTGCAGTGAGCAGTAGTTGCTAGTATATGACTAAGATTTCTTCAGTGACTTTAATAGTCCATAATTTGCAGTTTAATTTTGTTGGAAGAATCAGGGCAATAATTGCTTTTTCAAGAAAAAGTATTATTTATAAATAAGTAATGTTTTTTAGCCGCATATCACTAAGTTATGAGCTACATGGTCAGGTATTGATTGTGACCGGCCTTCAGGCAAGCCGCTGTGGAGGTTTCCTGCGGAGCAGCCCGATGCATCAGGGTAAGTGGGGAAGCTGCTCTCGGCTGGACCAGGTCCTGCACTGCCTGCCTGTGGGAGCTGGAGCTGTTGCCTTGGGAATGGCATTTGCTTACTTTTTTTGAGTAAATGTCTGGGAAAAGGATGCCGCCACTGTAGAGGGGCGTGGCCAGCGTCATTTTGCTGATGTGGGAGTTACTGAAATGGTAGGAAACCCTTAGCCCTAACACAAAGTAAATTTCTTGAGCTGGGGCTTGAGTTTGTGCATGCTTCAGTCCTATGAACTTGATTGACAATTGGTTGAACTGATTTCTATTTAGAATTTTAGACTAATTCTTTCATCCATTTTTGAAGAATTACCACCGAAGAATATAGAATAGGAAAGAGATTTTAAAGGCACAGTATGTATATAAGTTGTGGCCTAAAAATGATTTACCAAATAAAAGTTCAGAGTGTTTTCAGTGTCGTAAGTGGTTTTGTCCAATTATTTTATTTTTTATTGAGGTTTAAAAAAACACATAAAATTCACCATTTTAACTATGTTCGAGTGTATAATTTAGTGATTTTTACTATATTCACAATGTGCAGCCATGACTATTATGTAATTCCTGAATATTTTTATCACCCCCAAAAGGAGCCTCATACCCATTAAGAGTTCTTCTCCATCCTTTTCTCACCCCTGCTGCCTTCACCAACCGTAAATCTGGGGTATTTACTGTCTCCATGATTTTGCCGATTCTGGAAATTTCATATAAATGGACTCATACGATTTTTATGTCTGGCTTCTGTCACTTAGCATAATGTATTCAAGGTTCATCCGTGCTGTAGCATGTGTGAGTGCTTCATTCCTTTGTATGCCTTTGAATAATGTTGCGTTGTATGGACATACAGTGGAATTGTTTATCCATTCCTCAGCTGATGGGCATTTGGGTTGTTTGCACTTTTTGGTTATTAAGAATAACACTGCATGAACATTTGTGTATAATTTTTGTATGACTATATGTTTTCAGTTCTCTTGGATATACACCTAGAAGTAGAATTGCTAGGTCATATGATAATTTTATGCTTAACTTCTTGAGGATCTGCCAAACTTGAGGATCTGCCACAGCAACTGCACCATTTTAAGTCCCACCAGCAGCATACCGGGGTTTCAGCTTCTCTGCATCCTCTCCAACACTTGTTATTTTGTCTTTTTTTAACCATTTCTAGTGGGTAGGAGGTAGCTTCTTCCTGTGGTTTAGATTTGCATTTCCCTCTTCAGAGTGTTGTGATAGCCTTAATTTGACCCAAGCTTTCCCCTCTATTCTAGACTTTTGGCCCTTGCCACATCTTTCCATGTCCTCTCACTTATAACTTGACCAAGAAAAAGTTAGATAAGAGAAATTAGTTCTTTTTAGTCTCACATCACTCTCCCGTCTCCCATATCTGATTGCTTTGAATTATTTTAACACTGAAGTTGTAGATATAAATTAATAAACAGTTTTTATTGTGTCAGCCAGCTAGGTACCCTAGACTCTGCGAGAGATAAAGCCGATAAGATTTGTCCCAGCTCACGTTGCTTCCAATCTAGTTTACATAATCATCATTTAAAAAGTAAAAGAAAATTCGAGTATTGTCCATTACATTTTTAGATATCATTTTAATTCAGCCTAATGGTTACCTCCCTCTTTTCTAATAGTCCAGGGAAGAAGAGTTGAGAAGAATTAAAAGTCAAATATACTAGCAAAGTACGTATTAATTTTTGTCTTCATCTCACATGTGATATATTTTATGAAGCATAGATGTGGATCACGTAGATAATGAGTCGTAATATGTGTGTATACAGTGAGCCTATTCAAAATGATTTGATATTTAAAACCTAGCTAGTTATAAGTGTTAAGAGTTCAATTCATTTTTATTAATTGTGTTTAAAAAAAGTTGGAGGAAACCTGACAAACACCACCTCAGCCAGGTGATCAAGGTAAATATTAACAGTAATCACTCATGTTGATGTACCCCTGATGTCATGTGATGACAGTGGTACCCTTTTTTGTGTGTGTGGTCTTCCACCCCCAAACCGCCATCTAAGCATGAGAAGAACAGCCACCAAATCTCAGTAGAGGAATGTTCTACAAAATATCTGAGCACTGTTCTTTAAAACTGTTGTCATTAACAAAAAGAAGGGAAATCTGAGAAAATGTGACAGGCAAGAGGAGCATAAGGAGACGTGATGAGTAAATGTAACATAGGATCCTGGGACAGAAAAAGGACATTAGGTAAAAGCTAAGAAAATCTAAAAAAAGTATGAATCTTAGTTAATGATAATGTATCAATATTGGTTCATTAATTTTATGTACCTTTCTAGTAGGGGAAAGTGAGTGTGGGATATATGGAAACTCTGTACTGACTGCATTTTTTTCTGTAAATCTAAAACTGTTCCAAAAAATAGTTTATTTTTTAAAAATTATAGAAAAAACACACAAAACAGTTGGAAGTGTTTTTCTTTAGTCAAAGTGTGAGCATACTATATAATTATGGTTTTTTGGTATACTTGGAAAGCAGGGGTGGGCAACCTATGGCCCAAAGGCCAAATCCCAGCCTGCGGTCTTCTTTTTGTATAACCCTCCAGCTAAGAATGGGTTTTACATCATTAAAGGGTTATAAACAAATAAATACAAGCAAAGAAGAATATGTGACAGTGATTGCATGTGGCCCACAAAGCCTAAAATATTTAGTCTCTGGCCCTTTACAGAAAAATTTTGCCAAACTCTAATATAAAGTGGGATGATAAAGTCTTTAAAATATTTCGTATAAACATTTAAAAAATATTAATCTTCTATAATAAAATGGCATGTTTATCAGTGATCATTGATCAGTCATTTATTTCACAAGTAAGGTGGACTCCAGGCCCTGTGGAGTATAAAGGTGAATCAGACACGGATGCTGAACTTGGGGAGTTGCCTTGCTTCTCACATTGCTTTTCTTCTCATGAAATGCAAGTTATGAAAACTTCTCATAAAGTTTTACAAACCCGCTCTTCTCTGAAATAGCTGGAATTGTACATAGGGATATGAGAAAAACAGGCAAAAACAGACCTTTGGAGGTACCATAGTTGTTTGTTTACGGTTTACTGTTGAAAGTGTAAGTATTACAATAATCTGTGTTAGTAGTTGGAAACTGACTTTCCTGTGACATATTGCTAGTATTTATAAAATCGCAAAGTTGGTGGTGATGAGCAAATAGAAAATATAATTCCACGTATTATCTTGACAAAGCAGGTGCCTATCACAGTTAAGAGTGTTCCAAAGATACTAAAAGCTAAAACTGCTATTCTGTGAATAATTTTTCCTATACTGTTAGCCCTGATGTCAGTAAAGAAATCATGTTTCTGTGCAGACAGGAGTGAGTAGCACTGAAAATGGAGCCAGCTGGAAAGTGGGTAGTAGTGCAGTAACAAAGTTGAGCTTTGGGAACTGTTTTTTAAACTGCTGCAACATCCGAGCAGTTCCAGTGGTCTCAACAGAACATTGGAACAGAGGTGTACATTTAACCTGCCTTTGTCTCACTGTGGCTGGAGGTAGGAAATTTAATTTTATAGGAACATGGACAGTTTTTTGATTCCTAGAATAGTGACTTACTTTTAGTTAAAGAGTGTCACTGGCATTTCTGTACAATGAGTGTGTCAGGATTCAGCAGGCGGAAAGGCTTTCCTTCCAGGTGACTGTTGCTGCTTCTCAAGTGCCGTGTTTTCTCCAGCGTGGCCTGGGTTGTAGTGGTCACCGGTTCTGAAGGGGAGTGCTGACAGCAGTCGTAAACGTTGACTTACAGAGATTTGTGCTGTAAACTCCTGATTAAAATTCTGACTTAGGTATAGAATATAGAATGTGTCATGTACTTTACTGACATTGCTCCGTTTTATGGGAAGGTAGTTTTTTTAAGTGGCATTAATATTCAGTCAAGTTTAAAGCATGATAGAAGAACATTTACTGCAAAGGATTTGAAGAGCATGCAGTTTCATTTAGTTCAAAACTTTGCAGTTTTCCGTAGTGTTACGGTTTTTAATAGAGATAAATTAAAATGCCAATCTTTTTCCTTGAAATTGTGACAATGAATGAATGTGTGGAATCCATATTGTACATGATATTCCTGGGTCATCAGTTTTGTCAGCTTATAGGTCTAGGTTCAGTTTGGCTGGTCAGTAATTCTGTCCGTGCTATGTGTTCTTTCTTTTCTGCTGATTATCCGGGTGTTTGAACTTGTTAGAAACACATCATTTGCTTTCTCTCCCCCATTGCTTCCCTTTCCCCTTTTCTGCTAAGTGACACACCTAATGATACTTCTCATAGGACAGTATGACTATAAGCTGGTATGTGACTTGGCTGAATGCTTAAGGTAACATTAATGCCCTGGTTTGCTATTGTAGATCCAGACACTACAGAGATAACTTGGTGTCTAATGCCCCTTTTGGTCCTTTTCCCTGTAAAGACATGCCTTTTGAGTGTATGTAGATACCATCTGGAGAGATTTCCTGATGTCTCATATGTAAGGAGCATCTGTGTGTCTGCGTCACTAGGTTCTCATAAAACTGTATCAAGTCAGTTGAGGATGGAGACCTGGTTCCTCCCTTACTGCCCTCCCGCAGCCTGCCTGTCCCCACGGGGTCCTTAAGAGCACTGCAGAGCTGGTAAGTATTTTAAAGACCCTAGCCTTCTTCCAGCAGCCTGCATAATCAGTCCCCAGCCTGCTTTTACAGACTTGACTCCCTAGTCAGTCACTCACTGATTCATTCTTGCAGCCATTCATCAACCATTCACTGAAAACACTACATGCCAAGCACATATATCTTGGGGACATAGCATCAAATGAAATAGGCAAGGTCCCTCCTCTCATGGATTTTATATTTTAGTTTGGGGAAGACAAATCATAAAGGCGGTAGCAAATGTGTTCTGATCGAAATAAACAAGGCACTGATAATGGTTTTAGTGGGAGCTACTTTGGGTGGGGTGGTCAGGAAGGGCCTTTCCGGGGAGCTGACAGTGAGCTAAGACATGAGGATAAGAAAAGAGCCATCCACATGGAGATCTGGGAGAATAGTGCAGCAGAGGAAAGGCTAATCCTGCTTCAAGGAGTATGTGGCTATTTCAGTGCATCAAAATTAAGTAAACATTTAGTTCCCCAGTCTCACTAGCCGCATGTTAAGTGCTCAATAGTCTTCTGCGCAGATATAGAACGTTTCCGTCAGTGCAGAAAGTTCTGCTGGACTGCACTGTCCTAAAATGCTAGGGAGGGCGGTATGCTCAAGGAACTGAAAGGCAGCCGGTGTGACTGCAGGGGGAGGAGGGTCTTAGGAGATGAGGCAGAGAGGTAAAAAGGGGTCCAATCATATATGCCTTGTAGACCATCAACATTTTAAGGGTATTGGGGAGCCACTGGAGAGTTTTAAGTTGAATGGAGGAATAATGGTGCGTGCGTGCGTGTGTGCGTGTGTGTGTGAGAGAGAGATAGTCTTACTCATTTTTGAACAGGAACTCCCTGCTCTGTGGAGAAGGAGTCATAGAAGCTATTGCAGTGAGATAATCTAGTGAGAAACCAGATCTTGAGCTGGAATGATGGCTTTGGCAACGGAGAGCAGTGAGTAGCTTGGTGATATATTTTTTTAGGTAAAAGTGAAAGACCTTGCTCATGCTTTGGATATGTGAAGCATGAGGAAAAGAGAAAAATCAAGGATTTGCTGATTTGTTGATGGGGAAAGACCCAGGGAAGAATATGGTTGATTGCTATCCAGTTGGATGAGGAAGCCCGAGTTCTGTTTCAGGTTTATAGACCTGAGATGCTTATGAAGACGTACACATGGAGGCATGTAATAGGCCTCTGGACAGCGAGTCTGGAGTTTGGGAGACAGCTCAGAGCTGGAGGTACTCAATTTGGGTATACACAGACAGAATTTTTAAATTGTGGAATGGGATGAGATTCCTGGAAGAGAAGGAAAAGAAGAGGTCCAGGACCGAGCCCTGAGGCATGCCAGTATGTTTTTGTGAATCCTTGTTCCAGCTAAGATGGTTTATTCTCGCTGGAACATGCTATACTTTACGCCATTGTGCAAAAGGTGATGGTGAAGGTGATGACGATGACATAAGTACCGTCTGCTGAGCCCTTCACATATGTTGTCTCAGGCTCTGTGGGGCCACTACTGTGTCTGTCTTGTTCTGTTTTATTTCAGCGTCTAGCTCTATGCACACTCTTAATACATATGTATTAATTAAATGAAACCTTTGATAGGTACCGCCAGTGCTCCCATTTTAGGAAATGAGGCTTAAAAGGTTAAATGACTTGTCTAAGGGCACAAAGCTGTAAACAGCGGTGGCAGAATTCAGCCACATCTGTCTGATGTCCAAGCTGTGCGTTTAACTTGTGTGCTTCCTCTACATACTGCTCAGAAGGGCTCTTGGCCACCTGTTTGGGGTTTGGAAGTCATAGCCATCCTTCAGGACTTAGCAAAGTCTCAACACTTGAAGCTTCCCTTAACAACTTAGCCCCACTCAATTTTCCAGTGTCTTAATTCTTGTACTTGTTTTTAGCATCTATATTAAAACTAAATTATATGTGGTGTTTTGACCCTCCAAATTGAACTGATTTTTCAGAATTTAGTTTTTATTTTCCCAAACAAGTTGTTTGGGCTCCATTGGTCAAATCATGCACATTATGGTTTATTTATACCCCCCTCACAGGACATCTAGCACCATGTCTTGTGTATGTTAGGTGCTCAAGTAAAGCCTGATTTGATTCTGTCACTTTTGCCATTTTCCAGTGCTTTACATTCTTTTGGAGGCTGAGATCTGATATGCTGTACATCCTTTTTATCCTTGTCTTCTGGTTCTAAAAGCCCTTGACCTTGTACCACAGCCTTCTCACCATCCAGGCTTCTGTGGAACCCTCCCTTTCGCAAATGTGCCACCTACACTCTGTTCCCTTCACACCCGCTCTCTCATTTGTGGATAGGTGAACTGATTATTAAGGATGGAGAATTTTCAAAGCGATGAAGTTGAGTCTCACCCAGCTCTTACAGATCCTTTTCTAGAGCTTTCTTTTTCATTGATTTAAACCCTGCTTGGACAATCTATTGTCTGAGAAAGCTTTAGTTTCACCGTAAATGTGTAAGTTACAGACCTTGATTGGAATTCTTTTTTACCTTGACTCTTCTAGTTGAGTTTAAGTCTTGGGGGAAAGTCATCTCTTTCTATAAATTGCCATGTTATAATTTGCTTTAAACTGCTTAGATTTGGATTCAGGCTCTATAGAACCTTCATAAATGGGGAGTGATTTCCCATTTGAAAACTAAGAGGGAGCATCGTGTACTTTTGTTTGATGTACTTATGCCATGAAGCTTACCTGGAAGAACAGAAGCGGTCACTAAAACGGTCGTTCTAAAGGAATCCTTTAACTTGTACATTCCTTATCCCTGTCACAAGTTGCTGCACTTCTTATTTTGTCTTTGCAATAGCTAAACAATATGTTATGTATGTATCTGCTTCTATTTGGGAATCTAGTATTCTTACATTTCTACTTTTGGCTTGGTTTGAGATCCAAGTTTGTGAATTTTAATTAAAGGCTTAGATTATGCATGTGAAAAATCTTTTGTTCCCGTGTTGCTATGAGCAACAGTTGTTAAAGTTAACCTTTTTAAAGAAATGTGGACAAATATATGAATTTTAGCAGGTTAAAGAAAGGTCATCATTTAGGGTTGTGAATGTTCTGCCTATAAAATAAATTGTTCCGATGACTATGATTATCATGGTGAAGGGAAGAATGCAGTAGAAGTGAATAATCATCCGACACATCGACAAAACATTCCTAAAATACTATTCAAATGAGGAAAGACTTTAAGGGGCTGCAGCCGGGTAGCCAAGCGTTGAGTCCTTTTAGCCAGTTGTCTGACGGGGTTACTATTGTGGCCCAAAAGAAGCCGTGTGTAATGGTTTGCACAGAAAGGCCATGACTTATCTGAAACTTCCCAACGTTTTTCTTTCTGTAAACCTTGTCTCTGGTCCTCCCCACACAACACTATTCTTAAAGACTCCTTTTGTCCTGATGGCATTTGCTTCATTGCTTTCCACTCTACTTCAGTCTACGTTTTACTGATTCCTGGTGATTGCTGAGACTTGCTGTTGGATTCTGTTGTGTGATTTTTTGATTATACTCTTTTGTGCTGTTTAAACTAGCAGTGTTTACCTAAATTAGTGGTGGTGGTAAAGGACACAGGTTGGTCCATTTGAATGAAAACCGAGCGCCTTCCCCAGCCCTGCTGTAGCAGGAGTGCTGCTTGATAGATTTCCATGGATTCCCTCTCCAGAAGGGCGCTAGGAATTTGGTTGGATGATGGAAGCCAGCTCCCCAGTCAGAGGCATGAGGTCTGGGAACGTGCCTGTTTAGGGATTTATAGTGATAATGTAATTAATTCTTCCTCTGAGAATACAGGACTGCGATGAGATGCCCTTTGTCCTCTTCCTGCATTCTCGCCTCTTCCCCAGCTCCCTCCGGAGAACGAACCCTGAAGCACCAGTCCTTTACACAGTTTGCAGGGAGAAAACATAACTTTCTCCGTGAAGAGTTCAGAAGAACCCGCAGGCCTAAACCCCCTGCAGGAGGGGGTGTGGGACCCCGTCTCACCCTTGTGCCTCTGTGTAGCCGTGAATTTTGTTTGTTGGAGAACGGCGATTTCTTTTTTAAACAAAAGTATTGATTTTAATTTTGAAAATTTAAATTAGATTTTTATATTTTTTGTTAAAAATACCTGTTTCAAACACACAGATGTACTCTTAGTTCTAAAAGATATTCTGGGATAAGAGTGGGAACTTAAAATGAACATGTAGTATTTGAGATGGATAGTCATTGAACTCATTAAGGAAAAGTTTTTAATGTGTAAATCATGAAAGACCATGCCTCTTGTATACTAAGTTCATTTCCTTTCCAGTATTCTCAATTCTTGTTCCTAGGTCCGTCTTTAATACCCATATTCTTTATTATGATATTCATCCATGGTGACAATTATATAGTTCTTAAGCAATCCACCCAAAGAACTTGAATTTGTTTGTTGATGGGTTTTAAAGAAAGTCCCAATGGAAATGCAAATCATCTAAACATCTTGTTTCATCATGATATCAGAAGTGATGACCTAGCTGTGGAGAGGAAAAGTTACCTTTGCAGGTAAAGAAAGGATGTTTTCACTACTTTGAGATTAAATCCTTCTAAGTTAGTTAATAATTTGGGGGTTGAAAAAAACAGGAAAGCTGATTTTCCTTTCTGGTCTTTAAGAGGAAAATGAAGAATCAGTAGGAAAACCAGTTATTTTAGAATTTTCAGGGTCAGAAGGTCAGCTGCCTACAAGGGTGTGTATACACTATATAAGTTTTATTGAAAAAATACCTTTTTCATGTTACATAATCATGGCAGATAGAATGAAATACTGTGAATAGATAAGAAAGATGTATTGGTGCTGAGATACAGAGATCTATACGGTTTCACTTAATTTAGCACATGCATGCATGCAGTCTTATTTTCATATATTTGACATCTGTCAACTAGAATGCTTTTTTTTTTGGAGGGGGAGAAGGGGAACAGGACTTTATTGGGAAACTGTACTTCCAGGACTTTTTCCAAGTCAAGTTGTCCTTTCAATCTTAGTTGTGGAGGGCACATTTTGTAACTACCAATTTGTACTTCTTAATCCCTTCACCTTTTCACCCTGCTCCCAACCCCCTCCCATCTATCACCCCAATAAATCTAGTACGAATCTGACACCATACATAGTTATTACAATATTATTGACTATATTCCTCATGCTATACCCTACATCCACACAACTACTGTGTAACAACAAATTTTTACTTCTTAATCCCTCCCGCTTTTTCACCCACCCCAACCCCCCTCCCATCTAATAACCATCAAAATGTTCTCTGTATCTATGAGTCTGTTTCATTTTTATATTTTGTTCTTTAGAGCCCACTTATAAGTGAAATCTTATGACATTTGTTTTTCGCTGTCTGACTTACTACACTTGGCACAATACCCTCTAGGTCCATTCATGTTGCTGCAGATGGCAAGATTTCATTCTTTTTTATGGCTGAGTAATATTTCATTGTATATATGTACCACCTTTTCTTCAGGGACACCCATGTTACCTTCATATCTTGGCTACTATAAATAATGCTGCAATGAACATATGGATGCACATGTCCCCTTGAATTAGTGTTTTGGGTTTCTTTGGCTAAATATCCAAAGTTTATTTTGTCTGGTAATAAGTATTGCAACCTCAGCTTTTTGTTTGTTTGTTTGTTTGTTTCCATTTTCATGAAATAACTTTTCCATCCCTTTACTTTCAGTCTGTGTGTCTTTCAATCTGAAGTGAGTCTCTTATAGGCAGCATAGGTAAGGGTCTTGGTTTTTTTTTTTATCCATTCAGCCTCCCTATCTTTGGATTGGAGCATTTAATCCATTTACATCAAAAGTAATTGTTGCTAGTATATAGTTATTGACATTTTATTCATATTTTTTACTTTTTTTTTTTGTCTAAAGAAGTTCCTCTAAGATTCCTTATAATAGTGGTTTGAACTCCTTTAGCTTTTTCTTGTCTGGGAAGCTGTTTATCTGTTCTTCAAATCTAAATGATAGCTTTGCTGGGTAGAGTAATCTTGGTTGTAGTTCCTTGCTTTTCATCACTTTGAATATTTTGTGCCAGTCCCTTCTGGCCTGCAAAGTTTCTGTTGAGAAATCAGCTGATAGTCTTATGGGAGTTCCCTTGTAGGTAACTAACTGCTTTTCTCTTGCTGCTTTTAAGATTTTTATTTTGTCTTTGACCTTTGGCATTTTAATTATGATGTGTCTTGGTATGGGCCTCTTTGGGTTCATCTTGTTTGGGACTCTCTGTGCTCCCTGGGCTTGTATGTCTATCTCCTTCACCACATTAGGGAAGTTTTCTGTCAGTATTTCTTCAAATAGGTTTTCAATCCCTCGTTCTCTCTCCTTCTTCTGATACCCCTATAATGTGAATGTTGGTATGCTTGATGTTGTCCCAGAGGCCCCTTAACACTGTCCTCATTTTTTTTGGATTCTTTTTTCTTTTTCTGTTCTGATTGGGTATTTTCTGCTACCTTGTCTTCCAAATCGCTGATTCAGTACTCTGCTTCATCTAATCTACTGTGATTCCCTGTAATGTATTTTTTACTTCTGTTGTACTTTTAATTTCTGACTGGTTCTTTTTTATGTTTTCTATCTCCATTTTAATGTGTCCTATCTCTTTGTTGAAGTTCTCCCTGAGGTCATTGAGCATCCTTATAACCAGTGTTTGGAACTCGGCTTCTGGTAGATTGCTTATCTTCATTTTGTTTAGTTCTTCTTGTGGAGCTTTGTTCTCTTCTTTCATTTGGGACATGTTTCTTTGTCTCCCCATTTTGGCTGCCTCGTTGTGTTTATTTCTATATTCTAGGTAGAGCTGCTATGTCTTCCAGTCTTATTAGTGCGGCCTTATGTAGTAGGTGTGCTGTGGGGCTCAGTGGCGCAGTCTTTCTGGTCACCTGATCCACACCAGGTGTGTCCCTTGTGTGGGTTGTGTGTGCCCTCCTGTTGTAGTTGAGCCTTGGTTGCGGTTTGCACATAATAGGAGGGATTGACCCTCGGGCTCACTGTGTGTGAGGACTAACCATGACTACAGTGGAGGAACTGTGGTGCTGGGGCTCACCCTCCAGAGCAGGATTTGCCTCAGCAGTGCTCTGGTACCTGCTCAATCTGCCCCATGGATATGTTGTTTTTGGAGGCAGCTGGGTGATGCTCCAGCTTGTTTCAAAGCTAGCCACTGGGGGTGCCTGCCCCAGGGCCATCTAGGAGGGGCTCTGCTGCAGGTCAAGTTCAGCTGCAGCCCATGTCCCACCTGGGGCCACCAAAGAGGATCCACAAAGTAATCTGCAGCTGGCCACTGCCTGTGCCGTGCTTGGAAATGCCTCCAGAAGCCAAGCCACGTGAACCAAGGCCAGCTGCTGCTAGTGCTGTGCTTGGGGCAGCTCATTCAGAGGTACGGGACGTGCTTAAGCCAGCTGCTGCTTGTTTGCATTCCCTGAACCTTTGCGAGACCCTAGGAAAGCCTGCAGCATGAGCCAAGGCAGGCGGTTTGTATGAAAAAGCCACTGGAAGTGGCTTGGGTGTGCCCGAAAGTTGGGCGGGGTGAGGTCTCAGAATCACCAGGCTGTGGCAAATGAACAGCGTTAGCTAGCTTGATGGAGACTCAAATATGGCAGGCACCTGTCTATGTATGCTGGGAAGGGGAGGGCTCAACAAAGAAACAATGGATTCCACTAGCTCCTCCGTCCGGGAGAAAGCTATCCCTCCAGTCCTAGCTGTGAAGTCAGACAACTCAGCCCCCAGCCCTTGCGCATCCCTGAGTCCTCTCCAGCTGCCGCCCCAGCGCTATAGCTCAGAGCCGGAGAGTCCATCGGTGAGTAAGTCTGTGCATGGTCCCTTTAAGAGGAGCGTCTGGGACTCCAACTGCCCTCCATCATACTCAGCCACAACCTCCACTGGTTTTCACAACCAGAAATTTGGGGGACTCTCCCTAGCACTGGAACCATGGACTGGGGAGCCTAGTGTGGCACTGGGACCTCTTACTCCTTGTGGGGAGGCCCTCTGCAGCCAAGATGTCTCTCCCAATTTTTAATGGTCACACACGGGTGTTGGACCAGCTTGTTCTGCATCTCTGCTCCTCCTACCAGTCTTGAGGTGGCTTCTTCTGTGTGTCCTTAGTTGTAGGGCTTCAATTCAGCAAGATTTCAGGTGATTCTCCGTGGTCGTTGTTTTATAATTTAGTTGTAATTTTGATGGGGTCATGAGACAGGGTGAGCACAATGTTTACCTACTCTGGAACTCTTGGGTTTTATGTTTTTAAATGGTTGAAGAAAAAAATCAAAAGAAGAATATTTATTTCATAACGTGAAAATGATATAAAACTCAAATTTCATTGTCCATAGTACAATTTTATTAGAACATAGCCATTCTCATTTGTGTACTTAGTTTTGCTTTCATACTGTAAAGGCAAAGTTGAGTAGAGAGATAGAGACTGTATGGCTCACAAAGGCTAAAATATTTATTATCTGGCCCATTTTACAAAAAGTTTGCTCATCCCTCAAGGTAATATACAGTGTTTCCCCGAAAATAAGACCGGGTCTTATATTAATTTTTGCTCCAAAAGACGCATTAGGGCTTATCTTTAGGGGATGTCATCCTGAAAAATCATGCTAGGGCTTATTTTCCGGTTAGGTCTTATTTTCGGGGAAACATGGTAAAAAAAAGTAGAAGTGTATTTCTTTGTGGAAAACTGTTCATTACATTGAGCCTTCTTGATAAATCATTTAACCTAATAACTTGGCCTGACTAGCATGTGTACTGTATCTATAGCAGTGTGTGTGTGTGTGTGTGTGTGTGTGTGTGTGTGTGTAAACCAACCTACTTCTTATTCTTTCTCTGCTTACCTTTTCTTATTTGATTTAAATTTCATTTTGCTATTTTAGTATCTTTATAAGCCATCATTAACTGAGCCCTCAGAATTGATAATCATAATACCCCAATTATTTATTGAAGGTCTTTTATGTGCCTAGAAGTATGTTAGGTGTGCTAAATACATTATTTCGTCTAATTATCAGAGCATTTTCTTTTATTGTGGTCAGAGACATACAATAAAATTTACCATCCTATTTTTAAGTGTACAATAGGATTAATAATATGCACATTATGGTGCAACAGATTTCTAGAACTTTTTCATCTTGCAAAACAGATTATATCAGCTGAACAGCTCCACTTTTTCCCCTCCCCGCCGCTGACAATCAGCATTCTACTGTCAGTTTCTAAGTTTTACTAGATACCGCATAAAAGTGGAATCAAGTCGTGTTTATCTTTTTATAACTGGCATATTTCACTTAGCATAATGTCCTCAAGTTTCATCCATGTTATTGGATGTGACAGGCCCTTTTTGAAAGCTGTATATAATATTCCAGCATGTGTGTATACAGTGCCACATATTTTTCATTCATATGTTAATAAACATTTAGGTTGCCTCTACTTCCTGGCTATTGTGAATAATGCTGCTATGAACATAGGTGTGCAAATATCTCTTTTAGGTCCTGCTTTCAATTCTTTGGGATATTTACCCAGAAATGGGATTACTGGGTCATGTAGTGATTCTATTTTAATGTTTTGTGGAACCCTCGCACTTTTCCATAGAGGTTGCACCATTGTACATTCTCACCAGTAGTACACAAAGATGAATAATATTCTCCACATCCTCACCAGCACTTGTTATTTTCTGGGATTTTGGTTTTTTGTTTGTTTTAATATAGTGGCCGTCCTAATAGGTGTGAGGTGATACTTCGCTGTGGTGTTGGTTTGCATTTCCCTGATGATCTGTTCATATGCTTATTGGCCATTTATCCATCGTCTTTGGAGAAATTTCAAGTCTTTCAACCATTTTAAAATTGGGTTGCTTGGGGTTTTTTTCCTGTTAAGTTCGTTATATATTCTGGATATTAACCCTGCATCAGATATATGGTTTGCAAATATTTTCTCCCAATTCATAGGTTGCCTTTTCACTTTCTTGATTGTTTTCTTTGCTGTGCAAAATTTTAAAGTTTGATGTAGTCTCATATGTCTATGTTTGCCTTGTTGCCTGTGATTTCAGTGTCATGTCCAATAAGTAATTGCCAAATCTAATACCAAGAATCTTTCTCTTATCTTTTCTTGTAGGAGTTTTATAGATTCAGGCCTTACATTTATATTTTTAATCCCTTTTGAGTTAATTTTTGTATATGGTATAAGGTAAGGGTCTAACTTCATTCTTTTGCATGGGGACATCCAGTTTTCCCATCATCACTTGTTGACGAGACTACCTTTTCTCCATCAAGGAGCCGTGGTAGCCCTGTTAAAAATTGTTTGACCATATACCTATGCAAGGGTTTATTCTGGACTTACTTTTCTGTTCCCTTGGTCTGTCTGTCTTTATATCATAGCAATTTTCTTATCCCTATAGATGAGAAACAGGTTTAACTAGAAGTCAGGGACCAGAATTTGACCCCGGCTTTAAATTTGTCCACTATGCTAAGGTAGTTTGTCACTTTTCAGAAATCAAAAGGTCATTAGCACTTATCCAATACAAGAACTATTTGAAGGTGGAATGTGTTTCACTTTTATGAGTGACTGTGTGTGTGTTTATATAATTATATGTGCATGTTTCCTGTCTCCTAGTAAATGATAAATTTATTGAAGGTTGGAATGAAAAATCAAGTAACAGCAACTACAAGTTGGTATATACCTTTATGAGTATGACCTAGATTGTATAATAATAATCTTACATTTACAGTGTTTACTATAAGCCAGGAACTCCACATGTATTACCTCATTTAATTCTTACTACAACACCTTGAGGTAGGTATGTTCATATTCTTTGACGTTAGCCTCCTAACTTCATTTACTTGTTTATTCATTTGTATGAAAAATTCTATTACCTGTCCCGTCTTTGCTGTCTTTCCTGGGCTCTGCAGCTCTACTCCTTTTGTGTCCTCAGTCTTAGGGGCAAAATGAAGTCTCCTTTCCTCATCCTACTGAAAAGTGGAAGATAACCCATTATTTTAGCAAAGACAGGACCAATCAGCAATTTTTCCCTTTAAATTATTAAAATTTTCATTTTGTTTTTGAATAGATGTAACATTTACATGTTACAAAATTCAAGAGTAAAAAGAGGTTCAGTGAAAAGTCAGTCTCCTTCCTACCACTTTTGGCGCCTCGATTCTCTCCCCAAAAGGAGACAGTTTTCACCAGTTTCTTGTATATTCCAGATATATTCTCTGCATATACAAACATACATATGCATACGTATGCATCTACATATATCTGAACTTTTTGTTTTTTGATACAATAGTAATACTATTTCGCATCTTGATTTTTTCCCCTCTTATTATGTTTTGAGAGATTGTTGCATTCCATAGAATATAATCTGCCTCTTACTATTGCATTTTTGTGAATGTACTGACCCTTTTTGAACCATTTCCTCATTGATTGACGTTTAAGTTCCTCCCAGTTTTTATTTTTCTGTTACAAATGACGGTTTACTGACATTAACATATATTAGTCTCTTTGCAAATAGATTCATAGAAGGCTGGGTCAGAGGTATATGCATTTACAATTTAGTTGCTTCAACTAGCTCTCCAAGGAGGTGGTACCCATTTCTATTCCTGGCAACCAGTGAATAAGTGCTTGTTTCCCACACCTTTGCCAAGCATTGTTTTTCAAAACATTTAGGTACTTTTTACTGGTAGGAGAAAATGTAAATTAAAATGATAGTGAAATAGCATGTTCCACATATTATGAGTGAGGTAGAACATTTTTTTCATTTACTTAAAAGCCATTTATTTTTACTTTTCTGTGAACTAAGCCTTCATATTCTTTACTTTTTTGTGGTTGGATAGTTGCTATTTTTATTCCTGATTTATAAACATTATTTACATATTAGTGAAATTACAAAATCAGTGGGTCAAGAATAGATTATTAAGTAAATGGTGCTGGTACAATAGGCCTTCTATATTAGAAAACGAAATTTGGATCCCTGTGCTTTCCCATATGCAAAAATTTGTAGATTATTGTGGAAAATCAACATAGAAGAACAGATTTTAAGCCTTTAGAAAATTATAGGTAGTTGGGTATCTGTATGACATAGTAAATGAGAACACAGAAGAAAATCGGGTAAAAATAATAGCCAATTCTCGGAAGAAAACAGAATGGTCAGTGAGTGTATGGGGGAAAAAATCTCAATTTCACTAGTAATGAGGATGCAGAGGAAAATTCCAAAGAAGTACCATTTCATTTCCATCAGATTTACTAAAATTAATAAATCTGATCACATCAAGTGTGGAGAGGATGCGGGGAAATGGGAGTTTTCATCACTGCTGATAGTGTGAATCAGTAACACCACTAAGGAGAGCAATTGGCAATCTGTGTCGGGTTACACATGTGCATTCCTGTAGCCCAGGATTCCATTTGTATGTCCTGGAGAAACTCTTACATGTTATGTACAAGCAAGTTCATTGTAGCATAGTTTGTCAGTTTGAAAATTGACCATAATCCAAATGTCCATCAATAGGGGACTGATTAAACAACTTTTATGGTTTAGTTATATAATGGAATGCTATACAGCAGTTAAAATAAACAGACTAGAATCTTCCTGCATACAGGTATATCAACACAGATAAATCTCGATGACGATGTTTAGAGAAACAACGCAAGTTTCAGAAGTATATATATGGTTCGTATATCATTCATGTAATTTTTTTGAAAACCCACAAAACTAGCGTATACAGTATTTATGACTACATGAGTATGTTGTCAAGATTTTTCAAAACAGCAATGATCTACCTTGATATCAGGATAGTAATTGCCTCTAAGGAAGGAAGAATGTAAGGGGGTCTGTCCTAAAAGATATCCATAATTCTTCGTATTTTTAAATCTGAAGGCAAGAGCCGAAAAGCAGTCCCATAATCTAGGTGTTGTAGACATAGATGTTCATTTGTCTCTGTATTTTTTGATATATATTAAATATACATTTGAATTTTTCCACATGCCTTTTCTCTATGTAGAGATAGTTTGTGCTTTGAGCTGTTAATATAATGAATTTTATTAGTAGACTTCCTAGGTTTTGAATTTTGGTTTAAAGCCCACTTGGTCATTTAAAAAATGTATTGCTGGATTTTGTTTGCTCTTGTTTTAGTTAGGATTTTTACATGAATATTCATGAGAATAGTTTAATTTTTTTCTTGTCCTCTCTTGATGATCCCTTGATTAGATTTTGGTTTTGATGTTATGCTGACTAGCTAAAAAGAATTTGGAAGCTTTCATTCTTTTTCTATGGAATTGTTCAAGTATCACTGAATTGTATGTTCTTTGCAGTTTGGTAGCGTTCACATTTATAACTTATTTGATCTCTCAATTTTCAGGAAAATTAGTTCTTGGATAATTGTTTTGCTATGTATATGGATGACTAGATTTTTTCCCTGTATTTAAGGATCAGTATAGTATTTATAGTCTTCTGGAAAATCATCATTGTTTTCATATTTATTGGACAAGATAATATTTTAATGATCTTTTCCTTTCTACTGTATTTGTGGTTATTTTCCTGTTTTCATTTGTGCTTTTTCATTTTTTTCTTTCTAGTTTAGGTTATCTAATTACTAAGTTATTTGGATATTCTTAAGGTAACCAGCTTTTGAATTTATTGTTATTAACTACTGTTTTTCTAAGTCAGTACTTTTGCTTTTATCTTTATTTATTCCTTCCATCTGCTTTTTTTTTCATTTTTGTTACTTCTCGAGATTGCTTAATTTATTTTCATGATTACTTATTTATTAGTATTAACATTTAAACACTATGAATATTCTTTTGATTTGATGGCGTTCAGGACACATTATCCAATCAGTTCTTCACTGACTGTCTCCTCTTCATCAAACGTAGTAGCATACACAGGTCTAATTGTTTCTTTGGGTCTTCATTTCCTTATGAAGGCTCCCATGTCACATAAAATTCATTAAATAAACATGTGTTTTTCTCCTGTTAATCTGTCTTTGTCAGTTTAGGGTCCCTAGCCAGGGACCGTAAGCAGGTCTAGGAAAACTTTTTCTTCACTACAGATCACTGCTCACTGCTTTAATTTTATCATAGTGTCTGGTATGTTATTATTTCATCGTTATTTTGTACTTATTCATCATTATTCAGTGTTGAATTCATTTTTTATGTCAGAATTTAGAATCTATGGTACCATAAACTTCTCCACTAAAGCACAGAAATTACTAGACACGCTAAATTTTTCTGATGGAATACTTGGCCAAAGAAATTGCCCCAAGGGCAAGAAATGTCTGCAGTGCTATGCATCTGTCACTGCGTTTGGAGATGACAGGGGGCTGTGAAGGTTGCGTTTAATCTGTGTTGGGCACTGGGGAGGGGGTAAGGCTGGACTAGAATTGCAGTCATTCCTTTCAATCCTCTCCATACTCAGGGCTGGAAGCTCTTGCATGAAACAAGGTATGTTTCCTGGAATGAAGGTGTAGGTACATCCTCAATTTTCACCAGTTTTATTTTCAGATGACTTAGAGTTCAAGGGCACAATGAAATCTGCCTCTAGATGCTGAAATCAAATGATCTGACAAACATTTTTAGCTACATATCGGTGCTCCCTGACAGCTGTTCTGTTTTGATATTGGAGCCACTGTTGCCTATAAAGCACTGTTGTCATAATTATTACATTATTGTTACATTTATTCTATAAATATATAATATATGTCATGTTATATTTCATAATTATTGAAATATTTTAAATAAATATGTTATTTTATAAAAATGCTAAAAAAAAGTTTGAAAATGCAAATATTAGTGAAAAATGTGATGAATCCTTCTCTTTAATCAAATTCTTATTTGATTTGAGGCCATTGTCTATGTGTTCAATTGTGAAAGAAAATTAAAATTAGAGATATTTATGTTAATATTGCATCATATAATATTAAGTCTAAAACTTTACAATATTGTTTAGTTGTCTTGTTTCCTCCTGCCCTCACATAGCAGTAAGCCTATTGAAAATTTTTCATGCACAACTTAATATGCCTTTTTAGGAATTTTTTAAAATATCAAAATAGAAAACTGTATACACTTTCTGTTTTAAGTTCCTCTGGTTTGTAGGTGTTTATTTATCGTCAGCATTCCAGCAGAATTCATGCTCGTTCCCATATTCCTGCCTGCAAATTAGAAGAGAGAAGGAACATCGCATATTTCCAGCTGTACCAATTGGGAAGGGTTTTGAGACTTTCTAATGAATGTATCCAGTTGGTGAGATGAGAGATACTCCTTCCAGGGCTGAACTAGGGTGGAGCCAGGCACCTCACGAGGTGAGGCCTCAGGCGCAGGAAGTGAGAAGGCACTCGCTCTCCCGCTTGTGCAGGTGTGGGGTGGGCACTGCATTGCACAGCCCTCAGGGCCAGTGCCCCTCAATTTTGTGCCCGAGGACCCTGGCTTGCCTCACAAACCTGTCTACTTTCTCCATCTGTCCGTTCTTTTCTACTTCTGCAGAGACTGTCTCCGTAAGCCTATTTGTCCCTAAAGTAACTGAGAAGCTGCCATCTTGTCCATTCAGGTAATGAGATAACTGTTTTCTGCCTCTGACCAGAACTGGGTGAGAACCAGTTATTGTTATGGATTGTTTGAGAGATGAGGCCAGTGCTGCTCTTCCAGGATTATATATATATTCAGTAGTAAAGATTGCTACTGGGAGCTTGTTGCTAAATTTAATCCTCTGGGATCCTATTATGGCAGAAAAGAGGATCAGATGCAATGGTGCGTGTTTTTCTCAACGTAGCAGGCATCGTGGGGCTCCTCAAAATACTCAGTATCTGCCTCAAAATACGACGTGGTGGTAGCCATGTAATGTTCTTTCTACTCACTCTCACCGTTTTCCAGGAAAGTAAAACTAGAGGTTTCTTAGGAATAGCAGAAAAGCTGTTGTAGATAAAATGGAAGCAATTTCCTTAGAACTTTCCAAGATTTACATGTTACTGTATTTTCGGGTCAAAGGAGATAGATTAGCTTTTGCATCAAACCTGGTTGAATGAATATGAAGAATAACTGATTTGGGAAGTCTTCTTTATGCATAAACTAGTTTATTTGTACCTGTGTGTGAGACTGGGAAGGAATTGTGAGGAGGAAGCAGAACACTGTACCAAAGTTCTCTGTTATTTACTACACTCTGAGATTAGTTGCATTTTGAATTAGGTGCAGAGTTGAATGTTTTAAATTTTTATTTAATTAAATTTGCCAGTCTTTTCCTTCATATTGCTGGGTTTTGTAAAATGCCTAGAAAGGTCGGCTCTGTGTGAAGATTATGAAAACTATTCATTTATTTTTCTTCTTGTCTTTTTCGAAAAGGCATTATTTTATACATTTAATCTTCAAATTATCAGGAACATTTTTTCCCATGACCATGGAACATGTTCAAGGCCAAACTCTCACCTTTCCTTTGCAAACCAGTTCTGCCTCCCAAGGACGTGTGTGCACTGCAATCGCATGACCCGGCTGAGCGCCTTCTTTGCCTCGTTTTCCCTCATGAAGTCTCTTTCCTTGGCTCTTGCGATAAGACATCCTCCTTCTTCTTCACCTTAATCTTAGACTCTCTATTCAGTATTTTGGGGGGTTATTTTGCTTTTTTCTTTTAATTTGGGCCTTCTTTTAACTCATTAACAATGAGTGTTTTTCAGAATTCTTTGTAGGTAGGGGCCGTGTACCACAGTGCTTGCTTGACGCGTATGAGAAGCTGTGTGTATTGAATGAGTTGGTGACTGTTCATGGGTAAATGTACTTCTGTCCTTGTTCTCTACTTTCATGATATTTTCACATTGACATTCAAATGTTACCTCCAAAATAACATGTTCTAAAATATCCTCACACAGTAGGCATACTACAGTCATGCCCTGCTTACCCGTGGTTTCACTCTTCATGGTTTCAGTTACAGTCAACCGTGATCCGAAAATATTAAATGGGAAAATCTAGAAATAAACAATTCATAAGTTTTAAATTACACACCATTTTGTGTAGTGTGATGAAATCTTATGCTGTCCCGGTAGGATGTGAATCACCCCTTTGTCCAGTGTATACATTACCCACCCATTAGTCACTTAGTAGCTGTCTAGTTATCAGAGATTTTGAGAGAGAGAGAAGAGGCCACATTCACATAATTTTTATTGTAGTATATTGTTATGATTGTTCTATTTTATTATTGATTCTTATTATTCTCTTACTGTGCCTAATTTATAAATTAAACTTGATTATAGGTATGGATGTATTGGAAAAAATATAGTATGTAGGGGTCAGAATTATCCATGGTTTCAGGCATCTACTGGGGTGAGGGGTGTGTTAGAATATATCCCCTGCAGATGGGGGTACTACCTTCTATCTAAACAAGATATTTTATATCTTATGAAGAACATGGTAAAATGTGGACTTGGTAACCTTTCAGTCAGGCGTTTTAGTAATTGACTGGCCATCCCCTAAGGTGTCCCTGAGGGATCAGTGGGACCTGGAGAGGTGGTTACTTTGGGCTTGTTCTAGGATGTTGACAATAACTCTGAGTTCAATCTTTTTTATTCTCTTAGAGGAAAATATATGTCTATCAGACTTGCAGATAGGAAAAAATGGGGCAAGATAAAGTATATGACGGAATCAGCATCCTGATGTATTGCAGACTGGGTTGAAGTAGTGAATTAAATGAAACCTAATGCGACAACGTAAGGCCTTGCATCAGGATCTAAAACTTAATTGTGTAAGCACAGTATTGCCTCGTGGAAATACAAGGGGAAAGGACTGAAGTTTTAATTGACAGTTTGGGCTCAACATAATAAACAGTGCGACCTGATTTCTGAACATTCTAAGGTCGTCTTATATGACTAGAAGAATAAATTTTTATTTTTCCTGCAGTGTTATACTTAGAATATATTTGCAGTTGGTTTAAGGATATCAGCCACCAGGAGGTCATTCAGAGCTAAGAACTTAAGGGATGATGAAGGAACTGGGAATTGTGTCATAGGAGGAATGTTTGGTGAGAAGGTGAATGCTTGGCCTGAAGAAGAGAGTATTTTGAGGGGTGGGGAGGTGTCTCACATCTGGGTGATCATATGATTTATCATCCAAACCAAGACTCTCTGAGAGTGAAAGAGGGCACTATTAATAATTATGCTGGATTGATGGGCATAAACTAGGACCATCCCGGGCAAATGGGAACTTATGGTCACCTAATTATAATAATCTTCAAATATTTGAAGGTCCGTTATGTGAAAGAAAGCTTAGACCTCATCTGTGGGACCTGTGGACACAAGTGCAAGAAGACGTGCATCTTTTTCCTTACAATGAGTCACAGTCTAATTCTTTCGGTTGTTGAAGAACCGAAAAGGTCGCCTTACAAGGTGGTATGTTTCTCATCACTGCTGGTGCCAAGAGTCTGTATAGCTGCTCTTTCTAAGTCTTGATAATATACAGGTTAGATGAGTCAATTTGTACCAGTCCATCAAATAGTTATGTGCTTATTCTTTCCAAGTACCGTGCAGATGTCCATTTTCTCCTTATGTTTAACTTAACCATTTGTGTACTCCCGGGGCTGTGCCTTTCACTAGAGAAGGTTGGACTTCATGGCTTTGATAGCTTTTATGATAGACCTAGCTCTACAGTCCTTTGATCTTTTGTCGCAGCTGCAGAATCAGTCCATTCTGTATTAGGGCCTAGCCCCCTCCTGTCATTCACCAGCGTGCAGGGCTGTCATGCCCTTTGTCTCTGGCCTTTTTCCTCACTTTCAGCGTCTGCTCTTCTCTTGCCGGGGGGACTCTACTATGCACGCCCTGCTGCAGCCTCTGCTCCTGTTGTCTTTCACTACGACATCTCTCTATTCCAAAGTAACTGTCTTTTTAATTTTTACTTCTGTGAGTCTTGGTTTTCTTATGCTACATAAAAGATGTATCTTTTCTTCTTCATGGCAGAGCAGTCTCTTAAGCTTTGAGACATGTAGCTTTGGGTCTGTCATGTCTTACTCTGGGTACCTGGGTCATTCCATGGCTTCCACAGGGCATGATTCTTTGGTACCTTGTTTAGTCCTTTATAGCAACTCTAAGAGGCAGATGTGACTCTTTCTACTTTATAAATGAGGTTTACAAAGGTGAAATAATCTGCCGGAGGTGACCCAGACAGTGAGTGTCTAAGCTGGATCCAAACCCAGGTCTCTGTCTTCGTCCGTGTGTTTAGTCATTCAGTCAGTGCCTGAGTGCCTGCCTGCCTGACTGTGCGAGCCATCGTGCCAGGTCCTGTCTGCTTCTCCACATTCATAGCAACTCACTCTCCCCTCTCCTCGAAACTACGTACTCTTACCACATGGAGCAGTTTTCTGTACCTTCACGGTGCCGAATTCATTCCTGTTTGGTTAGTGAGACAGACCCAGCCACTATCCCTGTGTTGTTTGGAGTCTAGATGAGTAAACAGATATAGAACAGTAGTTTTGTTTTAAGCATCATAAGTATAAAGAAGAGAAGTACAGGGTGTAACGGAATGTGCTATATGGTCCTTGACTTTCTGTGGGAGTCAGGAAAGTTTTCCTGGGGCGTTGAGGAAATGACATTTCAGTGAAAACCTGAAGGATAATAGGAGTGAGCTAGAAAAAGGATGGCATGAAACCATTTTGGGGGGACAGAGGAGACAGCATGTGCAAAGTCCCTGACCAGAGAGAAACTTGAGGCCTTAGAGGGTCAGGAAGAATCCAGTGCATATGCAAGTGCATGTGTGTGAGAGAGACTGAACAATTGAGAGATATAGAGATAGACACAGAGATAGATACAGAGAGAGAGAGAGAGAGAGAGAGAGAGAGAGAGAGAGAGAAGGTAGTTTGATATAAGACTAGAGAGTTAGGCAGGGGCTAGGTCGGAATCTTGGTAGTTTGTCCTGAGAGCAAGATTTATTTTGTTTTGTTTTTGTTTTTTTCCTTTCCTTATGATTTTGTTTTTTGAATAGGTAAAACAATGACATAATTTGATTTTTAAGGGATTTGTAAGGTATAGCAGTATTACCTACTTCCCACTTCTGTCTTCCCTCCTCCAATTTCCTTTCCTGGAAACACCTAGTTCCATTTCTTATGTATCCTCCCATAGATATGCTGTGCACATACATGCAAATACCTGGATATTTATTTTTCCTCACCCTTTTATATTCAGATAGCAAAATATCATATAGACTGTTCTACATACCTTACTTTTTTCAGTTACCATGTTTTAGCTATCATTCCATGGCAGTATAGAAAGAACTATTTCATTCTTTTTTTATGGCTGCATAGTATTCCATTGTAAACATGTGCTGTAATGTATGTAACCAGCCTATGGGAAGAAGAAAACAGATTGATGGGGGAGGGACAATATGGTCGAGGTGGAAGACAACTTGTAAGCCGTGTCAGTAGTTCAGGCAAGAGGCGCTGTTGACTTGGTTCAGATAGTGGCAGAGGAGATGGAGATGAAGTGGCTGTGTATGAAAGAGACTTGGCACTGACTAATGAGAGGCTCTGTTGATTATGGGATATTAAGGGTACAGCAAAGGGATGACTTCCAGCCCTTCTGTCTGGAGCAGTTGGGTGGATGATGATGTCATTTAGGAAGTTGGTTAACACTAAGGAGAGGCAAGGCTGGGTTCAGGTTGGGTCTACACCTGTTGAGTTGAAGGCATTTGTAAGACATGCAGGTGAAGCTGTGGAGTGCTCACTTGGCGATTGGAGTCTAGTCTCAGGAGAGAGGGTTAGTCTTTATACATTTGGAAGATATTAGCCTATAGTAATACACATTTATAACAATGGTAATAGAAATTTTGGGAATGGATGAGATTATTTTGGTCAATGACCTGGTCAAAACGTTGATGTGGTGGAAAGTTTATAAAAAAGGCGTATCCTTTTAATCTTTGAGAAAATGATATACAATTCTATAAGGTTGGTATTAAAGACTGCTGAATGAGTTTGTAGAGATAATTACAATTTGCTGTTTGTTAACAACAATTAGCACATTAGTAGAATTTGTTGAGTTTAATTCAGTAATCTGCCAAGAAATTGCCTGCCACACAACTTTGCAAAGTTATTTATTACAAGTTCATAATAATTTGGATTTTGCAGTTTTCTTCTGGTCATTCATTTATTCGTTTAACACACACTGAGTGTAACTAGCATACCTTGTATAGGGAGGATGTGTTCAAGAAGGATGTTCATATTTAGTGACGTCTTGAGATAGTCATTGTTTCCAGTTGCTTCTTTTGCTTTCAAATTACTAATCTCAGCTGAATGTCATTATCTTTAATTTAGTTCTCTGGGTTATTTTAACTCAATGTGGTGATGCACGTTTACAATAATGGTATTTTTTTTTACCTATGCTTTTCTAGTAACAAAACTTCAGACATGCATGAATTGTGGTTAAAATATGAAACATGCCATATATGTGCTTACTGCTACACAGAGAAGTGTATATAATAGTCTTCCCAGACTTTTCTTATATGGTCACAAGTTTCTATGAGTACTGAGTTCTTTTTCCACAAAAGACTAGAAATGGTGGGTGGAAGAGTTAGTTTATGAGGAATTTAAGTTGGCTGCAGTCAAAGAAATTTCAGAGACATTGACCACAGAGAGACAGGCATCTTGTCAATACCTGTTAGTTGATATTTACAACATACCTTCTGGGTTAGAGCACACTTTTCCTAGGAACACAGAGAATACAAATTAAACTGAAAACATGTAATCCTCAAATTAAATCACACTTTGAACTGACCTAATATATCACTGGCCCCCTAACCTGTCATCTATTACTGTTAGCACAGGTGCTTCTGTAACTTATTAGTGTTGATACTGACTTCCATTTGGCTGAGGTAGTGTCTGTCAGGTTTTTTTGTTTTTGTTTTTAACTATAAAGTTACTTTTTTCTTCCTCCTTCCATACTGTCCTCTTGGGAAGGAAGTAACCGTGTACAGCGCACACTTAGGGAGTAGGGAGTTACACTCTAGCTTCTTGAGGGTGCAGTATTTTTATGTTAGCACTGAACAATTGGAAACCAAAATTAAAATACCATTATAATAGCTTCAATAAAAGGAAATACTTAGATATAAACCTAATGTACATGAAACTGTAATCTTTAAAGTGCCTAAAATGCTGATGAAAGAAGTCACGAATACCTAAATCATTGAGGAGACATATTCATGGATTACAATAAAAAGAACACGTTAAGGTCGACACACAGTTAAAATTTTGAATTTATCTATGTAGATGACTGGTACTCATTTATAATTACTGCTATGTAGTCCTACATTCTATAGATGGAGCCATGGGCATTGGTTTTTATCCAGTTTTTCCCTATTATGAACAATGCTCAGAGCACTGTAATCCGTGAATATCGAAAGTCCTACTAAGCAGTAATAAGTCTTCCACGTTAGTTTTTATATATCAAGTGGCAGTCTTTGTATGGATCTATTTTTGTGTTACTATTTAATTCCTTTAGTCTGTTTATTCAATTCTTTTGTCATTATCACATTGTCTTAAATATTATAGTTTTATAACAAATCTCAATAAATGGTAGGGAAAGTGTCCTAGATTATTTATATGAAGACAGTGATAACACTTGCAAATAAAAACACTTTTGTTCTTCCTTGTTTATCCTAATCCTTTTATTTCCTTTTCCTGTCATACAGTATTAGCTTGGACTTGGAATTCAGTGTTGAATTGAAATAGTAATAATGGGCATCTTTGTTTTAAATCCTACAGGAAATGCTTTCAACGTAAGCATTGAACGTAAGCATAGGTATTTTGTAGACACCTTTATCAGGTTAAGGAAGTTCCCTTCTGTTTCTAGCATGCTGAGTTTCTTTTTTTTTTTTAATGATGTTGAATTTTGTCAAAAGGTTTTCTGTTCTTTTTGATATAATCAAATGATTTTTTCTCCTGTGAATGGCGAAAGTTACATTAATTGATATGTTGATGTTAAGCAAAGCTTTGTATTCCTGGGATAAACCCAAGTTGGTTATGAACTATTGTTATTATCATTGCAGAGTTTTTTGCCAATACTTTCTTTAAGATTTAAAATGCCATTTATATAAGATGCATTCCTATATTGGAGGTGTTAAATTTTCTTTTTAGGTTGCTAATGATGATTATAAGATTTTAAAATATGTTCTGGTTTCAGAGATGTTGAAATATTTTAAAATGTATGTCTCAATGCCAATTCAATGTTCTCTTGCTTTGTGTTTTATATCTATGTTCTTAAGTGAACTTGACCTATAGTTGCCCTTCCTCACTCTTTTCTTTTCAAATTTTAGTATTAAGGTTATGTACCATGATAAAATGAGTTGAGGAATCTGCTGACATTTTCTGTACTATTGAATAATTGATGTAATGTTGGCCCGATTTCTTTCTTGACTGTTTGGTTAAACAAGCCTATAAAATCATATGGGTGTAGCATTTTAACTGCTGATATAGTTTCTTTAATGATTATGAAACTATTCATGTTTTCTATTCCTTCTTGATTCAGTCAGTTCTTTGAAATTTCACTTTTTAGGAATGTGTTCATTTCATCAGCATAAAGTGGTTATTAATAAATTCATATATGTTTAATCAAGATAGCATCTATAGTTATGTCTCTTCTTTATTTCTGCCATTGTCTATTTGTATTTTCATTCTTTTTTTTCTTTAACTATGTTTGTTAAATGTTAGTCAGTTTTGTTCTTTTCAAAGAAATGAATTTTGACATTGACATTGTTCATTCTTTTTATCATTTGTTTTCTGTTTCATTACTTTTTGCACCTGTTATTTCCATATTTCTAGTTTGGGTTGATTTTACTGAATTTTTAACTTCTTAAAAGTGATGCTTAACACATTAGATTTTGGTCTGTTCTCCTTAAAAATACACTTACTAGATAGTAACTCTAACTACATGTTTCTTGTATCTCATATATTTTTATATGCAGGGTTTTCTTTATCATTCAGTTTTACAAATTTTGTAAATTTTAGCTATTTTATTTTATCTGAATAAATGATACTATTTAAGGGTATCATTCTGAAGTTTCATACATCTATTTGTTATTGATTTTGATTTCTGATGTAGTTGAATTGGGGTCAGGCTTCTAGTCAAGATAGTGGAGTAGGTAAACACTGTGCTCACCTCCTCTTACAACTAAACTGCAGAACAACTATCACTGAGAATCGCTTGAAGTCTAGCTGAACAGAAGTCCTGTAACTAAGGACATACAGAAGAAGCCACGTCGAGACTGGTAGAAGGGGTGGAGACATGGAAAGGGCTGGTCCCACATCCATGTGTGGCGGTTAAAAATCGGGAAGGCTATCTTGGCTGTGAAGGTTCCTCCTGAGAAGTGAGGGATCCCAGTCCCACACCAGGTTCCCCAGCCCAGGATCCCAGTGCCAGGAAGAGGAAACCCCATAATTCTGGCTGTGAAAACCAGTGGAGATTGTGACTCAGTGAGATGAGGGTGGCTGCAGTCCCAAGCACTCCTCTTAAAGGGTCTATGCATGGACTTACTCACTGACAGACTCACTCGCTCTGAGCTCCAGCACTGGGACAGCAACTCGAAAGGCACCAGGGAAATATCAGGTGGAACTGAATTGTCTGTCGTCAGGGTGAGGGCTGGACAACTTTCTCCAAGACAGAAGTGCTGGCAGAAGCCTTTGTTCCTTTGTGAGCCCTTCCTACCTGGCGTGCAGATGCAAGTGTCTGCCATGTCTGTCTCCTTCAACCTGGCTAACACCATTTGCCCCACCCTGGTGATTCCTGATGACCCCACTGCACACAGTTGTGGGCCCACCCACGCCATTTCCAGTGCCTTTTCTAATACAAATAGCCTGTCTTAGCTCATGTGGACTTTCTGACAATTTCTCAAAGGTTCACAAACCCCAAACAAGCAGCATCTGGCCTCTGTGAACACCATACCTCTTGCTAAGCATCCCCAAGCCCAGTATTAGTGGCACCTGGCCTCAGTTCACAGCCTAGC
The DNA here is from genome assembly GCF_036562045.2 of Rhinolophus sinicus. Classification (NCBI taxonomy): domain Eukaryota; kingdom Metazoa; phylum Chordata; class Mammalia; order Chiroptera; family Rhinolophidae; genus Rhinolophus; species Rhinolophus sinicus. Next base: position 77,694,587 of record NC_133754.1, on the reverse strand, counting down.
CTTTTGTGGGCACCTCCAAATCCAGCACAAGTGGCAACAACCTGCAGACTACCTTAGAACTTATACCAAGTGGCCCTGGACAGGGCACAGGCACCAGCTAATCTTGGCCTGAACTAGAAGTTCACTCCCCCAAGAGGCTCCAGAACCATCATACCTGGTGGCCATCTTCAGACCACACCAGAGCACCACCCAACCACCTCCACAAATGACACACCCAAAGGGCAGACTCAACAGGCACCAGAGCCCTGCTAAAATGAATCCTGCTCCGTAAGGTCAGCCCCAGCACAACTCCTTACACCCAATCAGCCTCAGGGTCAATCCCTCCTATTGATGTGCCAAAAGCAATCAAGGCTGAACTACAATAGGAGGGTACACACAAGGACACACTGGGAGCACCCAGCTCAGGTGACCAGAAAGACTGTGCCACTAGGCCCCACAAGACACCTACTACATAAGGACACTACCAAGACGGGCAAACATAGAAGCTGTACCTAATACATAGAAAGAAATACATGGGGGAGCCAAAATGGGGAGACAAAGAAATATGTCCCAAATGAAAGAACTGAACAAAGCTCCAGAGAAAGAACTAAACAAATGGAGACAAACAATGTGCCAGATGCAGTTCAAAACACTGGTTATAAGGATGTGAAGTGCTCTCATTGAGAACTTCAACAGAGAGATAGGGAACATAAAATAAAAAAAATTTTTTTTTTTAAATTTCAGAGATAAAGAATACAATAACTGAAAAGAAGAATATTAGAGGTAATCAACAATAGATTAGATTAAGCAGAGGATCAAATCAGTAATTTGGAAGATAAGGTAGAAGAAAACACCCAATCAGAACAAAAAGAAAAAAGATTCCCCAGAAATGAGGATAGTTTAAGGGGCCTCTGGGACAACATCAAGCATACCAATATTCACATCCTAGGGGTACCAGAAGGAGAAGAGAGAGAGTAAGGACTTGAAAACCTATTGAAAAAATAATGATGGAAAACTTCCCTAACCTGGCGAAGGAAATAGACATACAAGCCTAGGAAGCACAGAGAGTCCCAAACAAGATGAACCCAAAGAGGCCCACACCAAGACACATTGTAGTTAAAATGCCAAAGATTAAAGACAAAAGAGAATCCTAAAAAAGCAAGAGAAAAGGACTTAGTTACCTACAAAGGAGCTCCCATAAGACTGTCAACTGATTTCTCAATGGACACTTTGCAGGCCAGAAAGAATTAACATGAAATATTGAAAGTGATGAAAAGCCAGGATCTACAACCAAGATTACTCTACCAAGCGAAGCTGTCACTTAGAATCAAAGGACAGATAAAGAGCTTCCCAGAAAAGAAAAATCTAAAGGAGTTCATCACTGCCAAACCAGTATTACAAGAAATGTTAAAGGGACTTCTTTAAGAAGAAGAAAAAGTATTAATAATAAATGGCAATAATTATGTATGTATCAACAATTACTTTAAATGTAAATTGATTAAATGCTCCAGTCAAAAGACATAGGGTGGCTGAAAGGACAAGTAAACAAGACCTTACATCACCTGCCTATCAGAGACTCACTTAAGATCGAAAGACACATACAGAATGAAAGTAGAGGGATGGAAAAAGATACTTCTTGAAGATGGAAATTTAAAAAAATAAAATAAAAACAGGTAGCAATACTTATACCAGATAAAATAGACTTTAAAACACTGGTTATAACAAGAGACAAAAACATTAACTCCACTTCCGAGTATTTATGAGGAAAAAAACCCGAAACACTAATTTGAAAAGACATTTATATGTTCATTGCAGCTTTATTTACAATAGTCAAGATATAGAAGCAATCTAAGTGTCCATCAGTAGATGAATGGATAAAGAAGTGGTACATATATACAATGGAACGTTACTTAGCCGTACAAAAGAATGAAATCTTGCCATCTGCAATAATATGGATGGACCTGGAGGGTATTATGCTGATTGAAATAAGTCAGAATGAGAAAGACAAATACGTATGTTTCCACTTATATATGGAATCTAAAAAACAAAATAAACAAACAGAACAGAAACAAACTCATAGATCCAGAGAACATTTTCATGGTTGCCAGATGGGAGGGGGATTAGAGGATGGTCTGGAAGGTGGGAAGGGATTAAGGAGTACAAATTGGTAGTTACAAAATAGTCATGGGGATGTAAAGTATAGCATAGGGAATGTAATTAGTACCGTGTTTCCCCGAAAGTAAGACCTGGCCAGACAATAAGCTCTCATGTGTCTTTTGGAGCAAAAATTAATGTAAGACCCGGTATTATATTATATTATATTATATTATATTATATTATATTATATTATATTATATTATATAATCTTATATTAATTTTTGCTCCAAAAGACACATGAATGCTGATTGTCTGGCCAGGTCTTATTTTCAGGGAAACACAGTATTGTAATAACTCTTTGTGGTATCAGATGGGTACTAGATTTACATAACTTATGTAAATGTCTAATCACTACATTGTACACCTGAAACTAATATAATATTGTATGTCAACTGTAAATGAAAAGTTAAAAAAAAAGAACTGAGGTCAGAGAATGTGTTATCTATAGTGCCAGTCTTTTGACTTTATTGAAACTTGCTTTATGGCCTGTAATATTGCCATTTTAGTGAATATTACATTTGTACTTGAAAATAATGTGTATTCTACAGGCAGTTATTACAATGATTCTTTCATACACAAGACTTGAGGCCACTGCGTCTCAGAGAGAATGGTCAAGTGCTGCCTATTGGGAGAGGAAGACAAAAGCAGGTTTGCTGCATTGTTATTAGTGGGAAGGTATTGACTCACAGAGGAGTCATAAATGTGAACTATTAACTTAGAACTTTTCAGTACTCAAGAATATATTGGGATAACAGCAATTTTTGGTGTACATAAAAAAGCATTCTATTTAATAAGCAGAGGGAATTATAGTTTTACTGTTAGATAAAATGATTGATGAGACCTATAAGAACAGCATTGAAGAGGAAAAATAAATTACTTTCTTGATTTTTGCCCACTTTTGCTTTCTTCACTAATCTTATAGTATGATCTTAGTAATAAAAGCACAACCTTTCAGAGTTTTCACTCTGGACCAGTCACTAAGTTAAGAGTCTAGACTCTGGAGTCACACTAATAACTGTGACCTTTCTGTGCCTCAGTTTCCTGAAATGAGTGTACTAGTTGTACCTACTGCATATTGTCATTTTGCCTGTAAAATTGGATAATCGTGCTCCTAGTAATAGTTGCCAATACTATCTCGCATTCACTCCGTGCCACACACTGCTCTAAGCACTTACTGTAGGCCAACTTAATCCTCACAATCCTATGAAGTTTATTGTTGATATCCCCATCTTAGATTGACCGAGGCTTAGAAAGACATAGAGATAGCAACAAAACCTTCCCAGACTGCTGACTTCTATTACTGACGTGGAGAATCCCAGTCAGAACTGCTTCTTCGTGAGGCTAACACAGGTTTGTGAGGAACCACGTGGGGAGTATTTAACAGAGGACGAAGAATGGGTTTCTGAAAGATTTCAAGGCTGTTAAGGATCATCTGATTTCCATCCCCTACATATTAGTTCCAGCTGCCATAACAAAATTTCTCTTGTTCTGGAGGCTAGAAGTCCAAAACCAAGGTGCTGGCCAGTTTGATTTCTGGTGAGGGCTTTTTTCCTGGCTTGCAGATGTCTACCTTCTCACTGTGTCCTCACTTGGCCTTTCTCGGTGAGTGTGCAGGGAGAAAGAAAGATCTCTGTCTTCCTTGTCTTGTAAGGCCACTAGTCCCTATCAGATTTAGGCCCTCACCCTATGACTTTATTTAACCTCAGTTACCTCCTAAAGACCTCCATCTCCATATATAGTCATATATAGTCACATTGGGGGTAATGGCTTTAACATATGAATTAGGGGCGGAGGGGGGCACAGTTCAGTCCATAGCACCCCATCACCATCCCAGGGGACAAAAATAGCATCCCCTATGCCTACTACCTTCCAGTGAGTGTCAGTTTGTTGTTGTTTTTTCCTCAAAGTTATCACCAGAGTGATTAGGTTCACATCTGTAGCACCAGCAGGCCTATTTCACAGTATTTAGCATTTCTGTAGGCAGCGAGGTGGTGTTGTGTTGATAGAATAAGGCTGTGGCATTGCTGTGGAGAACCCAAGGTCCTGCCTTCCTGGAGTACATACTATAGGAGGAGGACATATGCTTAACAAGTAAACGAAGAAATACATAGCATGATGTCTGTGTGCTATGAAGAAAAAGTACAGAAAGGTAAGGGAATTGAGGAAGCAGTCTTGGTGGGGCGGGGTGCTATTTTTAAAAAGCGGTAGGAAAGTAAAGGCGTGAGCCAGGCAAGAAAATATCTGAGAGAACATCCTGGACAGAGGGGATATAATACGAAATACAAAGGCCCACTAGTTGGAATACTCTTGGCAATTGTAGTGTAAGGGTGACACCCCCAGGGTTTGGGGTCATATTGCCTGGAAATGTTCAATCAATGTCAAGTATTGCTGTTATTAATATGACTGTGATATTGGTATAAATGCATTAAACAAAACTTTTTCTGCCCAAATATACTATTTAGTTGGAAGCTGTTGTTACAAGGATCAGCTTGCCACCCTCCTCCCCTTTTAAATCAAGATAGCTGTTACATTTTCTGAATCAGTCCTCGGTTTATGCACACTAATAGAGTAACGTTGTGTCTAAGTTTGCCACCAAAGTGTTCTTAATGCAAAGAAGATGGAACTCGTGTGTGTGTGTGTGTGTGTGTGTGTGTGTGTGTGTGTGTGTGTAGATCTTTTCATAAAAGGAACATTTTTTTGTAATCGCTTGTTTTCCTCTAGAGATTCATGCCAACTTTGTGTTCTTCTAAATAATGTATTTGTGCTTGTTTTAATATTGAAATACCGTGGTAAATGCCACGTCTGTTTTATGGATTTGAATCCCTTTGCCCCCAGGCACATTCCCTGGCCTGCACCAGTATGAGGAGCCATGTGGTGTATGTTCTGGCCTCCGTTCAGCAGCCGCCTAATGTTACCCAAGGGCATTAGGGTGTGGGCGGTGGTTTTACTGTTAGTATCCTGTAAAGCGAAACACAAGAATGTCCAACTTCCTTCCATAAATTATATATAAAGTAAAAACCAAGAAAATGCAGTTTTCTTCCCGAATGAGCAACATAAAATGAAGCATAAGAAAATCCAGTCTCCTGTCAAGAATGAACACAGAAATTCATCCTGTCACTCTCAGAAGCGAATCACCAGCTAGAAGGTTGTAGCAACAAGCAGTTTCCCCAAATCACTTTTATTTGACTTTGGAATTCCTAATGTGACACTCACTTTTGTAGGCCAATTTTCTTTTATGATTATGTTTTATTGAATTACATTAAAATTAACTTGGCAAACTCCGAATACTTGTTAATAGTGGGTGTAGGTGAATCAAGCATGGCCCTGTGCCACTACACTCTTCCCTTGCACCTGGCCATGGCTCTCAGCTGCCCCAGACTCCTCACCAGCGTCTTCAGGAGTCGTTACTAATTGATGAGCGTTGCCCGAGAGCTGACACTCATTTCCTAACTCAGTCGTGTTAAGTATACAGGAACCTGGGGATAATTGGGACCCAACTCTACGTAGTGGATTCTGGTTATCATCCTTTTTGTTTTATATATTTTTAATAACATACAAACATTTGTAGGCAAGAATTATGTTAAGTTCTGTTTCTAGAATATTGAACGAAATATATTGAAAGTTTTTACTAAAATTGAAAAGATACATATTTTGAGGTATGTCATGATTTTGTATGGGTTGATGTTCCTAGTGTGAACTTTTTCTTAACAAAAAGGCCAAACTACAGGTGAATATGATATTAAGATAAAGGACACAGAGGTGTAAAAAAGGAGATTATAATAAACTATTTTCAAGCATCTTCTTCAGGTCCCTGCATTTCAGAATCCTGAATAAATGGAAACAGTTGATAGGCCATTTGCACATCTTCAAACTTCTCCTGAAGATTTGTTTCCCTAGTTTGAATTACTTAGTATTTGAAAAGTAACAAAGTAAAGTTTCTTCTAAATAGTTGGTTAATTTGATTTCATTACTTATTTTTATGTATTACATTAGTCTGAATCAGGGAGCTTTTCCTCTGGTGTATTGAAGTGGTGGCAAAGATAATGTAACATAATAGTTTGGTGAAATGTGACCATTTTGACTTGAATAAGTAATAATTGTTTACAGTGAAACCTTGTGTTTAATTTAGTATTCTGTTTTGGAATTTCAATTGCAAATTGGAGAAAAATACAAATTTAGAGTATTTGACTTAGGAGATGAGTGCTGAAATGCATTAGGGTGAAGAAAACTGCTTGGCATTAATTTTATAATCTTGGAACATTGCTAAATCATTCTTTCGAAGGTTAAAATTAATACTTGAAAGTAATAATTAAGTCCGTGGCTGCCAAGACTAATTGAAATTTTTGTAGAGAGAAAATGTATGATCCCTGGTGTCATTACTCATCCGGGAAATGTCTTACTAATAAGAGGTTATATTGGTTTCAGTTGTTTTCATACTGTTTATAACAGGACAAGGTTTGTTTAATAATGTTCATTGTACACGGAACACTATTCATTGTAACTACATATTGCATTGTAATTAGAAGATAATATGCAAACAAACATAATTATTTTAAATATTGAGAAAAAGTATCACCTCAGTAACATCTAGGGCATTCTGGAAACCACGGCACTTTTCTCGTGTTTCTAAGAACTGGTTAGAGGTAGTTTTATGTAGCTGATGAAATCTGACAGAAATCACACTCCAAGGAAGCATGGTCGTAGGCAACATTGTGTGCTCATAAAAATCTGTGCTTCTTTATTGAGTTTGTACTCCACGGAGGAGAGAAGGTTTAATGGCTTTAGCCCTGCAGTTGAGAAGCAGAACAGCCTGGTGGCTGAGAGCAGGGTTTCAGTCCCCGCAATGTGGGTTGCTGACTAGGTAGCCCTGTGGCAAGTTTCTCAGCCTGTTTCCCCATTGGGTTGTTTTAGGGATTAAATGTGTGTTATTGATAAAACTTTTAGGATTACAACTGCCTCATAGTGACTGAATATAAATGACTTTCAAGTAAATAAAGAAAATTCCAGGCAATATTTATTTTCAAGTTATTTGAAAATATACCTGGCAAGCATTTTTTCTTTTATTGTTGTTGAACAGATGCTAGATCAGGAATATTAAGGAAGATTTTAAAATAATTATCCATATACCCAATGTTTTAAAATAATGTTTGCATATTATCTTCATATACCGTGTTTCCCCGAAAATAAGACCTAGCCGGACAATCAGCTCTAATGCGTCTTTTGGAGCAAAAATTAATATAAGACCCAGTCTTATTTTACTATAAGATCGAGTCTTAGCTAACAGAATATAATATAAGACCTGGGTAGCAGTAATGAAACTGTAAATTCAAATTATTTCTGGAGCCAGTAGTATGGAAAAAGAACAATTTTCTGAACTGAACTTAACTAAAAATATAACCTCAGATTGGCTTTTTCCTCATTAAATATTCTTCTGTAGCCTCTTAATTTTCCTGTGTGGTTTATGGGACATGGCTGCCTTCACTTATTATTTTCGTTAAGTGCATTACTCTGACTTCACTGTCAGAGATGCATGAAGGTCCCAGGCTCTGAAGTTTTGACGACTTTGAGAACTTACTATTACACACAGGGGACAAACTCCATAGTTGAGCATCTCCTCAATGAGAGGAAGGTCTTGATACCAGCTTTTGTTTGTGTCTGCCCCAGACTCCACCGCGGCAGAGGTTTTAGTGCCTTACCTTTTAGAGGAAGCTGGAACAATTCATCCCCAGGATGATGGCCTCAGTCTCCTATTTCTCCTAGGTCTGGGGCTCCCACCAACGAGTTCTGATGGAACTGGTGAGCACGTGCTAAGAGAGGGCCCGTTTCTTGTAGCCAACAAATGGCCATGACTGCATTCTAATTGTCAGCCTCGGGTATTGGCAGAACTGGACTTTGACAGGACACCAGTCCAGAGAATAAAAGGAAGTAGGAATAGGGATTGCTAGGACCTGGAAAGCATAGATGATGGATTGTCTTCCCTGACTGGTTAGTGCTGTCAGTCTAGGCCAATAACTGTTCGTACACCTCAGGCAGGTGTATATCGTAATTCTCCTTGAGAGTATTTATTTGCAGGAGCGTTACTCCCTTTGTCTTGACTTGAGACATAGTGGTTGAAAAAATGTGAAGTGTAATGAGCTGCCTTCGGAATGCTGGCAGTCTGTCCACCTAAGCGGTCGGAACGAACACTTCCTGTAGCCTGGACAAGGAAAGGGACATGTGGGTGTGGACTCAGGTGTGGTAAACAGAACAGCGGGTTTTGTCAAACCTTCCTCGGTTGACTTGTCAATTACAAGAAAAGCCTTAAAAGTGAGGTGTAGAGAATTCAGAGTCCTTGGGCGTTCTCCCATGCCCCAATACCATAGGTTGGCAGAATGATGTTTGGAATTTCCTTTTCTGGAACAGGATGGGGAAAGATCACTTGGGATTTGAGTGTGCACAGGCCAGCTTGCTCATGGGGGCAGTGCATAGACCAGGTGGATACCAGGCCCTTCTGTCTGTGTACCAGGGTGGTGCTGGCGTCGCTGATGTGACAGACACCACATTGTCAGTGGGACAGGACTACCAGGAGGGGTAGCAAGCAGCGGTGGTTTGGGAAGTGAGCCAGGAACGTCAAGAGTTGAATCTACTGGGCAGTTGAAGGAGCTGGAGTGACAAACGGAAGGAGAGAGAGGAAAGTAAGCAAGGATCAGAAAATGGGATAGGAATCACGAGAGCATGCTGCACATAAATACTTTGCATTTTTAGGTCAGTATTTCTCAAAACCTTTAATTTTCTTAAGAAACAGCTTGTTAAAACATAGTTTCCTGGGCTGGTCCCAGAGATTCTGATTTGTTAGGTTAAGCTGGGGCCCATGCCATGAATTTGTGTTTCTTACAGGCTCATAGGTGATGTCTGTGTTACTGGTCCTGGGGCCACATGCAGAGAACCACTGTTCTAGATGGACAGTGTACCACACGCCGGCTTTTCTTATCCCCCCGGTCTGAACATTTCTGAAGACAAAAGAGAAGAAAATAGGAACTTTTGAGTTCTTGTTCTAGCCCAAGGCTTATATACATGTGTAGCATCATTTAATTCTCACAAACATAAAATAGCATAATCTGTTTTCTGTGAGCCTATGGGAGGCTCAGTAAGACTACGTAATTTGCGCAAAGTCACATAGCTAGTCAGTGTTCTGGCTGATTTTTGCAGTTAATACCAGACCCTTATTGTAACACATATTATTTTCTTCACAAGTATTAGTAACTGCACCACAGGGTGAAGCTTTGGGCAGCCGAGGGAACCTCCACATCTGTGATAAAGAACATGCAGATTATACTCAGATTACTCTGGTGTTATTATAGATTTCTCTGTTCACCAGGACCTAAAATGCGGCAGTTGTACCAAGTGCATTTCAGAGATTTGTAATTGGTTAAAAAAAATCTCAACTTTTTGTTTACCGTTTTGTAAAAAGGTGATATTAAAAAGTAATGAAATTTTTAAAATTTAGGATCAAGCTGAAAATGGTACAGGAGTTTCTGACATTGTTTTATTTAGGATTTCAGTTTTGTTGTGAGAGACTTTGAGTGATGTTAAAACAAAGAATTGTCCAAATAATTTATTTCTTTTAAGTTCTATGTTCTGAAATGTCATAAAGACAAACATAAAAGCATATCAAGGCAAATATAAGAGCAATAAGGTTGTACATGTTTTTCTCTGGTAAAGTACATGTGGTACTATTTGCACATGCTAATATATTTCATTCTGTTTCATTGTTCAGTATGAATGGGAACAGCCTTTATAAAATAAATACTTAGAATGTTTGTACTGATTAATCCTTTTGTTTTGAGTAGTTAAAATAATAAAAGTAGGTTATAAGAAATTTTAGAACTAGAAATGATAACTCTGCAGTTAGCTGATCTTCCTGAAACTCTGGTTTACCTCCCTGAGTACAGAAGGTATATGTAGTGTGTGAGATTGTTGCTGTCTGGTATGTACATTTTCCTCTTCATATGAAAATACCAGTCTTGGCAAAACAGTGGCTTTTTAAGAATAAAAGTGCTACTGGAAAATACTGTTAAAAAACCCACAGAACTATCCAAGGTTTAATACCGTGTTTCCCCGAAAATAAGACCTAGCCAGACCATCAACTCTAATGCATCTTTTGGAGCAAAAATAAATATAAGACCTGGTATTATATTACATTATATAAGACCTGGTGTTATATCACATTACATTATAAAAACCTGGTATTGTATTGTATTATATCATATCATATTATATAAGACCCGGTCTTATTTTAATATATATTATATATTAAAATATTAAATATTAAATATAATATATTAAATATAACAAATATATTAAATATTATATATTAATATATAGTATACATTTTATATTAATATAAGACCGGGTCTTATATAATATGATATGATATAATATAATATAATGCAATACCAGGTTTTTATAATGTAATATAACACCAGGTCTTATATAATGTAATATAATATGATACCAGGTCTTATATTAATTTTTGCTCCAAAAGACGCATTAGAGTTGATGGTCCGGCTAGGTCATATTTTCGGGGAAACATGGTATGTTAATGACATATCCCACATTTATGTTGTTGCTAATGAATATTGAAATTTAATAAACTTGGACTAGAAAGCTTGTTTAACCTTATTTAAATTAGATCTTAGATTTTTAACTAAGTGAATATATTTAACATCATACTGCTTCTATGTCCTCCTCCCCATTTTAATATTAGATAATGAACATTGAAATACATCTGTGATTTTCCTGTTAAGCTAGTGTAATGTTTACCAAAGTCTGTGTTTATGTTCCCTCCTGCCTCCTCCATTTCACTACATAGATTAAATATGGCTGTCCTCCTTTCCAGAGACGGCACTAGATAAGTGACATAATAGGCCACAGATATCGGGGTACCTGTTTGCTCATAAAGTAATGATCCATGTTCCTCTGCAACTTTTGTCCCCATTTGATCTCCTTGCATCAAGGACTTTCTTATTCAAATGAGAATCTGTAGACTTCTCTCCCAAACCAGGGTGTCTGGAATGAGTGAGAAGAAAAGATCTGAAAAGCATATAGTATAGATGAGCAGTTAAGATAGACTCACCAAACCTCTTTTTCACCCCACACTAAGGTGAGAGATTTAATTTTCACCCCACACTAAGGTGAGAGATTTAGTTTTTAAGAAAAGAGAGGGCAAATACAAACTTTTAGGGTCCCCAAGCATTGTGAAGATTATATGGTGTCCCTCCAGTGTAACTCAAAATAGTACTAAAAAAGGCATTATAAGTATCTCCTCATAGTTCTGACTTTCTCATAATGACCTCTTCAATTCTTTTTTTTTTTTAAGTATGAAATCCAAAGTTATTTTTAACAAATTGGAGTGGGGTCAGGAGAGGAGGACTCTTACTGATGCTCTGAGCCCCTCAGCACATACGTAACCTGCCTAGTGGCTAATCTGGAATTACCTTTAGAATCAAACTCTTCTTTTTGTAAAACTCTTTTTTATTGCAAAATATACACACACACACACGCACATGCACACACGTGTGCGCACCACGTAAAACAAATGCATAGTTTCATTTATTGTCATAAAAGGAATGCCCTTCTAATACCACCCACGACACCAGAATCTTGCCAGCCACCCCAGAAGCTTTCTATAGCCCCTTCTCATGAAAGAAATTATCCTGATAAAACTACAAACACCATGGGTTGATTCTTTTTTAAAAAATGTCCTCTACATATTTTTTTAATCCACAGCTTTTCTCTTTTGTTTTTTCTGATAGCATCCTCATTGTGCAGTTATGTATTTCTTGTAAGTTGATAGTAGATCTAGAGATTTGATCAAATTCAGGAGCTACATACATATATATCTATCTGTAGATACAGATAGATACTTTGGTGGTAGAAAGCACCCAGTGTCGGAGATGTTTCTCGGTGAGACTGAGAAAGCAATCAGTGTTTGAGCCGTTAATGTTCAGTGTGTAGATCTATGAATTACTTGGCGGTTGTAAAATGATGATCTCATTCAGTCATTCCTATTCCTGTGTTAGCTGAACTGTTTCTACAAAGAGGGATTTCCCTTCATTTGCTCCTTGGTTACCGGTAGAACTGAGTCCATGGCAGGCTTCTGGAGTGCTGGGACTGTATTAGCCCTGGGAATCTCCTGGCCACCTGGAGCTTGAGAAGCTGACCACGCTTGGAAAGGGACATTTGATAGGCACGCCTTGATTCTTGGGTTGGACAGGAGGGACTAGCCATGGTCTGCAAGTTGTTACTTTTTACCCAGTTGCTACCAGTGAATGCCTTTGGCAAAGGATGGACTCTCTACCTTTTCATTTGAGCCACTTATGTTTTGGAATTTATTCCTGTTTGTTGACAGACTTAAAATCTTATTTTGCTGTATGAAACTACTAAATACCATCTGGTCGTTATCTTTTGTCAATTGAAAAAAAAAGATTTTTAAAACAAAATAATCTCAAGGATGAAATTTTAAAGTAAATACTGATTTTTATATAAGCCATCATATAAATTGGAGTCTAGAATTGGGATATATTAATGCAGTTGTTTTCCTCAAGGTTTCATAAATGAAGATGGGGATGGAAAAACATGCTTGTGTCTTGGACTCTGGAAAATATCATTATAGGTTGGACTTACTGAGGCACAGAGACAAAAGTTGTCACTCTGTTCTTGCTTCTCTGAGAAGAAGGTCAAGGAGTTATGTATTTCCTCTAGGCCTGCTGTTTTGTGTATATTATATATTTTTGTCTTCAAAATAACTTTAGGCTGTCGGTATAATTTACAAAGCTCAGAATGGTTAAGTACCTTCCCCAAGGTCACAGAACGGGAGAATGGACGAGCTCTGATTCAAACAACGTTTCAAAACCTGGACATAATCCTCTGTGCTTCACCACCTCTTGGGAAAAGAAACATGAAGCTTGAGTCATATACCAGATATTTTCTTCATGGTAACAGGCTAAAATGTTTTATTTGTGTTTATTTCATTTTGGTTTTAAAAAACACTATAATTTATGTTTATACTAAAGTTGTTAAATATTTAAACTGCCTATTTAAAAATGATTATTGTTATTAAAGAAAAATATTCATACTATATTATTTTAAATTTAAATTAAAATAATAATTGAAATGTCAGGTTTTAGTCCTTATTATTGCCTCACAAATAGTTATAATTAATGGGCTTGCTATTTTAAGTGACTTAGGCAGCTTTTTAAAGCAAAAAATAAAGTCATTTAATACTGTTTAAATTAGACTGTATTCTAAGAATTAACCAAAGTTTATACTTTTTGGTTAATTATTAGAATGCATTTATTTGATCTTTGTTGATACATTTGTATTTGTGTAATGGTTGAAAGTGTGGACTCTGGAAACTGCCTGCCTTTGAATGCTGGTCCTGCCCCCTTGCTGTCCCTGTGAGTTGGGGTAAGTTACTTATCCTTTCTGGGCCTGTTTCCTCCTCTGCTTCATTGTATGCAGACCTAACTCAAAGGTTTGTTAAGGAGGATTACATGATTAGAAAGCTGCTCAAAATGTGTGAACTATCACTGTGATTACCTTGAATTACGACGACTGTGTTTGGGTTCTGTACCGTTCCAGGTCCCCAGGGTATGTTTTCTTCCTCCCTCCTCCTCCTCTTCCTCCTCCACATTTTAAATCAATTGGTCAACTACTTTTGCTACATTCTCACCATTCTGGCTGAACAACCTCCTAACAAACATTTATTGAGCTCCTAACTTGGGCTGGGAGCTGCAGATACAGTAAAAAATAGTAGGCAGGCGGCTGTCAGAGATTTCAGGCTGTTCCGGAAGATGGGCTGGGAATGAATGGCTTTGAGATGTGGCAATGTGTCAGGGGAATAAAGGAAGAGCTCTCGGTTTAGGATGAATTTATCCTAGGGAACTCTTAGAGGGTTACAGAATGTCATTACTCAACTGCTTTTCAACCTTGTTTTATGTTAAATATCTTTCAAAGAGGAAGCACATTTAAAAATTCCCTCTTTGAGCTGGGCTCTTAGTTTTGTGGAACTGGACTGCAATCACAAGAACTGAATTCTTTTTTAAAAATTGATATTTTTATTTAGATATAATTGACATGTAACATTAAATTATTTTCAGGTGTACAACATAATGGTTTGGTATTTGTATATATTGCAAAATGATCACTACAGTAAGTCTAGTTAATAGTTAACATCCATCGCCACACATAGTTACCCCCAGGGAATATCTTGAAATGAGCTTGAAGATCGTGTCCTGAATCAAGAGGAGCTGGGAGGGGTCAGATATAATCTTGAGTTTCCTCAGTGCTGGATTTCTGCATTCAGCAGCAGGATTTCTATTTCTATAACCAGGTAGTGGCATCTTCCATAGAGAAATCGACCTTTTGGTACTTCTGTACTTTGAAATGTGGCAACATTTCATTAATTTAGATTTATCTAATTCTAAATTTTAATAATTTGAACTGGATTAGGATGGAGTTCACCCCTCTGTAGGTAGTGGCATTATCTGCTCCCTCACCTTCAGTCCCACCCCGCCCCCTTCCCCGCTGGGGGATATGCTGCCAGAGGCCACCAGGGGGCAGTGGCTCGCACTGCGCAGCCGCCTGCATTACTCTCTGGCCCCTTCTCTCACACCCCCCACACCAACCGTGCCAGCACCGGTTTTGGTTTTATGCTTCTTTGACACTACAGTTCCTTTGATATCTCTGTATGCTCACAGCTGCTCTGTCCTGTTGTATTGTAGAAGTGTTTGCTAAGGTCCTTGCAAGCCTGGAGCAATAAAAAGAAAGGAGGGGGAATTGATGGGCAAGATTTAGATAACTGATTTTTCAAAGAAAAGCAGAACTTTATATGGCTTCTATATGCTTCCTTGGTTTACTTACATGTAGCAAGTTCTAATTACTACATCTTCCAAGGAGAGGGAGGTGGTTGAGGTGGTGAGGAGAGCCTTCATGGAGGTAGCCCCCCAGGGGGGCTGTGAGGGTCAGCAGGGAAAAGTCAGAAGTCGGTCGCTCATTTGGGCTGAAGGGAGATGACACAACAGTTTGGAAAAGAAGCTGAAGACTAGATGGTAGGAGACCTTGGATATGGAGGATAATGGAACCTGATTTTTTGTAAGTATCTTTCAAAGGGTTTTGACAAAGGAATGATGGCATGGAAGGTGTATTTTAGAATGGAGAGTGGAAGAGTATAGCTGGAGAAATTGAAAGGGAGAGTGACTGGAGGGAGGGAGACCAGTTTGGATGATACTGTAATGATCTAGAGGAGATAAGGGTGCTTGGGTCAAGTGGTGGTATTGGAATGAAGTTATGTAAGGATTACACCATTATTATTTCCTCTGTTAGCAGTTGCTTGGACTATATCCACTGGAAAGTAATAAGATGTACTTTAAGAAAATATCATATAATATAAACTTTCTTCTTGGCCCCTCTCTGTATATGAGTGCCTACTGCTAACCTAGAATCTGCTACTCACACAGTCATTGACCAAGACCACCCACGCAGAGACTGAAATAATTTTTCCCTGTGCTACCTGGCAAGGTGGGTGGTTCAAATCAGCGTTTTCCAAGCTATTATAAAGCCTGATTACAAGTTTATTTATTTTAATTTCTGAATTCAGATTTTAAGATTATGTGATAATGTTATTTGTGAATTTCCAATTCCCTTTTGTTTTTTAATTATACTCCCATCTACTCTGCCATGACCTTGTTGTTCTCAGTGAATGAATTAAGAACTTGACCAGAAAGTATACATTGGAAGGCTAGGCAAGAATGTATCTCTCTCTTTTAACTTTTTATTTTGAAATAATTACAGAGTAGTGCAAAAAGAATACAAAGAATCCCCATACACCCTTAGCCCAGATTCTGCAAATGTTAACATTTTACTGTAAATGTTTGCTTTACCATTCTCTCTCTCTCTCTCCCTCCTCCCTGCCTCCTCCCCTTTTCCTTACCTCCCTACACACACACACACACACACACACACACACACACACACTCCCTGATACACATTAAGTTTTATTCTGAACCATCTGAGAGTAAGTTGCAGACATGATACCCTTTACCCCTAAATACTTGAGTTTGCATTTCCTAAAAACAAGGACATTCACTTACATAGTCACAGTACAATGATCGATTCTATGTACTTTATTCAAAGTGTGCTAAATTGCCCTAATACTGTCCTTTATAGGACGTTTTCTCCCCAGTCTACTACACAATTCAGGCTTACCTGTTTTATCTAATTGTAATGTCTCTTTATTCTCCTTTAATCTGGAATATTTTCTCCGCGTTTCTTTGTCATTCATGAATTTAACAGTTCTGAAGAGTACAGGCCATTTTGGGATGTCCCTCATTTGTGTAACAAACGTCCCTCATTTTGTGTTTGTTCAGTGTTTAATCATGATTAGATTCAGGTTATGCATTTTTGCTAGAAATACCCTGGAAGCGATTCTGCATCCTTGTGGATACATCATATAGGGGGCACATTATGTCTGTCTGTCCCTTGCTGGTGATGTGAACTTTGGTCTCCTATTTAAGTGGTTGTCTGCCGGCCTCTGATAGTGTCGTCTAGTGTGGCTGCTTTACTGGATGGCTTTTGTTGTGGGGGTGGAGAGAGGGGGCAGGAGTTATGTGCCCCTCAGAAGTTGAAAATTTCTTTCTCTTGCAGGTTTCTACATTTCCTTGCTTTTTTTCTCTTTACCATGCTGTTTCCAAAGAGTGCCTCTCCTTTCCCTTCTATGTTTTCCCCCAAGTCGTTGCCTCTCTGAGACAGCCTCCTGGAGTCTGGGATGCACTTTTAAATTCCTTCCCTTTAATATGCTGGGTTTCAACCCCCAAGTATTTGCATATTTAGGGTGGGCTTTCTCTGTTAAGCAGTGATTATAGATCAATCTTAGGATCACAGCTACCACCCCCTTCTTTCTTCCACTCAGTTTTTCCTGGAATACCCTTAGTATTGTGACGGCTTAACAGCAGGAACATGAGATAGACAGTTGGTTCTGCTATAATGCAACGTGTGCATTCTTAAAAATCATCATGCTATGCAAAATCGCACAATAAAAACCACAGAGCTTATGGGTAAATGGGTTTGAGGGCATGTGTTAGTTTGCTTAGAGCTGCCGTAATAAAGTTCCACAGACAGAAGTTTATTTTCTCACAGTTCTCGACGCTAAAAGTCCAAGATCAAGGTTTCTTCTGAGACCTCCTTCCTGCGCTTATAGATGGCCATCTTTTCCATATGTCCTCACATGGTCTTTCCTCTGGTGTCTGTGTCCTAATGCCCTCTGCTTACAAAGGACACCAAACATGTTGGAATAGGGTCTACCTGCCAGACCTCATTTTACCTTTGTTATTGT
Source organism: Rhinolophus sinicus (assembly GCF_036562045.2). NCBI lineage: Eukaryota > Metazoa > Chordata > Mammalia > Chiroptera > Rhinolophidae > Rhinolophus > Rhinolophus sinicus. Next base: position 77,677,078 of record NC_133754.1, on the reverse strand, counting down.
TTTAAAGGTTCTAGCTCCAAATATAGTCACATTGAGGCACTGGGGGTTATGACTCCAACATAGAAATTTTTGGTGGGAAAGAGCGGATAACACATTTCAACCTACAACAGGACACAACTCTCAAAGAATATCAATGGCACATTAGAAAAAGAAAAAGACCCTAATAAAAACTGTAGCATCATATTACCCACATTAAGTCATTAGAAATATATAAATACTCCAGTGAAAATGGCACTTTACTTTTAGAAATACTTAAAATTTGCTTGTAGGAGTGACATACGAAGGACAATAGCTCGCAAGTTATTTTATCAGATGGAAAGTTGTATCACCAGATGTGGATGGGTGTGGTCCCTAACTTGTGTGGTGAACTGAGGTAGCTTGAAGATTTTTGAGGGGTGTGTGTGAGTGTGTGTGTGCGCACACGCGTTTGGTATCCCTGCCAGCTTGGTTCAGCTGGGTGCTGTTTTCTGCCTTCAACTAGTGTTTCGTGCAGATGAAAATGCACATAAGCAAACTCAAATTTTTCAATATGTTCTAATTATTCCCTAATGTATCAATCACATTTGAACACCAAATTTTGCATTTTCAAAATGTCTGTTACAGAAAAACTGACAGTAGCTCACCAGGATTTGGTATTTATTTCTTTATTTACAGATAATTTGAAATTACCCTAGTCTTCTGACTATCCCAAAGGCATGAGTTTATGTGATTTTATTCATTGCTGTGTTTTAAAATTATCTTTTTACATTTTGTAAAATATGTTGGGAGATTTTGCTTTACATATTGCCATTACTGCTGCTACTCAGGTTCTTACATACAGAATTTGTTTTCTTAAAAATACTTCTGTGCTCGCTTCGGCAGCACATATACTAAAAATACTTCAATCACAGTAAGTTAATTGTATGAATTAATAGACTTTATAGTGAAATTTTATTATGACCCCTCCTTTTCCTCTCTTCTGTTTCCATATACCTTATTTATATAATTAATTTCTCCATAATAGTCAGAGTTTGGGGTTCTCTTCATTTTTCCCTAAAGTTTCATTGTTTAAATGACATTTGAAAATCTTCAGCTTAATTGGGCTCGGTGATTTTCAAGCAGGGATTGGGCTGAAATACAGCAGTTTTCACTTTGCGTGGTTCAGATGTACGCGTACATCAGTGATGATGGTTTACTTAGATAATGTCAGTCCTCCAGCAATCTGGTTCCAGTTCCAGCCACCACAGTATATTAATTGCGAGTAACTGCATGGAGTACAAACTCTGCTTCAGCCCAGAAATCACTGCATAAATAACACGTGTGTATCATGATAGTGACAAATCACATTATTTTCAGCTCTGTCCATGACTGGTCACTGTGCATTTGTTACTCAGTTCATACACAGACAGCAAAATGTGTACTAGTTTGTATGGCCTCTTTGTCTCCCAGTAATTAAAAAAAAACAAAAAACCCGCATGTGATTTTACAAGAATGAATAACTGAAAGAGGGAATTGACCAATAAAAATAAAAGTACAGCAAAGAAATGAAAAGTGGTCATGCTAGAAGTGAAATTGGAAGTGATTAGAAGATTTGAAAATATTGACAGAAAGCAGAGGTGGGATGAGTCCTCGGCCTGCATGAAGCTGTAGTACAAACCGTACTGAGTAAGTCCTGTGAGTACAACACCAAGGGAAAGTCACTTCAACATCTTTTAGTTTAAATTGTACTAGGAACAGAAAATTACTTATGGTTAAAATGGAGTGTTTACTTCTACTTTGGATTGAAGACTGTAATTTTAAAATTGCAATCAATTTGACTACTATCATTCAGGCCAAAGTATTGAAGTTAGTTGCACATTGAAGGAAATGGTAATTACGTGGATATTGAAGGAGGATTGCTGTCCATAAAGACTGATTTCATCATTCAGAAGTTGGAATGAATGAATTAATATTAAGCCATCAGGTGAAGCTGTAGCACAGATAAGGACGCTCCTGAGAAATGTGCATCCAGATTCAGGGGATTAGTAAGGCAAGTGATGACAGTGATGGCCATCAGATATGCAATGTTGATCAGAAAGGTGGAAAAGTAAACCCATCAGGAACTTGTGCCACAAGAGCTATAAGATCTCGAAGTGGTTACAGAGGAGTTAAACACAGTAACTCTTTCATTAGGTGGCGAGACAAAGGATGAGTTTAAGACCTCTGCTTCTCTATCAGTCTGAGAATCATAGAGCATTAAAAAATAGCGCACACAAAGCATCTCAGTCAGTCATTTGGTACAGATAAAAGATCATGGGTTACAATATCATTGTTTCAAGACTTGTTTCAGTTGTGTCTTCCCAGAGCCAGGCAAAATCATTTAACTTTTAAAGCACAGCTACTACTGTTAGATTGGCTCCAGGTCACCCTGATTCTCTTGGGCGCTTGAATGAAAATGTGAAATTTGCTTTTTACTAGCAAATACAACTTCACTAATAGAGCCAATGAAATGAGTTCTTTCAGTTTTTAAAGCCTGTTATCTTAGATGGACTTCTGATTGGGTTATTGATACCACAACTGGAGATTGTGCATTTTTTTTTTTTTTTTTGTAGCTGAATTTTTTAAAGTTTTGTTTTGTTTTTTAAATTGGGGAGCAGTGTGTTTCTCCAGGGTCCATCAGCTCCAAGTCGTCCTTTAATCTAGTTGTGGAGGGTGCAGCTCAGCTTCAAGTCCAGGCGCGTTTTCAATCTTAGTTGCAGGGGTCACAGCCCACCATCCCATGCGGAAATTGAACCAGCAACCTTGTTGTTGAGAGCTCGTGCTCTAACCAACTGAGCCATCCGGCCGCCCCTGTAGCTCAATTTCGGAAGAAATATGACATACATTAGAAAACATTGAAGCAGTATAGCAGGAAGTAACAGTGAGGAATAGGTGTGGAGAGTCGCAGAAACTTTTCCCACACTGTGCACATAACCTTGCAGGATTTGGATCACACATAAGTCGAGTTAGAGAAGAAAGAGTTGACCATGGGAACGTTGACATTGCCACCATTCAAGACACTGGGGATATGTAGCCATCGGAACTTAGTGAAGTCAGATTGTTCAGGATGAATGCGGCAAGTGGCTGTGATGAAAAGTGTGAAGGTGTCCCAGAGGAAGTGATGTCACCTAATAGCATCACATTAAAGGAACTCTCGGAGATAATTCATGGCATTGAAAGCACAGAGGATAGAGTGTTGGCAGCTGATCCAAACTTAGGAAAGAGTGTGGCAATTTATCATGGTACGGAAAAGCTTTCCACTCATCTCCTAAGTTATACAACATGTAGAAGGTAAGTCCTGTTCAAATTACTCTTGAAGTTTTTTTAAAATAAGGAAACACTTTAGTTCTTAATGTTTCTAATGTTTCATCGTATACTAAGTAAATACTAATTTTACTGTTTTTTCATTTCCCTATTCATTTATAGAAAGCTTTTAATGATTTGACAAAAATGTTGAAAGCTCATGGAACAATTGTAGCTCTCTGTTAATTAAGATCACTCTGCTCTGTTTTCACATGCACCTTCATTTTCATGGTCCTGCCCTGCCATGCAAAGCGAGGACGGCCTGTATAAAAAATATAAGTTCTTGGCCTTCTGTTGCCCTCACTTTCCTTCAGCGACTGCTGGCAGGTGTTTCCCTGTCTGTACCTGGTGCTATTCCTAGACTCTTAACTGTGTTCCCTGTTAACATCTGCATGCCGCCCTGACTCTGTGTGGCACCTCGTTCTCCAGCTGCCCCTGCCTGCCCTGGCCCATCTCCCGTCCTTTTTTCTGGGCTGCAGATTAGGCAAAGCTGTTTTTTGTGGGACTTCTGGGCTGTCAGACTCGTGAGAAACGGCGGCACTATGGTATCACCTAACTCGTCTTCTCCCTGCCCCCTCCCTGTGCCACACGCCCCCTTCCCCTCCCGTAGCACTGCTATGTGCTCTTGCCTCGCTGATCGAGTTCAGGTTATCTTTGGTTTCCAGAGCATGTGGTTGGAGTCTCATTTGCCATCCCATAGTCTTACCAAAGCCTTTGCCTTTTCAAATGTATTCATCTTTCTTTTGAGTTCCTAGAGGCATCATTGTTTCCAGTGTTCAATTTTTGCTCTTGTCTGTAGGGTTTTGGTGAGAAGAGATGACTTCAATGAACAGAAGCCCTTTAACTTGAGTGACTAGTCGTGAAAAGCCGTAGGATGTCACAGAGATAGGTTTGCATTAGGGGCAAAGGCGGCTAGCAGTGAAGCTGTAAGACTTTCCTCAGTGAACTGTAAAGGAGAAACACTGGATAGTTAGGAAAGAGGGTAAGAGTTAAAAGGGAAGCAGGGAGACACGTCCATGCGGCCACAGAGAGGATGGACGTAAGTGTCCGGGGAGGCGGCATCCTCAGTGTGCCGAGGGTCACACAGACGCAGCGGCCCACACTGTCCTCCACACCCCACACCCCCGCTCCCCCGGCTGCAGGTGGCAGTGGGCTGGACCTGGGAAGTCTGTTCTCTCACTACCAGAGGAGAGACCCAGGACCCAAAGGGCATAATAAGAATAGGATGACACTCCTTCCGGTGGAGAAACAAACAAACAAAAGCTTGTCATATCATAGGGAGGATGCAGAGAACTTTATTTAGGAAACTGTGAGGTGAAGAGACTTTTGTGACCTGGTTTGGGGCCTAACCAAGGAAATAACCTGAGAGCTAACCAGCAGACTTAACAAATCAGGTTTGGGGACCAATTCTAGTGTAAATTAAGATGTGCCCCTATTTCCTTCATTATTTTTAGTTTTGATTGTTTGAATTGACCCAAGTTATGAGTCAGTGACAGATCACTTTTGGTGGTATTCTTTGTCTTGCTTGTGTTATATGTCGTCAAAATTATTAAGATTAATTTAGACATTTTCCATTTTGTGAAGAGATGTTGGGTATTTTTTCTAGGTCGTAATAGAAAGGTGATTTGTGGTCTAGCTATTGGGTGCCTTATAATTTTTAACTTAATTATACATAGAATTGAATCATCAAATAAAATAGCAAGATGGCTAGGAGGGGTTAGCTTGAATATTGCAGGTTGTATTAATTTTAGATAAAATGAAATTAGTGTCCTATGGACAATTGAGCCAAGTTACTGAATTATTCTATCCAGTTGGGACCACTCAATTTAACAAAATGGTACCTTTAGAGTTTTTGAGGGTAATAAGAAAATGGAAGTGAAATTAAAATTCCCTCTTGCAGTTTGAACAAAATAATTACTGTGAGCAGCAACTAAGAAGGTCCATGTAAGAAATTCACTTTCTGCTCTAAATTTCATTTAGTAAGATTTAAACTCCCTGTTACTTTACTTGGAAAATATTGTGAGTTAATGCAGGTCCGTGTCCTTTGTATTATGTGATTTGACACTTTTTTTTTTTAAGTAATGGGAACAGAAAGCAGAGATTGGGAGTTGATCTTCAAAAGACAGAAAGATAGAGCTAAGTCGGCGATCCTTCCTTCCTTCCTTCCTTCCTTCCTTCCTTCCTTCCTTCCTTCCTTCCTTCCTTCCTAACTTCTTCCCATCCCCTCTCCCTCGCTCCCTCCCTGTCTTCACCAAGACTACTTTAGGAAGCTCTTAAGCCAGTCTACACTGTTGGAGAAGAACTTTGTGCTATGTATGGCTTTGGAGCTGGCAGAGAAGTCAGTCCTTGCTGGGTATGGGTCCTGGAATAGACCCGGTAGGCCAGCTGACCCACCTACGCTGAGGGTGCTCTGTAGTGGAGCCAGACGTTCTGGGCATTCCCTGACATCGATTGGCTTCTGGGGACAAACCCCAGGCAGGTCATGGGTGACTGTGCCAGCTCCATGTGACAGTCTGCAGTATGGTGATGTCCTCATTCTCATTACCATCGCGACTCGGGAGCTAACGGTGTCCCATAGAAAAGGTACATTTTGGACATTTAATAAGTCACGAGGACTAATAGTTGCTACTGGGTGCTGTTACAAAGGTGCTAATAGCTGATACAGGTCAGCTTCAGTAATTAAGCGCTGTGTTAACAATCTTTACCTCTGGTATGCCGAAAGCAGTGCCTCTCATGTTCTGTTTGATTCGGCAGTCTTAACGTTTCCTGGGAAACGCCCATGGGAAGGAACACAGACCTCAGTAGGCAAAGTTGCTGTGCGGGTGGGTCAGAGAGGAAGCGTTAGGGGTTGGAATGGGGTGAAAGGGCCTCTCCTGGCTGGAGAGCCAGAGCCACATTCACGTCTAACGTTGGAAGGGCCTCTTGATTAGGGTTTGGTATGTGGAGAATGGAAAGCCGAGTTGGTAAGCTTTCTTCTTTTCCTCCTAAATTCCACCCTGATAACAACAGAACAGCATATTTGACCTGTGGCATGAAAGTATGTGAGCATTAAGGGTCAGGTGCTAGGCTTGAGCAGCTATTGAAGCCTGGCTAAATACGAGTGGAGCTGTGGTGTCTAAACAAACTAAGGACTAGCTCACTACTTCTATGAGTAGTAGGTCGTGTGTTTCGTTTTGAAAGAACACAGCAGGCCTTTTGAAGGCAGTTTAAGGGAATGGGTGTGGAAGGGGGTGTGGGGGAAGGAAATCTCAGCAGAATGCTTTTAGATATTTCCTGTTATATAAATGCTACATACTTTTCATGCCTTCAGACTCGTAGCAAATGGGAATGAAGCCCATTGAGGCTTACATTTAATTACTGTTACAAAGAAAGAATGTAGGAACTGTATAGGTAATGAAGGACCTTGAAAACTGGCACAAAGTACAAGTTTTAATTTTTCATCCAAATCCTATGTGTGGCATTTGCATATGGTTTAATGAAATATACTTGGACAAAAAAATTAAGTGTTCGATTTGTAAAAAACGCTTTTGTTTAATTCCTAAGACTTTCTGTTTCAGTGAGAGTCCATCTCCGGGTGGACATTCTGGATGATAAAGTGCCTCATTTATTATGTCCCCAAAATAAACTTGATACATTGACGTTGCAATATTGTAACGTGTGCTTGTGATGAGCAAAGTACTGCATTGATATCATGACACTTAACACCATCTACTTCTAGTTTTGTAGAAAACAATATTTTTTTCTCGCATTTATGTTTCTTTTTTCTCCACTTTGACATAGACAGGTCTGTCTATACTAGTGACTGAAAGAAACAGCTAATGAAAGCTTTTAGCTCCCCGCCCCCTCCCCTTGTTTTAAAAACGCTGTTAGAGCTGCTTAGTAAGTCATGTGGGGCAGTTGTTTGTTATTGCCTGTGGCATTCAGGGATGAGAGTGCTATGGGCTTGTAGACTTTTTTGTTATATAAATACCATGTCTGTCAAGTTCATTGCCGGGTTCCTGTGTGGCCCAAGGTAGTGTTGCTGTTCAGAATGTCTGGTTTCAGGATGTGGCTCCATCACTCAGCAGCTCATTCTGGACAGTGAGCTTCGTTTCTGTGAATCATAGTGTTTTGTAAAATGGGGACTCATTAGATCTACCTCACAGGATTTTTTGCACATTAAGGAGTTGGAATAGATGAATGCAGCAGGCCTGAATCAGTGTATATTTAAAGCATGCTTCATCTGGGCGGTGGGAATTCTTATTTCAGTTTCTGCACAACCTCGTCATTTACTCATTGATTTTAAAAATTAACTCAACCAATATTCATTGAGTGTGTACTATGTGTGTTATTCTGTGTACTCTGGAGGATACAAACATCAATGAGTCCACTTCTGGACCCCAAGGTGTCTAGAATGTATAACTAGAAAGTAGTCAATATCTTAAGAAAGGAATAGATAAAATACTTTGGGATGCGTGGCAGTCAGAGCTCTGGTAAACAGTAAGTGACCTCTCAGCTCTCTGCCTCGAGGGCTAAAGCTCTCCCGAGTTGGACAGTGCTTTTCACGAGATATCTCTTCACAGACCGGAACACAGAGTTCTGTAGAACTTGCATCAGAGCTTAGACATGTAGCTGTTACCAAGGCACCAAGTGGGTGGATGATACGATTTCTGTCTGAGCATACGTGACATCGTATGTGAATCTGACCCATGCACCAAGGAAGTTTCGTGTCAGGACAAGCCATCACAGTGTGTGAACATCTCTGAGGGAAATGGCTGTTGGGTCGGGCCAAGGAGTGTGATTTCTTTCTGTGTGAACTGTGGTGCTGATTTTAAAAAGGCATGTACTGATTTGAGAGAAGCTAAATTTATATTCCAGAGTTAGACATACCTAGTACATTTATTGAGAACCTACTACTACTATCAGGTAGGCTTTGTGCGGGAAGTATAATACTGAATCATTTCATGACCCAGACTGGTTAGGGAGATAAAGCCTGTTAGACACATAGCTCAAATAAATACACAGCAGAAACAATCATCGAAAAGAGATACAAATTTAAAGAGTGATGGAGCTTTAAGGGAGGGAAAGATTATTTCCAGTAGATGTGCATTTGAGTTGGGCTCTGTGTAGAGCCATCGCGTGTCGCAGTCTGTTTAAGTAAGCCCAGTTTACTGCTGGCGTCCCAGTATTCCATCCAATTAATATCCCCCTTCACTGTCAAAAGCATCCTAGTTTGGATGATAAATTATATGGTTCCCCTAGTTTTGAGGATTAAATAAAACCTGACCGGAGATAGAGAACAGTCTAGGTAAAGACGACACCAGGAACAGAAACATGGGCAATGGAAAGAAGACTGGTGTGCTTAGGAAAAGCACGCTGAGTTTGTAGCTTTGGGAATGAGAAAGGGAGTCATTAGAGATAAAGGTTGGGAAGGCGAGTTGAGGTCAGATTTTGAGTATCCTGATGCCGGACATTACCTTGGATTCTATGTAGTTGGCACTGGAAGTCAGTGAACAGTTTTTTGGTTTTTTTTTAAGATTTATAAAGATCCTTGTATTTCTTGTCAGATACAGTAAAGGGCCTTTTGGGGCACCGGGGTTTAAAACAAAACAGTTAGGGGCCACACCCAATTAAGGATCATTTAGATTTCTGTATGTCATTGGGAAAATAAGATATGAATTACCACAATCTACAGTGAAGTACTGCAGAATCTAAAAACATCATTAAGCTTTAGAGCATGAATCGACTTTGGATCTTTGAATCAAACCCTGTTGTTTTATAGATGAAGGAAACTAACAATCAAAGGGATTGTTAAATGTTTAAGCTCTCCCAGCAAGCTGTTGGCAGATATAGTAAGAACCTATATATACTCTGATTTCTTGCGTAATGAGTATTTCACTTCTCTCTGGAGCTGTGTTGGGGGGACCCTGTCATTTACTTTGGCTCAGTCACATCAGTGTCTCTGTATCTTGGCTTAGTTGTAATAAAGTAAAGAGGTCTACTCTACTTCAGCGATGTTGAAGGTTATGTTTTAAATGTCCAGTGCTTCTAAATTCTTTGAAGAAAGCAAATATTAAGAAGGGAGATTGTTAAACGAATTGTTCCCTCCCTGTGTGCCATTGAGTGTCAGGGTCCCTGCTGGCTATGGGAGAAATTGTTAAGGAAAAAAATTAAAACGGACATTAGATACCATTTTCACATTGAAATGAGGTTTTAAATTATGATGTGTAGAAATTCAAGAGTTTTTAAAAATTATCTTTAAATATGAAATTCATCTCTTTATAGCATAAAGTATTAAGTCTGTATCTTTGTATTTTTAAAACCATTTTGAAATAGTAAAATTAACAAAACTGATCAAATCAGTACCAGCTTACAAATCATTGGCATGTGAGAACTATGTTTTACAATAATTATATGTAATCATTTTTATTGATACTCATTGAAATTAGATGTGTTACTCTAAAGTTGTTAAGGTTTGAGGAAGGCCTGACAAATATGTTTTGTATATTTTTTACACCTTTATGTAGAGTCAAGTTTTTTTATCATTATGTTTTTGGATGCCCATTAGAAAATCCTGTTAGAATACAATTTCGATTGACCATAGTGTGCCCAAAGGATGGAGTGAATATCTTTATGCATACAAACCCAATTTGTTTATATCACATAGTACTTACATTATAAGAAGTAATTTTGGAGATTCGAGACCTGGTGTAAAGAAATGAAGTGTTAAATGAAGTGCTACAACTTTCTCTTCTAAACCCAGTGAATTACTGAATATCTAATAGTTGCATCATCAAATGAACATATCATGCATGTACAGTTATATTTTTATCCCAGGAATATTTTTGAAACCTGATTCTAGTTTAATATCAACAATCAGGTAGATGTTTACCTAAGTAGAGAAGTTGCTGTGAACTCAATACATGGGCACCAATTTGAGCTGCAAAAGAAGAGTGTACTTCAAAAGGATGACTTTATTTTCTTTTGGAAAATGGGTTTTCAAGTTACTTACAGAATAGTAGGTTTGTTGGGCAAATGGAACAAAAGGCTGTGGCAGAAATAATGCCGGGAGGATTATTCCAGATGTATATTCCAGATGTTTACTAATTTATAAAGACAAAAACAGTAGATTAATAGTTGCTATGCCCTTGGCCAGAGAATGTTTCCACTGTAGAAAATAGTGAGTCTTCTTTGATCCATCATCTGGCTTAAAACTTCAGATTCAGGAGGCAGACACTTGAAGTCACAATGGGAGACGAGCTCAGAGGGTATAAAAATGAAACATTGAAAACCTTCCATGAGTATAATCTTTAGATACTATCTGAGAACAGTTGCAGGGGCTTCCATGGGCAAACTTCAGCTCTGAGGTCCTGGAGTTTTAGTGGTTGGGAAGGCTGTGTGGCAGTGGGTGGGATTTGAAGGACAGCTGACTTCTGAGGCTCAGAACCTGGTGAGTATGCGAAGGACAGATGCGGGGAGAGTTAAAATAACATCCTGCAGTGAACTGGGTGGAGCATCACAGGTTGAAATGCACTCTTTTGACATAGCTTTCCATTTATATTGATTTTCTAATGCTATTTATTGAGAGCATGGTCAAAATAATAGGGCAGAGAAATGGTCATTGTTTTATGACATTTTAAAAGAGTAATTTCTTCAAATTACTTTGTTTTTCTGCTTTATAAAATGGAGAGAGAGTAACTGATGAGAGCTTAGCATAGTGACCATCATTTCAGATGCAACCAGTCGGAAACTTTTTCTAACTAACTTCCTTCGTTTCTTCTTTGTACCATTCCTGTAGTTACCAGCACAAACTGCCTTGTATGCACTTGTGCACGAGCTCTATCTTCCCAGTTAGAAGGTAGCCTCTTTGAGAACAGGCTCAAGGGTTCAAAAATGAAAATAAAAGCATTTATGTTGTGCCTTAACACTTTACAGAAAACTTTTCATATATATTATCTGGTATCTCTTAACAGTGTACTGAATGTAACAAAGGCTTCTAAATAAAAGCTAGAAGAAGAAGAAGGTGTAATATTTATATTTCCTATTTTATTTAAGGTTCACTAGAACTTAGTTTATACTAAAAGACTACATTGGTAATATCTTCAAATTTTTAGGTTATGTGCTTTTAAGTACCGAAAAATATGTTTTACATCAGCTCTGAGAGAATGTAACTTTAAAATTTTATATGAGATTCCTTTAGGGATAAATTTGAATCAGTAAATAGAGATAGTCGAGAAAGTTTTCTGACTTTTCAAATTAAAATTTGAAACTTATGGGAGATTTTACAATTTTATTTTAATCAAAATTATATCTGTCAATGATTAATACACACAAAATAGGTTCCCAAGGCAAAACAGCAACCCCCGACCCCTGCCCTGGCCCTCACTGGGTTCCCCTGAGTCAGCTTCACTTGCATATTGAATGGCTTCTTTTCGTATTTACCTCTGTATTTTTAAATAACATATTTATGTATCTCGATTTTTCAGTTGTAGATTTTGAGAATTGACCTCCCACTGGAGAGGAGGACACAGCAGTCTTACTGTTGTCCTTCCCACGTCTTGGCGTCTTATATCACCTTGCAAAGAAATCCGTATTCAATGTTCACATTTTTATGACTATGTAAATACTATTTCTGGATGACCAATCTAATGGACTATAATTGGATTTCCTTTGGTGTTCTCTGTAGTTAATAATTGTCTCTTTTTTTCCATTGGTTTAACTTTCTGTGTCCCTGTCACTAATTTGCTACCTGAATTATAACTCTCCTTTCAGGCCATTCAGGCACAACAGGTATTCTATCCATTTCAAATCTCCTGCTCCTCCTGTTCGTGGTCTCCAGTTCAGACTGGTTAATCACTAACTGCTGCAGGTGTCACATGCACGGAATCTCCGTTCACTGTCATCTTACAGATTTCATTTGTCTTTTGCCTGTGTAGATCCCATGTCTTCCAGTTTTCTTGGTGTCTTCTCTCATTTTGGTATAACTTAGGCATAATTCACCTCGAACAGCACTAGCGTGGCTAACCTTAAACAGCACCAACGCCTGAAGAACTGGATAAACAATTAAAGATGAGGCCCTGGTGAGATGTTAGTGAAAGTATGTGGGAATAGGAGGAACTTTTATTTTTAAGTAATTTTAATGGTTTGCTTTTCTAAGTCAGGTACTACTAATCTAAAAGGTAACCAAGCAATGCTTTGTAATTGTAGTTCAGTAACATTTTAGATAAAGAAACAGTGTTTATCTTCGCGGTGATAAAGAACTATCTGCAGGGCCTTTTCCAGCCCACTCCACTCCACCTTGCACACTCGGACAGCCTTCAGCCCATGACTGCTCCTTGTTTCAAACTGAACTTGAGTCGAAGCTCAAAGGGCATTTTTTTGTTGTTTGTTTATAACTAAGGGCTGATGTCTGAAGTTGGTATAGTTATCAGACATTCCTGACATTCCATACGTCCAACTTGTAGTGCTTGGAGAATCTGGTGCTGTGCCAGAAGGAAATACGGGCTAGAGAGCACAGAGAAGCACTACCAAAGAAAGTCTTCACATAAGTTATAAAAATCCAATCATGTGTTTAACTAGCAAAGCAAATGCTCGGTATGGAATTGATTTGGAGCCTGTTAGCGCCATTCCTTCGGCTGCTCAGGAACATTTCTCAGTTTTCTGATATTCGATTCTTGAAATTCCAACCCTAGAGCTTTAAAAAAAAATCTGATTCTTTTGGATTGTATGTTAGCTGTACTCAGGGCCAAGATGAGGTGCTTTTCGATGCAAAGCTGAGTATCCTGAGTGATTTAGTGTGTGGTTGGTGGGCGTCATCAGTACAGATGCAGGGGTCCTCAGAAAGTACCTTCATTGGATACTTGTGGATGGGCACTGGCCGTTCTCAGCACTGAGGGCTGCAGCGGTGGACAAGACAGGCTGTGCGGAAGTCGGGGGAAAGACCACAGCAACACACAAGATAGAGCAGACATGAGCATGACCGGAGAAGTCAGCTGGGTGATAGGAGGCACAGTGACTGCTTCCGGTAGACGTGTATTGGGCAGCTCTGCCCGAGTTCACAAGCAGCCTGCAAGTCGCAGTGACTTCCAGTCAACGCCTACCTGTGAGGGGAGGAGTGTGGGAACTGGGGTGAGAGCTGGTGGTCTAAGGCAACTTGAGCGTCATTGGCAGTATTTTAGTGTTTTGCAAGGAGGATGTTTTCATGTAGTTCCTAACTGAAATTTTATATAAAATGATTTTAAAAACTTTGTCCAAAAGAGTATCAGCTGCTGTGTGGAAAATGGATTGTGGGAGGACAAGAGTAGAAACTCAGCAGCCAGCTAGGAAGTTAGGGTGCGATCCAGGCTAGAGATGCTACCTAGCAGCTTGGCTTGGAGAGAAAGTTGTGGGGATTGAGACTATGTGCAGGAGATGGAGCCTGCAAGACTTGTGATGATTGAATCAGGGGTGTGATGGAGGGGACGCGTCACGAATGACTGCCTCCCGGGTGATGGCTTGAGCACTTGGGTGATGATGGTGCCGTTTGCCCAGATGGAGTAGTCTGGGGGAGGAGTGGGGCTGGGGGAAGTTGCCAGGCGGTGAGGGGATCAAGAGTTGTGTTTTATACAAGTTACATTTGACGTGGTTGTCAGACACCCCATGGAATGATCAGGTAGATGTTGGCTCTAAATAGCCTGGATCTCCGCAGCGACGTCTGGCTAGAGAGCACTTGCTTTTTGTTTTCTCTAACAAACGTCAGGGGAGCACCAGGTACCAGGCTATGTGTTTATGGACTGTAGGGGGACAAGAGTAAGATCTCCGCAGAATACAGAATGTGTTTAGCACACAGAGATGAAAAAACCAGTACTGTGTTTCCCCAAAATAAGACCAGGCCTTACATTAATTTTTGCTCCAAAAGACGCATTAGGGCTTATGTTCAGGGGATGTCCTCCTGAAAAATCATGCCAGGGCTTATTTTCCGGTTAGGTCTTATTTTCGAGAAACACGGTAGGAGCTCAATGAACTGAATAGACAAGTGAACTTTGTCTAATTTACATTGAAAGAATGTAAACAGTGTGGAAGGTGAGCAGTTGGAATAGGAAAATATTCCCAAAACCAAAAAGAGCTCATACAATATCATTAAATAGTGACACCTCGGGAACAGGACGCCTTCCCTGAGAGGCTGATGCTGGTACTCACTTTTAAGGACACCTGTGAGGTGAAACTGAGGAAGGGGAGGGTGGTGGGCGGGGGTCCAGGTAGAGGGAACTGCACATATAAAATCATGTGTTTGTTATCTATATAGCAGGCTGGCTGCTTTTTCCTTGACCTCTCCTGGGCTCATTTTTGGTAGGTTTTTCAGTAGTTGGTGAAGCAGGTGTCCGAGGTACGGACGTCCTGCTCTAATCTGTGAAGAAGTAGAGTATTCCACCCTTTGCCAGCTCGTCTTGTGAATTCCTGGTTTAATGAGGGCCTCTCGTTGGTACTGGCTGGTTTTTCTTCCTTGTCTGATGTTTAGTATTCGTAGACCCCTGTGCCAATGCTTGCACCTACCATGTCATGAAACCTGGCCCTTCCCACTAAGTGTGAAGTCTGATATCTTCCCCTCCCGAAAGTTAGGCTTGGCTTAGATGCGAATGTTCATAGCAGCATTATTCCTAACAGCTAGGAGCAGAAATAATCCAAATATCTATAAACTGGTGAATCGATAAACAAAATGTGGCATATCCATATAAAAGAATATTATTTAGCCATAAAGAGGATCGAATTCTTGAAGCTCGCAACACCATGGGTGTAGCACAAAAAACATTATGCTAAAAATGAGAGAACGCCAGACACAAGAAACCACAAATTGTATGATTCCATTTATATGAAATTCCAGAAAAAGCAAATCTATATACACAGAAAATAAATTTGTGGTTGCCTGGGGCAGGGGTAGGGATGGAAGGGTCACTGCAAATAGCACGAGGGCTCTTTTCGGGGGGCAGGCATGTGTTACCCTAGGTTGTATAGTGGTTTTAACTCTATACATTTGCTAAAGGCTTCTGATTTGTACAATTGCAAATGGAACGATTTTATGGTATATAAACTGAACTTCAGTAAACGCTGTTGTTTTTTAAAAAAGCCGAGCTTGGGCTGACCAGTTCCAGCATGGCCAGTCAGGGACACCAGGGGAGTGAAGGTGGTCGCTGTGGAGTTCGTGTGTGCCAAGGAGTCTCTACCGGCGTCCACTCTGCCACTTGGGCTTCCTGACCTCCCATTGTGTCCCTTTTAACAAATGTTGAGTCTCTGAAGGTATAAGATAGAAAAAAGCTACTCTAATTCAGGGAGTCTCTCATTCTGTTGTTGTTGTGAGGATTATTTTGTGTTCCACTGCACTCCCACCTACTTCACTGTCAGAAAGACTGCCTCCCTGGTGTTAGTTGATTAATTTTCTGATGGTATAACAAGGAGGCACGCTCAAAGTTCATGGGTTTCCAAGCATTTAGCTACCCCTGGAGAAACATTTTCTACCGCGAGACAGCATCCGCCTAGAGGACAGTGGCTGTTTGTCCGTGGGAAAACTGTCAGAGGGCTGTAACACCTCGTGTGTATCCCCGGGCATGGAAGAAGCATTCCGTAGATATTTGATGACCTGATGAATGCATGAACGAAGTGTTCCTTGGTTGGTAGTTTGATTATTACTTCCTATTAGCAGGAATGAAAAGATAGACTGAAGTGGGTTGTTTTTTTTTCCCCTTGCAGGTGAAGTCAGTTTTCTAAGCATTCTTACTGTTACATCTTTTGTCCCGTTAAATACGGGCACATCCCAAGGCCTTGCCTGGCTCATTAATCTCATTCATTATCTGCTCTCCCTAAGGAAATTTTAGTCCATGTTTTACCTGCATGCCCCTCTGGCACCTCACACACAACATATTTTAAAGTTAATTAATTATTCCTGATAATTTTGCTTACCCGTGCTGATACCACTGTACTCCTCGGAAATGACCAAACCACAGCACGGCACACTTTCTCAGTGACCTCTTTCATGGTGAGTGCATTGTTTCCATAACACCCCCAACTTTTCGTTATCCAGCTTCTACCTTGAAACATCCAGTGACGGGGAACTCTGCATTTACTAGGAGCCTTTTCTCCTGCCTCACAGCCTCAAATCCTATCATTATTATTTTCCCTACAGCAGCCCTCCTGCCTGCTGTCACATTCAGTATCTTTCTTCTCGATTGCAGTTGCTCACTACCTGGTGGAAAATGGAAAACAGCTCTGTTTCAGCCTCTCTCCAACCCACTGGCTCTCGCACTGTGGGGGGCATCGGAATCATGTGGAGAGCTTGGCCCAGCCCCCAGACTTCCCAAGTTGGTAGTTTTGGGGGAGGAAGTTGATAGTTGGCCTTTGTAACCAGTTCCCAGCTGATGCCGATGCTTCTGGTTCGGGGACCACACTTGGAGAACCACTACTTTGGTTTCTCCTCTGCTCAGTGCACCGCTTTTAGGTTGACGCTCCTCAGTTCCAGTCTCTCCCAAGTGGGTCACTCCTGCTGGGGTCTTCCATTGGCCAGGGACCATGTTTCCCAATGTGGGTATAGTGCAGCAGGGACATCACATTAAGTACCTTTTAGTAATTTTTCTTTTTCCTGTTTTACTTTCAATTCTTCACATTAGGTCAAGGATAAGGCCTGTTTGGTGCTATTATGTCTTTAACACCTTTCTAATACTTATTAATTACCTTCTTAACAAAGAGAGCAAGCCGTAAGCTCTATGCCTCTGCTAGCAATTCTCTAAAATGATTTTGTTTTCATTGTATTGATTTTCTATGGCAAGTGTTAAAGGACTGCGATTTGTAACTCTGGGTTAAGGAATGGAACCCAGAGTTGTAAAGAATTCTTGTATATCTTTTCTTCCAGTGGGTTTCATTTCTCTTCACTAGGTTAGTTTCATTTATCGCACATAATTCTTTTGATTTATCTGGAATTAATTTTGTTGTAAGGAAGAGATGCAGTCATAGGATCTAGCTTTTATCCCCTAACTGGCCATCTAGTTTTCCTAATACTTTCAAATAATCACTCTTCTACTCATCATAAACAAAGTTCATGGATAAGCAATGTCCTCGGGGGAAAAAATAAAATGCAACTTGACAAAGTATTAAAACCAACATGTATTGAAAGTTGCTACAAGTCGATCAGAAGGACAAACAACAGAGTTTTAGAAAGTGCAGTTCACAAAAGAAGCAAATAAATATAGAAAAGTTACAAACCTTCCTGGTTTAGATTACCTTAGATTACATCAGATTAGATTATTTTAGATGAGATTGCTCCTCTTCCCACTGCGGTATTGAAGGGGCAGTGCGGGGGTAGGTAAGGGGCACTGGGTTACGTGGTGGATGCATGCACGCTGGTAAAGTCTACATGGAGAAGATCTATCAGAATTTAAACATTGAAATGCCAGTGTGCCTTCATAATCTAATGCATACTGACATTTTTAAATTTAAAAAGTGTATATCTCCTTTTACTCACTACCAGGAATTTATTTTAAAAAATACTTGCACAGCTGAAAATACTTCCAAGCATGTTCATTGAATCATTAGTTCCTCTAGAAGGAAGTTGAAACTAATGTCTGTGATTAGTTAAATGGTGGACTGTAATCCATTCAATGCATGTAGATGTTAGAAGATTGATGTAAACTATATGTATCCTCTTTGAAAGATTTCTAACTTATTTTGCAAACTGAATAAAGTCATAGAAAATACACATAGTAGCCTATTTGTCTGTTTTGTAAAGTATATGAATTTATAGATGGACTGAAAAGATACCCAATTATTATAATATATGTATCATTCTACAGGGAAATAAAGGAGGGACTTTAATAATAGTTTATCCTATTTTATGTAGTCTTCATAATAAGATTGTATTACTTGTGTTTTTTAAAGCAGCACTCAAAACTATAGTAGTATATGGATAGTTTCGTTAGTTTAATACCAATCTTGTAAAGTGTGCATAGTACGTATTTGTGTATCAATATACATATGATATCAATATACATATGATTGATATACATATGTTATCAATCAATATACATATATATATATATATATATATATATAAGAAAAACATAGACTGGAATGAAATACAGCATTAACTGATGTTATCCAAATGTAATAAGGTTATAGGCATTCAAAAACATCTTCCCATTTCCTTACGTTTGATAAAAGTAATACAGGTTCATTTAAATGATGTAATTAACCTCTTTAAGGCAGAGGTTGAGTATAACAAGGTTCTCTCCATCCCGAGGGGTGTGCCATGTGCCGGTTCCTTGTTCTGACTGGAGCACTTTCTCCAGTGAAGACTCAAGTTTCTTCCAGTCCTGGTCCTTGAGCAGTTGTTATTTGTGATGAAATCATAATGGGTGTGTGTTGTTTGAACTGTAGATAGGAGAATGAGACAGCCTTGATGGATGTTTGTTTGTTTGTTTGTACAATAATCTTTTAAGCCCTGTTCCTCTCTCAGACATTCCTACCTTCTTTGCTAACATATCCACATAAATCCTCAAACTGTTTTTCAAAACCAGATAATCCAACAAGC